>NW_020175414.1:6140927-6265246 GCF_003031525.2 Neophocaena asiaeorientalis asiaeorientalis
GGTTTGCCATATAATTTTTGATTGCAGGCTAGACTTTTTGTATAAAAGAACTGTAGAAAATGAAATAAATAGTATTCATTTCCATACCCTTCTTCTAGATTTGGGAGAGGGGTGAGATGGGGAAGCCTGAGGTAATGAGATTTGAGGTTACGATGGCTTTTTTTCAGTGTTAGTTTGAGTCAGGTCACCACTGGTTTCAGGTGCTTTGAGGATAGGATCACAGTTTTCTCTTCGGCAGGACCTGGGATCTTAGCAGTGTTAACTTCCAGAGTTCGGCTCTTCCTTCAGCTAAGCTGCCAGCTATGAAACTGTGGGAGATCTGTTTCTCTGTTTTGCTGCCCAGCTCTCAGATTCATGATTCATGTTCTACTTTCTATTGCTCTCTAAACCCTTTTGCCTGTTTACTCTGTTAAAGCCTGGAGAGCCTTGGAGTAGTTTCTTTCAGCTCTCTTATCTCACTGCCTGTAGTTTAAAGCTTGGAGTGCCTAGAGATGCGGGAGTGAGGAAGGTGGGAGGAGATGAGAAGTTCTTGCTTCTCTCTTATCCTGCCCATAGTTATTTGCAGTTGAAAGCCTGAAGTGTTCAGAGGGTACCTTTCAGATACCCTGCTCTGGACCCAGCCTTCTGCCTTCTGTACCTAAAAGCCCAGATTGCCTCTGATGGACTTTCTCTCCCCCAACCCCCACCACCTCCCATGCCCCCTCTTTCCCCGCCTCCAGCTTTTGGCATACAATGCTTGAGCACTTGGTAAAAGCCTGTGTGAGAGTTGGCCATTAATTGCAGACTTGCTTGTGGCTGTAAATCCTTGGGATTCTTTTTTTTTTTTTTTTTAACGACCTCAAGTCCATGCTTTTTTTTTTTTTTTCCTTAGATTCCATATATATGTGTTAGCATACGGTATTTGTTTTTCTCTTTCTTATCTGTGAAGCCAGACTGTGTGTGGCTGTAAAAAGTTGAAAGTCTGGCCGATTTGTCTTTCTTCAAGTGTGGTAAATTCCTCTTTCTTCAGAAAGGATGGAACAATTTTGTGTCTCTCTTATGAAGGACTGGCCACCCTCTAGAATTTAGTTCATGTAAGTTTCTTTGTGGCCTCATTGCTCTGATGAGTTTAAAAACCTGTGATTTTGTAGTTCATTCAATTTATTTTGTTCATTTGGTTGAGAGTGACTGTCTCTTGCTGCTTTGTGGAACACAGTGTTTCTCTTTATATTTCTAATTTTGTAGAACTTTCTTAATGGTAAAAGAATGTGGAATTAATAACCAATGAATCATCCTTTTAACTTTTAAAATTTCCTTACAGTTTCCTTAAATGTTTCAAGTTTTGTACACTTGAAGCAGAATATTGACTAGGTCTACTCTTAATTTGAAAAAAACGAAGGCTAGCTCATTGCCCTAGAGTATCATTGAGCAAAGTAATGTTATTTTGAATGTATCTCTTCGTAATTGTGACTCGGAGGTTCTGAACAGGAAGCTACTTTGTCATGTTGTCCAATCCCTTTATTTTACCCATGGGAAAATATCTTTATGTTCTAGCTGGTCATAATGAGTTTGAGTGTGTTATCTAGTTATCTATAGCCATTGCTTTTTTGTCTTTTAGCACAATGTTTATATGTTTTAGACTTCTACTCTGTAATTTTTATCTGTGGTGAATATTTTATTTATTCAGAATTTAATTTGAATTTTAAAATGTTTAGAAAAGACAGATTATTTCTCTGGAGTATTAATTATTAGTGTTTATCTCTTTTGTAATATAAATGGGATATACATATAAACGGATTTGTGTTATATAGATATTTACTAAAACAGTACATAATATTGTGAATGTAGTGGGTTATTAAAGTATAGATAGTAGTCATGAATAATATTTTCCTTTGAATTGTTTTATGCAGCAGAATATACTTTTTCACAAAAATTGGACTTTGATATTAGTTTTTTTATTGAAGTATAATTGACATACCATAATAGGTTCAGGTATACATCGTAGTAATTTGGTATTTATATGAATTTTGAAATGGTCACCATGATGAGTCTAGTTACCATCTGTATCATAAAAAGTTATTGTAATATTATTGACTATATTCCCTATGCTGCACATTACATCCCCATGACTTATTTACTTTATAACTGGAAGTTGTACTTTGTAATCCCCTTCACTTATTTCACATGCCCCCAGCAATACTTTACTCCCCCGTCATGTTTTGTTTTTTACATCACATTTTATATCTTTTTATTTTGTGTACCCCTTAACATTGTAGTTATAGTTGATTTTACTACTTTAGACTTTTAACTTTCATGCTAACTTTATAAGTGGTTGATCTACTACCTACTGTATACCTGCCTTTACCAGTTAGATTTTTTTCAGTGATATTAATTTTTGAGATATACGATTCCAGTGCAAATAATTTAAATTTCTTTTAATTATAAGAGTAAGCTAATCTTCATTTCAGATATGTAACAAGTAGTTAGGAATGAATGGCCACTTATTTAGTCAGAGAAAGGTAAAAATATAAAGTGCAGTCTTTCAGGAATAGATGCCAGCACATCTATTTATATCTGTTTGATAGTTTTATAAATGATTGAGAGTGTAAGACAGCAGAAAAAGTTTTAGGTTGCCAGAAGCTTTTCTAACTGGTAAAATGCTAAATTCATGGGAATAAAGATAAGGAGGATCTTTCAATGAGCACATATTTGCAAATAAAGGCTAAATCTTATTAAATATAAGATAAATATATTTTATGTATTTATTTAAACAAGCTACAGGCCCAATCTTTTCTTCACTCTTTTCTAAGAAATGTTGACTGAGTTATAAGTGGCCTTAGATAACTAGAGTCTCATGTACCTTTTACAGAGAACATTGCAGTACCGTGACTTTTTTTTCTTGTATCTGCCATAAATATACTTACAGAATTTAAAGTTTCCTTCCACTTTCCTTCTACCTTCAGTTAACTCTGCTTATTTTCTTCTGCCTCAAAACCTCTATGGTATGAAGTGAGGTATGATTACTGGGTCAGTAACCAGTTGATACAGTTCCTTAGGCTAATAGAATAGTGTTCAGCCCTCCCTTCCTCCCTTCCTTCCTTCCTTCCTGTTACTTTCCATTTACAGTTATTATAAAATATTTCTATATTCTTTGTGTTGTACAATACATCCTTGAGCCTATCTTACACCCAATAGTTTGTACCTTTACTATCTCCTATCACTATGTTGCCCCTGACAACTGGTAACCACTAGTTTGTTCTGCTTTCTGTGAGTCTGCTTTTTTGCTATATTCACTAGTTTGTTCTATTTTTTAGATTCTCCATATAAGTGATATCATACAGTATTTGTCTTTCTCTGTCTGACTTACTTCACTTAGCACAGTGCCCTCCAAGTCCATCCATGTTGCTACAAATGGCAAAATTTCATTCCTTTTTATGGCTGAGTAGTATTCCATTGTATATGTATACCACATCTTCTTTATTCATTCATCTGTCAATGGATACTTAGGTTGCTTCCATGTCTTGGCTATTGTAAAGAGTGCTGCTGTGAACATAGTGGGGCATGTATCTTTTTGAATTAGAGTCTTCTCTGGATATATACCCAGGAGTGGGATTGCAGGATCATATGATAACTCTATTTTTAGTTTTTTTAAGGAAGCTCCATACTGTTCTCCATAGTGGTTGTACCAATTTACATTCCTACCAACAGTGTGGGAGGGTTCCCTTTTCTCCACACCCTCTCCAGCATTTGCTGTTTGTAGATTTCTTGAGGATGGCCATTCTGACTGTGTGAGGTGATACCTCATGGCAGTTTTGATTTGCATTTCTCTAATAATTAGCAATATTGAGTATCTTTTCATGTGCCCCTTGGCCATTTGTATGTCTTCTTTGGAGAAATGCCTGTTTAGATCTTTTGCCCCTTTTTTGATTGGGTTGTTTGGTTTTTGATATTAAACTATATGAGCTGTTTTTATATTTTGGAAATTAATCCCTTGTCGGTCGTATCATTTGCAAATATTTTCTCCCATTCAGTAGGTTGTCTTTTCGTTTGTAGATGGTTTCCTTTGCTGTGCAAAAGCTTTTAAGTTTAATTAGGTCCCACTGCTTTTTTTGTTTTTATTTTTGTTTTTATTTTCACTACTCTAGGAGGTGGATCCACAAAAATATTGCTGCACTTTATGTTGAAGAGTGTTCTGCCTATGTTTTCCTGTAAGTTTTATAGCATCTGGTCTTATATTTAGGTCTTTAATCCATTTTGAGTTTGTTTTTGTGTATGGTATTAGAGAATGTTCTAATTTCATTTTTCTATGTGTGGCTGTCCATTTTTCCCAGCACCACTTATTGAAGAGACTATCTTTTCTCTGTTGTATATTCTTGCCTCCTTTGCCATAGACTAATTGACCATAAGTGTGTGAGTTTTTTCTGGGCTTGTTCTCCTGTTCCATTGATCTATGTGTCTGTTTTTGTGCCAGTACCATACTGTTTTGATGACTGTAGCTTTGTAGTATAGTCTGAAGTCAGGGAGCCTGATTCCTCCAGCTGTGTTCTTTCTGAAGGTTGTTTTGGCTATTTGGAGTCTTTTGTGTTTACGAGAGAGTGGCATGGACATATATACACTACCAAACGTAAAATAGATAACTAGTGGGAAGCAGCCGCATAGCACAGGGAGATCAGCTCAGTGCTTTGTGACCACCTAAAGGGGTGGGATAGGGAGGGTGGGAGGGAGGGAGTCGCAAGAGGGAAGAGATATGGGAACATTTGTATATGTATAACTGATTCACTTTGTTATAAAGCAGAAACTAACACACCATTGTAAAGCAATTATACTCCAATAAAGATGTTAAAAATAAAAAAACAAAAGTTTTAAAATTATTTGTTCTAGTTCTGTAAAAGTGCCATTGGTATTTTGATAGGGATTACATTGAATCTGTGGATTGCTTTAGGTAGTATGGTCATTTTAACAATGTTGATTCTTCCAATCCAAGAATACGGTATATCTTTCCATCTGTTCGTATCATCTTCAATTTCTTTCCTCAGCGTCTTAAAAGTTTTAGTAATAATTCTTTAGCCATTCTTTTACTGAGTTTGCCATTTCTCTCAGATACCATATTATTATGGTATTATTATTTTCTTATTTTGTAAATGGGAGTAAAACAGTACTTTCCTCACAGGGCTTTTATGACAATTAAATGACATAATACATGGCAAATGATTAGTGTGCTATCTGACATTTAAAAGCACAGTAAATACTTGCTGATATTATTGTCGTCACAGTTGTTATCATCATCAGCATCATCATCATACCCACCCCATCATCATTTCCATTTGTCTGTTTTGACAATTACTATCATATTTTACACACTAGTTCTTATCACATTGCATTTAAATTTGTGCAGTAGCCTCCTAACTGATACTATTACCTCCAGTTTCTGTCCCACCCATCCATGTGGTTTATTTACACTTTTCAGACAAATCTACCTAAAATAGAATTTTTAATCAGGACACTGCCCAGTTCAAGAGTCTCTCTGCATTGCTCATAGACTTAAATCTTGCTTTGGTATTCAAATAAGTCATTTTACTTATTTAAACTTTATAGTAGATTTTTAGTAAGTATTTGTTGAATAAGTTGAATCAATGGTTCTATTATAGCACTTAAAAATTAGGTTACAGTGCAATTTCAGTGTATCTGTTGTTTATGTTAGTATTCTGTTTTCATTTATGTAAATTTCTTCTTGTAAAAGGTAATCATTGATTTTTCTAAATGTAATTGTTTCTAAACATGATTGTTAGAACTTCTATCAAAGTAATGTACCTTTATAGTTTTAAAAAAAATAAAATGATACGGAAGGACTTGTAAGGAAAAACAGTAGTTCCTGGCCTAACCATCTTTCTCCCCCTCCCCCATCCTACTTTAACTCTTAAATGTTTCTGATGGTTGTTGTCTTCTTTTAATATAATATGCTTTTATCAAGCTGTCTTGACTTTATAAGTTTTAATTTTATTTATCTGCCATATATGAATATTTAGCCTTGTTCTATGATTTATCTGTCCTCTCTAATAAATTATATTATTATTTTTAGGAGCCCATTACTTGCTTCCCTTCTTATCTGTATTTATATAGTATCAAGGTAGATGATATGTACATTTTGTCATGTAACTACAGTTAAATCATTGTTATTTTTCCTACTGGTTGACACTGTAGCTGCAGTTAAGTTTATAGTGTTTTTATTAATGTGACTATAAATTTTCTTTTTAAAAAATCATGTAAATAAGCTCTGATTTTATATTCTTTCTTAAACAGCCTTTTGTATCTCCTGGAGTTTCTAATTCCCATTTTTTCCCCCTTGCATTGCTTGGTATTATCATTTCCTTCAGTTCTTTTAAGATAGTGGTTCTCAATTAGCAATTTCTGCAACTCTCCGCCTCCTTCAGGACACTTGGTAATGTCTGGAAACATTTTTGGTTGTCCCAGCTTGGGGAGTGCTAGTAGCATCTAGTGTGTAGAGCTCAGGACTGCTGCTAAACATCCTGCTCTGCACAGGGCAGCTTTCTTGGGTTGGGTCCATTTTTTGGTTTTGTTCTCTTTCTTAGTTTATTTCATTTCCTCATTAGATTACAACCTTATGTAATTTAATTTCCTGTGATGGAATTTAATTTCCTATGAATGGATAAAGGTCAATTTCCTGAGGTATTCCATATCTGAAACTATGTTTTGCCCACACACCTGAGTGATATTTTGGATACCTATGGGGTTATAAGTGGAAATCATTTTCTTTCATCTTTTTGAGGACATTAATCAGAGTAAATTTGGTGTCAGCCTCACTCTTCTTCCTTCTTGCCTTTTTCCCCCTTCTTTTTATTTTGTCTGTAAGTTTTTTAGTATGCCCTCTCTATATCCCTTGCATTCTGAAAATTCAGTTACATGTCTGGGGTCTACCCCCCCCCCCACAACTTATTGTATTGGGAATTTTCCCTTCTTACTGAGTTTTCTCAAGTCATTAATTACGTCTTATGTTTGCTTTGGGAAATTCTCTTATTTATTTTCTTCTTTGCTAGTTTCTTCAATACTGTTTTTTGTTTTTAGAACTTTTATTAGGTGGATATAGAATCCCCCTGGATTAGTCCTTTACGTTCTCTTCTTTCTGGAAATAAATAAAGCAGAGAGATTAATATACTAAAGTCAGTGTTTTAAATACCCAAAATTGACTATTGTTAGCTAGTTCAATGACTTTTTTAAAATTTTAAATAAAAAAGGGAAGTTTCAGATAGAAATTCCCTTTACCCTTTCCCTTACACATGTTCAGTCTGGTCCCCTTCTTTCCCTTTCCAGAAGCAACCCTGTTATGATTTTTGCATGTATTCTCTAAGGTCATTAAAGAGTGTATTTATCTATATGTGTAAATAAATAACATGTAGGATTGCTTAGTAGATAATTTAAGAATTTATATAGTTACTGTTTTACAGCCTGTTTTTCTGTCTTCTGTCCATGCTGGTGTATATAGATCTATTTCTAAGCTCCCATGGACAGGGCCTTTGTCTTACTAACTGTGGAATCCCCAGCACCAAGAACAGTATCTGGCATATAGTAGGTATGATGTATGTATTTATTTTTATTTTTTTAAACTTTTTTTTACTTTTTAAAAAATTTAAAATAATTTTTTATTTTTATTTTTAATTTTTTTAACATCTTTATTGGAGTATAATTACTTTACAATGTTGTGTTAGTTTCTGCTGTATAACAAAGTGCATCAGTTATACGTATGCATATATCCCCATATCCCCTCATTCTTGTGTCTTCCTCCCACCCTCCCTATCCGACCCCTCTAGGTGGTCACAAAGCACGGAGCTGATCTTGTGCTATGCGGCTGCTTCCCACTAGCTATCTATTTTACATTTGGTAGTGTATATATATCAACGCCACTCTCTCACTTCATCCCAGCTTACCCTTCCCCCTCCCCATGTCCTCAAGTGCATTCTCTACATCTGTGTCTTTATTCCTGTCTTGGCCCTAGGTTTGTCAGAACTTTTTTTTTAGATTCCATATATATGTGTTAGCATATGGTATTTGTTTTTCTCTTTCTGACTTACTGCACTCTGTATGACAGACTCTAGGTCCATCCACCTCACTACAAATAACTCAATTTCGTTTCTTTTTATGGCTGAGTAATATTCCATTGTATATATGTGCCACATCTTCTTTATTCATTTGAATAAAGTGTCGATGGACACTTAGGTTGCTTCCATGTCCTGGCTATTGTAAATAGTGCTGCAGTGAACATTGTGATACATGACTCTTTTTGAATTATGGTTTTCTTAGGGAATATGTCCAGTAGTGGGATTGCTGGGTTGTATGGTAATCTATTTTTAGTTTTTTAAGGAACCTCCATACTGTTCTCCATAGTGGCTGTATCAATTTACATTCCCACCAACAGTGCAAGAGGGTTCCCTTTTCTCCACATCCTCTCCAGCAGTTATTGTTTGTAGATTTTTTGATGATGGCCATTCTGACTGGTGTGAGGTGATACCTCATTGTAGTTTTGATTTGCATTTCTCTAATGATTAGTGATGTTGAGCATCCTTTCATGTGTTTGTTGGCAATCTGTGTATCTTTTTTGGAGAAATGTCTATTTAGTTCTTCCACCCATTTTTGGGTTGGGTTGTTTGTCTTTTTGATATTGAGCTGTATGAGCTGCTTGTATATTTTGGAGATTAATCCTTTGTCAGTTGCTTCATTTGCAGATACTTTCTTCCATTCCTCATAATGTTGATTCTTCCATTCCAGGAACATGGTATATCTCTCCATCTGTTTGTATTGTCTTTAATTTCTTTCATCAGTGTCTTATAGTTTTCTGCATACAGGTTTTATGTCTCTTTAGGTAGGTTTATTTCTAGATATTTTACTCTTTTTGTTGCAGTGATAAATGAGAGTGTTTCCTTAACGTCTCTTTCAGATTTTTCATCATTAGTGTATAGGAATGCAAAAGACTTTTGTGCATTAATTTTGTATTCTGCAATCTTACCAAATTCATTGATTAGTTCTAGTAGTTTTCTGGTGGCATCTTTAGGATTCTCTACGTATAGTATCATGTCATCTGCAAGCAGTGACGGTTTTACTTCTTCTTTTCTGATTTGGATTCCTTTTATTTCTTTTTCTTTGACTGCTGTGGCTAAAACTTCCAAAACTATGTTGAATAAGAGTGGTGAGAGTGGGCAACCTTGTCTTGTTCCTGATGTTAGTGGAAATGTTTTCAGTTTTTCACCATTGAGAACGATGTTGGCTGTGGGTTTGTCATAAAATGGCCTTTATCATGTTGAGGTAAGTTCCCTCTATGCCTACTTTCTGGAGGGTTTTTATCATTTATCTGTGTTGAATTTTGTCGACAGCTTATTCTGCATCTATTGAGATTATCATATGGTTTTTATCCTTCAGTTTGTTAATATGATGTATCACATTGATTTGCGTATATTGAAGAATCCTTGCATTCTTGGGGTAAAACCCACTTGATTACAATGTATGATCCTTTTAATGTGCTGTTGGATTCTGTTTGATAGTATTTCATTGAGGATTTTTGCATCTACATTCAACAGTGATGTTGGCCATAGTTTTCTTTTCTTGTGACATTTTTGTCTGGTTTTGGTATCAGGGTAATGGTGGCCTAGTAGTATGAGTTTGGGAGTGTTACTCTCTGTTCTCTATTTTGGAAGAGTTTGAGCAGGATAGGTGTTAGCTCTTCTCTAAATCTTTGATAGAATTCACCTGTGAAGCCATCTGATTGGGCTTTGGTTTGTTGGAAGATTTTTAATCACAGTTTTAATTTCAGTGCTTGAGATTGGTATGTGTATATTTTCTGCTTTTTCCTGGTTCAGTCTCAGAAGGTTGTGCTTTTCTAAGAATTTGTCCATTTTTTCCAGGTTGTCCATTTTATTGGCATATAGTTGCTTGTAGTAATCTCTCATGATCCTTTGTATTTCCACAGTGTCAGTTACTTCTCCTTTTTCATTTCTATTTCTGTTGACTTGAGTCTTTTCCCTTTTTGTTTTGATGAGTCTGGCTCATGATTTATCAATTTTGTTTTTCTTCTCAAAGAACCAGCTTTTAGTTTTATTGATCTTTGCTGTCGTTTCCTTCATTTGTTTTTCGTTTATTTCTGATCTGACCTTTATGATTTCTTTCCTTCTGCTAACTGGGGTTTTTTTCTTCTTTCTCTAATTGGTTTAGGTGTAAGGTTAGGTTGTTTATTTGAGATTTTTCTTGTTTCTTGAGGTAGGATTGTATTGCTATAAACTTTCCTCTTAGAACTGCTTTTGCTTCATCCCATAGGTTTTGGGTCATCGTGCTTTCATTGTCATTTGTCTCTAGGTACTTTTTGGTTTCCTCTTTGATTTTTTCAGTGATCTCTTGGTTATTTAGTAGTGTATTCTTTAGCCTCCATGTGTTTGTAATTTTTACAGTTTTTTTTTCCTGTAATTGATATCTAGTCTCATAGTGTTGTGGTCGGAAAAGATACTTGATACAATTTCAATTTCCTGAAATTTACCAAGGCTTGATTTGTGACCCAAGATATGATCTATCCTGGAGAATGTTACATGAGCACTTAAGAAGAAAGTGTATTCTGTTGTTTTTGGATGGGATGTCCCATAAATATCAATTAAGTCCATCTTGTTTAATGTGTTATTTAAAGCTTGTGTTTCCTTATTTATTTTAAATTTGGAGGATCTGTCCATTGGTGAAAGTCGAGTGTTAAAGTTGCCTACTAATATTGTGGTACTGTTGATTTCCCCTTTTATAGCTGATAGCATTTGCCTTATGTATTTAGGTGCTCCTATGTTGAGCGCATATATATTTATAATTGTTACATCTTCTTCTTGGATTTATCCCTTGATCATTATGTAGTGTCCTTCTTTGTCTCTTGTGACAGTCTGTATTTTAAAGTCTATTTTGTGTGATAAGAGAATTGCTACTCCAGCTTTCCTTTTGATTTCCATTTGCATGCAATATCTTTTTCCACTCCCTCAGTTTCAGTCTGTATGTGTCCCTAGGTCTGAAGTGGGTCTCTTGTAGACAGCATATATAAGGGTCTTGTTTTCATATCCATTCAGCCTATGTCTTTTGGTTGGAGCATTTAATCCATTTACATTTAAGGTAATTAATGTAATTAATTATGTGTGTTCCTATTCCCATTTTCTCAATTGTTTTGGGTTTGTTTTTGTAGGTGTTTCCCTTCTCTTGTGTTTCCTGCCTAGAGAAGTTCTTTTAGCATTTGTTGTAAAGGTGGTTTGGTGGTGCTGAATTCTCTTAGCTTTTCCTTGTCTGTAAAGGTTTTATTTCCTCTGTCGAATCTGAATGAGATCCTTGCTGGGTAGAGTAACTTGTTTGTAGGTTTTTCCCTTTCATCACTTTAAATATGTCCTGCCACTCTCTTCTGACTTGCAGAGTTTCTGCTGAAAGATCAGTGTTAACCTTATGAGGATTCCCTTGTATGTTATTTGTTGCTTTTCCCTTGCTGCTTTTAATATTTTTTCTTTGTATTTAATTTTTGATAGTTTGATTAATATGTGTCTTGACGTGTTTCTCTTTGGATTTATCCTGTATGGGACTATCTATGCTCCTGCACTTGATTGACTATTTCTTTTCCCATATTAGGGAAGTTTTCAAGTATAATCTCTTCAAATAATGTCTCAGTCCCTTTCTTTTTCTCTTCTTCTGGGACCCCTATAATTCAAATGTTAGTGCATTTAATGTTGTCCCAGAGGTCTCTGAGACTGTCCTCAATTCTTTTAATTCTTTTTTCTTTTTTCTGCTCTGCAGTGGTTATTTCCATTATTTTATCTTCCAGGTTACTTATCCGTTCTTTTTCCTCAGTTATTCTGCTATCGATTCCTTCTAGAGAATTTTCAATTTCATTTATTTTGCTGTTCGTCATTATTTGTTTGCTCTGTAGTTCTTCTAGGTCCTTGTTAAACGTTTCTTGCATTTTCTCCATTCTGTTTCTAAGATTTTGGATCATCTTTACTGTCATTACTCTGAATTCTTTTTCAAGTAGATGGCCTATTTCTTCTTCATTTGTTTGGTCTGGTGGGTTTTTACTTTGCTCCTTCATCTGCTGCGTATTTCTCTGTCTTCTCATTTTGTTTAACTTACTGTGTTTGGGGTCTCCTTTTTGTAGGCTACAGGTTTGTAGTTGCTGTTGTTTTTGGTTTCTGACCCCAGTGGGTAAAGTTTGTTCTATGCGTTGTGTAGGGTTCCTGGTGGAAGGGACTGGTGCTTGTGTTCTGGGAGATGAGGCAGGATCTTGTCTTTCTGGTGGGCAGGACCGTGTCCAGTAGTGTGTTTTGGGGTGTCTGTGAACTTATTATGATTTTAGGCAGCCTCTCTGCCAATGGGTTGGGTTGTGGTTCTATGTTGTTAGCTTTTGGCATGGGGTGTCCAGCACTGGAGCTTGCTGGTCATTCAGTGGAGCTGGGTCTTAGCGTTGAGATGGAGATCTCTGGGAGAGCTCTCACTGATATTTCGTGGGGCCAGGAGGTCTCTGGTGGTCCAATGTCCTGAACTCGTCTCTCCCACCTCAGAGGCTCTGGCCTGACAGCCGGCCGGAGCACCAAGGCCCTGTCAGCCACATGGCTCAGATGAAAGGGGAGAATAAAACGAAAGAAAAAAGTAAAATAAAATAAAATAAAATGAAATAAAGTTATTAAAATAAAAAAAGGCATTAAAATAAAAAATAAAAATGTATTTAAAAATAAGAGCCACCAAACCAATAAACAAATCCACCGATGATAACAAACGCTAAAAACTATGCTAAGATAAACATAAAAATCAAAAACTGGTTAGGCACATACAGCAAACCCTGTCTACAATTGCTCCCAGAGTCCACCGCCTTAATTTTGGGATGATTTGTTGCCTTTTCAGGTATTCCACAGATGCAGGGTACATAAGTTGATTTTGGAGATTTAATCCGCTGCTCCTAGGCTGCACAGAGAAATTTCCCTTTCTCTTCTTTGTGCAGCTCCTGGTGTTCGGCTTTGTATTTGGCCCCGCCTCTGCATTTAGGTTGCTCTCTGGCATTTCTTGTTTGCCCAGAAAGGAGGGGGTTAAAGGAGCAGGTGATTAGGGTGCTCTGGCTCACTCAGGCTGGGGAGAGGGAGGGGTACAGAATTGGGGGAGAGCCTCTGGCTCAGAGGCCAGTGTGATGTTCCAATAGTCTGAGGCATGCCATTTGTTCACCAGGTGAAGTTTTCCCTGGATCACGGGACCCTGGCAGTGGTGGGCTGCACAGTCTCCTGGGAGGAGAGGTGTGGATAGTGACCTGTGCTTGCACACAGGATTCTTGGTGCCTGCCACAGCAACCTTAGCGTTTCATGCTTGTCTCTGATGTTTGCGCTGATAGCCGCAGCTCGTGCCTGTCTCTGAAGCTCATTTAGGTGGTGTTCTGAATCTCCTCTTGTCACACACCCTGAAACAATGGTCTCTTGACTCTTACGCAATTCCAGACTTTTTCCCGGACTCTCTCCTCGTTAGCTGTGGCCCACTAACCCCCTTCAGGCTGTGTTCATGCAGCCAACCCCAGTCCTTTCCCTGGGTTCTGACCTCTGAAGCCCGAGCCTCAGATCCCAGCCCCTGCCCGCTGCAGCGGGTGAGCAAACAAGCCTCTCAGGCTGGTGAGTGCTGGTCGGCACCAATCCTCTGTGTGAGAATCTCTCCGCTTTGCCCTCTGCACCCTTGTTTCTATGCTCTCCTCCATGGCTCCGAAGCTTCCTGCACTTCCCACCCTGTTTCCACCAGTGAAGGGGCTTCGTAGTGTATGGAAACCTTTCCTCCTTCATAGCTCCCTTACAGTGGTGCAGGTCCCATCCCTATTCTTTTGTCTCTGTTTTTTCTTTTTTCTTTTGCCCTACTCAGGTACGTGGGGATTTTCTTGCCTTTGGGGAAGTCTGAGGCCTTCTGCCAGGGTTCAGTAGGTGTTCTGTAGGAGCTCTTCCATATGTAGATGCATTTCTGATGTATTTGTGGGGAGGAGGGTGATCTCCACATCTTACTCCTCCGCCATCTTGAAGGTGCTCCCAGTATATGTACTTCTTAGGTAAAGTAATATAGTTTATTTTTAACTGCTAAGTAGTAGTCAACTGTATGAATATACCCCATTTCACATTTTATTAATTTACTCCCTTACAGATTGACAGTTTAGGTTGTTTCTAATTTCCATTTTTCTTATTACAGACACTGTTGTAGAATATCCTTATATGCATCTCCTTGTACGTTTGTTTGAGATTTTTATCAAGAGTGCTTATCTAGGGTTGGAGTTGCAGAGTTGTAGAAAATAAACTTTATATTTATCTAGATACAGTGAACTTACTTTTCATAGTTTCTTGGTTTTAAAATCATGGTTTTAAAACAAGTTCTCTTCATATTTTTTTTTCTTCCTTTAAGTGCTCTGCACCCTGGAGCAATAGTTTTATCTTATTTTTCCTTTCAGATTATCAACTTTTCAAAATGATTATGTGAGACATCAGGATCCATTCTTTTGAAATCCTTAGAAGAGTTAACCTTTGATATTTAAGTTATATTGCCAATTATTCCTCCCTTTAAAAAATAACTTTTTGAGGTAAAATATACATAACATTAACCATTTTAAAGTGGACAATTGAATGGTTCTCTTCCATTTTCTCTCATCTGCTTCTCATTTTTCTTTTACTCCCTGAGAGATTTCTTTGATGTTTTCCAAACTTATTCTTGGGTTTTTGATTTCGGTAAGTATTTTTAATTTCTAGGAATCCTCTTTGTTCTTTAATGTTTTTCATAACACCCTATTCTTTTATTCATGTTTCTTTTATAGATGCTTAATAATTTTCATGACACTCTGTTTTTATTTGATATCATTCTTGACTTTCTCTGAGGTAGGTAATCAGAGATCCTCTCCCTTTCTGAATTACTTCTGTTTCCTCTAGTGCCATTTTTTTCTTTTTTTTCTATTTTTTATTCTTGATCTCTGTTTCATGTTACAGATGTTCCCCAATTATCCATGGTATTTGGTTATTAGTTCACATTTGAGAATGAATGAGGAGAAACAGTCTTTATCACTGGGAGGGGCTTTTAGCCTGAAAGGCTTTGCTCTGGAGTGAACAAGTGGATCACTTAATAACTCACTTTAGGACCCGTAAAAGCTAGAATTGGGGTGGGCTTATTTGTTCTGTGGTACCTGGTACTCATATTTGCTATCTTGTTTCTTCCCAGAGAGAATTCAGTTTCTTTAAAGAAAAACTGTGTGTGTATTCCTTTCTTTTTTGTTGTTTTTGTTTTTTATTGACAAACACTTGGTTGCCAGAGTTTGCGAGTCTGCCCTTGAGTAATGGAGGGTGAGAGAATGTTGACCATTTTCCTTCTTTACCTTTTTTCCCCTCTTATTCCTCTCCTCTCCCTACTTCTCTTTTGTTTCACATATAATCCCACCCTGAATCCATATTCCAGTCAACTAAATAATAGACGTTTTAAAAATTTCAAGAAGTTTCACCCCAGTGATGGGTAAAGCCCCAAGCTGAAATATCATAAGGCAGTGTGACTGTCAAATGCGTGAAACACAACAAAGTGTCAAGGATGTCTGGATTCCGCTCTGAATAAGGAAATTAATAATGGGATACCTTACAGGGTTCTGTATCAGGGCAGGCCTTAACATTTTGGAATTCATCTGGGAAAAGAGGCAAACTGAATGAAGGGCTCTTAGGGACTTTATAATTTGATGCCAGACTTTCTCAGGCTTGATTTTATTTATTAAGTTTTCAAGCTCATTTATTAAATTCTTCTGTGAGACAGGCACTGAAGTAAGCACTTTTCACATGTTAGGACATTTATTCTTCAACCTTGTTGAAGAAGGTAGTACTATTTTCATTTTACAGATAATAAACAGAGGGGGGCTCAAGGAAATCAACTAGTTCCTTTAAAAAATTATTTCTTTATGTATGCCCTTTCACAAAATGTGTTCAGTTTATCAGATATTTATTAACTACTTCTTGTGAGGCAAGCGTGGTACTAAGGATACCTTACCTTAAGGAACTCTGAAGTGGAGAGGACTGGTCTTTTATACAAGTAACAAAATACAGTGACAAATTGTGAAAGAGCAGTGATTGAGAAAAATGTTCAGTTGAAGCCCAATCCTGATCGAAGAAAGGCAACAGAGGAGGAGGCTTTTAAACTACATCTTGAGGAACGACTAAGGATTTGTTGGAGATGGGGTGAGGGAAGGGGGAAAATAAAAGAAAGTGTAAAGGTGAATGACATGGTTTTGGAGTAGTTGGTAACTTAGTGTAGTCTAAGGTAACTTGTTGGTCAGGGCCCGGTGGTGACACGTCTGGGAATGAGGCTGGAATGGATGACTGGAGCCAAAGTGTATGTAGTTGTCTTCTTGTATGCCTTGTAGATGACTTTGCTGGCTTTTTTTCCTTTGTTGGTCTTCTTTTATTCATTCAATGAATATGTATTGAGGACTACTACATGCCAGAAGTTTCTGTTCTAGAGGCTTCTCTCTTCTCACTTACATGCTTGCTCTGGGCTACGTAGTATCTTATTAAGCCATATTTGCCGTTTTCATGCTGACAATTCTCCACTGTTTCTCTCTAGCTGAGAATAGTCTCCTGAACATCAGCCATCTGCAGGACATTTCCATTTGACTGACTTGCAGACATATCAAATCAAACCTGCCCCAAACTGAAATCATCATCCTTCTCCCAAAGCTGCTCCTCACCAATGATTCTCACTATCCATTCTCGCTCTCCCTCATTTCCCCTGAGTCACCAAATGCTATAATTTTTTTTGTCTAAATGTCTCTTGCCTCTGTTAATCTATATCACCCCCCACCCCCATCACTGCTCTAATCTAGTCCACCATCATGTTTGATTTGGACTGATGCAGTAGCCTTCCAATTGGTGTCGGTCTCCAGTATTGCTTCCCTCCAGGCTGGTTTTCTGTTGTATGCAGCCAAAAACATTCCTAGTTGATTCACTTGGTAGTTTAAAAAAAAGAAAGAAACCTCAGTGAGGAAAGGATTATTTCTCAAAAGAAAGATTTTTCTCAACATTATCCTGAATTGTAAAATTCAAGTTTTAGAGTGGCATGATGAAGTGCTTTCAAGGAAATGATTGAAGAAAAAGAAGGAAAAGGACCAGCAAGGCTAGAATGTGAACCTATAGTTGTTGGAAGCTGCATAAGATATATTGTGACTTCTGAAAGCTTTAATCAGACCAGATGGGACATAAAAGATCATGTCTTCTAGCTTTCTTATTTAATTTTATTTTTAAAATATCTTTATTGGAGTATAATTGCTTTACAATGTTGTGTTAGTTTCTGTTGTACAACAAAGTGAATCAGCTATATGTATACATATATCCCCATATCTCCTCCCTCTTCAGCCTCCCTCGCATCCTCCCTATCCCACCCCTCTAGGTCCTCACAGAGCATCAGCTGATCTCCCTGTGGTATGCAGCAGCTTCCCACTAGCCAGCAGTTTTAGATTTGGTAGTGTATATATGTGAGTGCTACTCTCTCACTTTGTCCCAGCTTCCTCTCCCCGCCCCCTGTATTCTCAAGTCTGTTCTCTATGTCTGCATCTCTATTCCTGCCCTGCCACTAGGTTCATCAGTACCGTTTTTTTAGATTCCATATATGTGTGTTAGCATATTGCATTTGTTTTTCTCTTTCTGACTTACGTCATTCTGTATGACAGATTTTAGGTCCATCCACCTCACTACAAATAACTCAATTTCATTCCTTTTTATGGCTTAGTACTATTCCATTGTATATATGTGCCACGTCTTTATCCATTCATCTGTCGATGGACACTTAGGTTGCTTCCATGTCCTGCCAATTGTAGATAGTGCTGCAGTGAACATTGTGATATATGTATCGTTTTGAATTATGGTTTTCTCAGGGTATTTGCCCAGTAGTGGGATTCGTGGGTCATATGGTAGTTCTATTTTTAGTTTTTTAAGGAACCTCCATACTGTTCTCCATAGTATCAATTGTATATATATATATATATATATATATATATATATATAAATTTACATTCTCACCAACAGTGCAGGAGGGTTCCCTTTTCTCCACATCCTCTCCAGCATTTGTAGTTTATAGATTTTCTGATGATGACCATTCTGACCAGTGTGAGGTGATACCTCATTGTGCTTTTGATTTGCATTTATCTAATGATTAGTGGTGTTGAGCATTATATCATGTGTTTTTTGGCAATCTGTATGTCGTCTTTGGAGAAATGTCTATTTAGGTCTTCCACCCATTTTTGGATAGGGTTGTTTTTTTAGTATTGAGCTGCTTATGTATTTTGGAGATTAATCCTTTGTCTGTTGATTTGTTTGCAAATATTTTCTCCCATTCTGAGGGTTGTCTTGTTTATGGTTTCCTTTGCTGTGCAAAAGCTTTGAAGTTTCATTAGGTCCCATTTGTTTATTTTTGGTTTTATTTCCGTTACTCTAGGAGGTGGGTCAAAAAAGATCTTGCTGTGATTTATGTCAGAGTGTTTTGCTTGTTTTCATCTAAGAGTTTTGTGACTGGCCTTACATTTAATTCTTTAACCCATTTTGTGTTTATTTTTGTGTATGGTGTTAAGAAGTGTTCTAATTTCATTCTTTTACATGTAGCTGTCCATCTTTCCTACCTCCACTTATTGAAGAGGCTGTCTTTTCTCCATTGTATATTCTTGCATCCTTTGTCAAAGATAAGGTGACCATATGTCCATGGGTTTATCTCTGGGCTTTCTGTCCTGTTCCACTGATCGATATTTCTCTTTTGTGCCAGTACCATACTATCTTGATTACTATAGCTTTGTAGTGTAGTCTCAAATCAGGGAGCCTAATTCCTCTAGCTCTGTTTTTCTTTCTCAAGATTGCTTTGGCTCTTTGGGGTCTTTTGTTTTTCCATACAAATTGTGAAATTTTTTGTTTTAGTTCTGTGAAAATTGCCATTGGTAGTTTAATAGGGATTACACTGAATCTGTAGATTGCTTTGGGTAGTATAGTCATTTTACAATGTGACTTTTCCAATCCAAGAACATGGTATATCTTTCCATCTTTTTGTATCGTCTTTAATTTCTTTCATCAGTGTGATAGTTTTCTGCATACAGCCCTTTTGCCTCCTTAGGTTTATTCATCGGTATTTTATTCTTTTTGTTGTGATGATAAATGAGTGTTTCCTTGACTTATCTTTCTGATCTTCCGTTGTTAGTGTTTAGGAATGCAAGAGATTTCTGTGCATTAATTTTGTATCCTGCTACTTTACCAAATTCATTGATTAGCTCTAGTAGTTTTCTGGTGGCATCTTTAGGATTCTCTATGTATTGTATCATGTCATCTGCCAACAGTGACAGTTTTACTTCTTCTTTTCCATTTTGTATTCCTTTTATTTCTTTTCATTCTCTGATTGTTGTGGCTAAAACTTCCAAAGTTATGTTGAATAATAGTGGTGAGAGTGGGCACCTTTCTCTTATTCCTGATCTTAGAGGAAATGCTTTCAGTTTTTCACCACTGAGAATGATTTTGGCTGTGGGTTTGTCATATATGGCTTTTATTATGTTGAGGTAGGTTCCCTCTATGCCCACTTTCTGGAGGGGTTTTATCATAAATGGGTATTGAATTTTGTCAAAAGTTTTTCTGCATCTATTGAGATTATCATATTGTTTTCATTCTTCAGTTTGTTAATATGATCCTGCGATAAAACCCAGTTGATTATGGTGTATGATCCTATTAATGTGCTCTTGTATTCTGTTTGCTAGTATTTCATTGAGAATGTTTGCATGCATGTTCATCAGTGATAGTAGCCTGTAATTTTCTCTTCGAGTGACATGCTTGTCTGGTTTTGGTATCAGGGTGATGGTGGACTCATTGAATGATTTTGGCAATGTTTCTCCCTCTGCTCTGTGTTTGAAGAGTTTGAGAAGGATAGGTGTTAGCTCTTCTCTAAATTTGATAGAATTCGCCTGTGAAGCCGTCTGCCCTTGGGCTTTTGTTGGAAGATTTTCAATCACAGTTTCAGTTTCAGTCCTTGTGATTGGTCTGTTCATGTTTTCTGTTTCTTCCTGTTGCAGTCTTGGAAGACTGTACTTTTCTAAGAATTTGTCCATTTCTTCCAGTTTGTCCATTTTATTGGCACATAGTTGCTTGTAGTAGTCTCTCATGATCCTGTGTATTTCTGCGGTGTCAGTTGTTACTTCTTTTTCATTTCTAGTTCTGTTGATTTGAGTCTTCTCCCTTTTTTTCTTGATGAGTCTGGCTAATGGTTTGTCAATTTTGTTTATCTTCTCAAAGAACCAGCTTTTAGTTTTATTGCTCTTTGCTATCATTTCCTTCATTTCTTTTTCATTTATTTCTGATCTTATCTTTATGATTTCTTTCCTTCTGCTAACTTTGGGGTGTTTTTGTTTGTTTGTTTGTTCTTCTTTCTCTTATTGGTTTAGGTTGTTTATTTGAGATTCTTCTTCTTTCTTGATGTAGGATTTTATTGCTATAAACTTCCTTCTTAGAACTGCTTTTGCTTCATCCCATAGGTTTTGGGTCGTCGTGTTTTCATTTTCATTTGTTACTAGGTAGTTTTTGATTCCCTCTTTGATTTTTTCAGTGATCTCTTGGTTGTTTAGTAGGTATTGTTTAGCCTCCATGTGTTTGTATATTTTACAATTTTTTCTCTGTGATTGATATTTAGTCTCATAACGTTGTGGTTGGAAAAGATACTTGATACAATTTCAATTTTCTTAAATTTACCAAGGCTTGATTTATGACTCAAGATGTAGTCTATCCTGGAGAATGTTCCATGTGCACTTGAGAAGAAAGTGTATTCTGTTGTTTTTGGATGGAATGTGCTATAAATATTAATTAAGTCTATCTGTTCTAATGTGTCATTTAAAGCTTTTGTTTCCTTACTTATTTTCTGTTTATATGATGTGCCCTTTGGTGTAAGTGGGGTGGTAAAGTCCCCTACTATTATTGTGTTACTGTGGATTTCCCCTTTTATGGTTGTTTGCATTTACCTTATGTTTTTAGGTTCTCCTATGTTGGGTACGTAGAAATTTACAATTGTTATATCTTTTTCATGGATTTATCCCTTGATCATCATATAGTGTCCTTCCTTTTCTCTTGTAATAGTCTTTATTTTAAAGTCTGTTTTGTCTCATATGTGTATTGCTACTACAGCTTTCTTTTGATTTCCATTTGCATGGAATATCTTTTTCCATCCCCTCACTTTCAGTCTCTATGTGTCCCTAGATGTGAAGTGGGTCTCTTGTAGACACCATATTTGGGTCTTGTTTTTGTATCTATTCAGCTAGTCTGTTTCTTTTGTTTGGGGCCTTTAATCCATTTACATTTAAGGTAATTATTGATGTGCATGTTTCTATTATCATTTTCTTAGTTGTTTTAGATTTGGTTTTGTATATCTTTTCCTTGCTTTGTGTTTCCTGCCTAGAGAATTTCCTTTAGCATTTGTTGTAAAGCTGGTTTGGTGGTGCTGAATTCTCTTAACTTTTGTTTGTTTGTAAAGCTTTTGATTTCTCCATTGAATCTGAATGAGATCCTTGCTGGGTAACATAATCTTGGTTGTAGGTTTTTCCTTTTCATCAATTTAAATATATCTTTGCTATCATTACTCTGAATTCTCTTTCAGGTAGTGGCCCTATTTCCTCTTCATTTATTTGGTTTTGTGGTTTTTTATCTTCCTCCTTTGTCTGTAAGATATTTGTCTCTCTTCTCATTTTTTCTAATTTACAGTATTTGAGGTCTCATTTCCCTAGGCTGCAGGGTCGTAGTTCCTCTTGCTTCTGTTTTTGCCCCTGGTGGTGGGGTTAGTCCAGTGTCTCATGTAGGCTTCCTATTGGAGGTACTGGTGCCTGCGTTCTGATAGATGGAGCAGAGTCTTTTCCCTCTGATGAGCAGGGCCATGTTAGGTGGTATGTTTTGGGGTGTCTGTGAGCTTAATATGACTTTAGGTACTCTGTGTGCTGATGTGTGGGTTTGTGTTTTTGTTTGTTGTTTGTGAGGCGTCCAGAACTGGGAGCTGCTGGCAGTTGGGTGGAGCTGGCTCTTGCATTCAGATAGAGGCCTCTGTGAGAGCTCTTGGCAATTAATTTCTCCTGGGGCCAGGAATTCTCTAGTGGTGCAGTGTCCTGGGCTCAGTGCTCCCACTCCAGAGCCTCAGGCCCTACTTCTGAACCCCACAAGTCATTCTTCATGGCAATAAAGGGCATTAAAAAAAGAAAAATAGACTAAGAAAACCCCAGACCAATGGTTGAAAAGTAAAATTAAACAAATAGAAAGAAGGAAACAGGCACACACAGAAAAGAAACAAAAATAGAACCGAGTAAATAGCAAGAGATCCAGCAGGCAAACAAAAGAACCCAAGAACGAAATCAAACAAGTAAGGGGAAAGCTGACAAAAACACAAAACCAAAAAACCAAAGCAGAGTTCCAACTGAAGAATGAAGCAAAGAAACAAAACAAACCAGCAAAAATGATGTATATATATATATAAAAAAAAGAGCAAGGGGAAAAAAGAACAACAGAATAGCAACATAGAAAGAGAAATATATATATATAAAAAAGTAAAATAGAGGGTATATTAAAGAAAAAAAAAAGACAAACAGAACCCTGGGGAAATGGTAAAAACAAAAACAAACAAAAACCAAAATGAGGAAACACGCACACACATAAAAGAAACAAAAATAGAGCCAAATAAAACGAAAAGCAAGAAAACAACCAGACAAATAGAAGAACTCAAAAATGAAATCATACAATTAGGATTAAAACTAACAAAAACACATAATCTTAAAACAAAACCAAAGCAGTGTACCAAGTAAAGAATAAAGCAAGGAAACAGAAGAAATGGATAAAAATGATTAAGAAAATAATAGTAATAAACTAAAAGGAAAAGCACAGGACGTCAGAAAAGCAAAGTAGAAATGGAAATATGAAAAGGAAAAGAAAGAAAAATATATTGAAGAAAGGAAAATAAATATGGGAAAAGAACACAGAACAACAGAAAAGCAAAGTGAAAATAGAAATGCCTTAAAAAATTAAAATAAAAATATGTTATAAAACACAGAGATCCCAAAAGACTAAAAAAATCCAAAAAAGCAAACAAACAAAAAAAGAAAGAAACAGAAACCAAGAAAAAAAAAGCTAGAATCAACAACAGAATGAATCAAAACATAATAAAATTAATAGTAATAATTATGTTTCCCTGGGTGTCTGCTGTGAGTGTCCTTGTACACACTGTGAGCCATAGCCCACCTCCGCCTCCCCAAGAGGCCCTCCTCTGCCTCTGGACTGGTCTCTGGACCTGCTCTGTGCCTTGTGGGGACCACTCTGACTCTGATCTGGCCCAATTCCTGCATGTGCTTGCCCCCAAAAGCCACAGCTGCCAGAGATAGACAGTTTTCATTTGTGGGAACACTCATTGTCTATTCAGATATTCCATAGATGTAGGGTCTTCCTAGCTGATCATGGGGATTTTATCTGCAGCTTGTACAGCTGATGGAAAGATTTTCGATCTTCCTTAGTCACCCTATCCCTGGGGTTCAACTTTGGTTTTATCCCCACCTTTGTGTGGTCCACCCATAGGAGTCTGGTCCTGAGGCAGCCTTGGAACTCTTGGGTCTGCCTCTGTGAGGGCCGGGCGCAGAGGTGGTATGACTGCTTGGATCACGGGAGCACTAGTGATGCCAAATGCACAGGGAAGCTGGTGGCCATGTGCACAAAAGATATGGCCCTAGTGAGGGCCTTTTCTGGTGCCCGGCATAAGGCATGTGAGGGCCAGCCCTCGCCAGGGTTTTTCTGGCACCTGGCAGTAGGCATGTGAGGGCCAGCTCTGAGGGGGCTCTTTTTATTGTCGTCAGCAGGCGCTGGCATGTGGGGAGAGAGAGGCTACAATAGTGACTCTTCTCCCTGCCTGTGATTCAGCAATAGCACCCTGCTTCCCTGGCAGTCCAGTCTTCCTCCGTAGGCATTCCCTGCTGCAGATTTCCTCCCTCCTGTCCCCTCACTCCATCTCCCCACAGCCAACAGCAGTTCTTGTTCCGGGCCTGTTCTTCATTTCCCACACACCAGCTCCCAGCCCCCTTGCACACCTGTGAACACACGTCCCAATCCGGGGCACGTAGGGCCACAGTATGGACCATCTGTGTAGTTTTCACTCTGTCCTGTCTGCCACAGATTGGCCACTTTTTCTTCCAACAGCCTCAAATGCTTCCCTTCTGTCCCAATCTGTTTCCCCATCGGAGAGGGGGTTTCCCCAAATTCGGGAATCTCTCTTTTCCTTCAGCTCCCCCACCCCGGGGTGCAGGTCCCATCCTGCTTCCTCTCCTCCTCCTTCTTCCTTTTTTTCCATCCTACCCAGTTATGCAGGGACCTTTATAGTCCTTTCTGGTGTCCAAGTTCTTCTGCTAGTTTTCAACTGGCATTCTGTGAGAATTGTTGCATCTATAGATGTATTCCTGATGCATCGGTGGAGAGAGATGAACTCCATGTCCACCTACTCCTCCGCCATCTTGAATCCACCCAGCTCTCTTACTTTATATATGACTAACCTAAAGCACAGCAGTGTGAATTCCTTATGTCCCACCGAGTTAGTGCAGAATCCAGGTTTCAGACTCTAAGTATTTTTTAAAACTCTGGGTTCAAGTGTCATTACCAAGAGTATAGACTGGAGCCAGACTCCTGGGGTTAGCATGCCAGCTCTGTCATTTGCAAGCTGTGTGTCCATGGGCAACTTAATTAAGCTCTTTGTGCCTGAGGTTCCTCATCCGTAAAATGAGTAATAATATTACCTACCTCATAAAGTTGTCATGGGGATTAACTAAGTTAATATACATAAAGCACTTAGACCAGTGTCTAGCAAGCAGTGTTAGCTGTTGTTGTTGTTACTGTAAGGCATCCTGAGTTGAGTTATATACGTGGCATAATTTATACATTGTGTTACTTCATACTTTCATTTTGAAATATAGGGAAATAGCCATTGTGCTTATAATACAGTTTTTATATTTTATAGGAATTACAGTAGATATTGATATTAGTGAAGGATATGGCTTGATTTCTCTGTGACTACCATATAGAATACTGAAAAGTGGCACTGAGATGTGGATAATCTGGTGGTTGGCTAAATTCTTCTATGACTCACTCCCACAAAGCAGCCATTCAGCAGATGTGCTTCACATTTGTGTTTTAGCAAAATTACACATTACTATGTTGAGTCTTGGGTTACTTACAAATAGTTAAATCCTCAAATACTAAAATGCTAATACAAAATATGTTCTGAGGATGTTAAATGGGAAAGTAGGTTCCCTTATCTAATTAACTCTGCATTAAAAAAAAAAATAGAAAGAAAACAGGTTGTTTATTTCAGGTTCCTCAAGGAATTTAATATGTTATGTTATCCTATCTTGTGATTTTCTTAAAGGGCAATAAGATTTGTAGCAAACTTATTTAGTCCTGAAGCTGGTTGTTTTAGCATATGGTGATCTACTGGAGTTTGTAGAATAATAATCAACTGCCTTAGAATTGTTTTAATATGCCTCATTTATGAGTGAGATCTTCCTTTATTAGGGCAGAGGGTGTTCAGTTGAGGAAGGCATAAAATTCACAACTGATACCTTTCTTACTTATTGCAGACTTTATGATGCTATGTCCATTTTAACGTTGCAGTTATAGAATATATTACTGATGTTGCAGTTTGGACATAGAATATACTTTTGACTACTACAATTTGTATACTTATCTCACAGCCCTGAGTTTTTTTTTTATCGTGTAAGGTTTATCATTCTCAGGAATGACTGATAGTTTTGTTACTAATGAGAAAGAAAACTGAGCATTACATTTTTGGTGTCCTAGTTGCAGGGTTGTGTTCTTTCTAATCTCAGCCCATTATACCACTTCCTCCTTAGAGCCTACCCTGATCTTTCCACACAGACTTAGCTGCCCAGTTCATCTTATTCATATAGGGTACCTTAGAACATTTTTGCTTCTTTTTATTATAGTGTCTTGTTTTCATGTCTACCAGTTCACTGGATCATAGACTTCTTGAAAGTGGGTCTGAGCTTTTTAACTTGAATTGCTTTTGGTGCCAAGTAAGTCCCAAATAAAAATTTTATTGAAGGAAGGAGAAAAGAATTCATGAGACTGACTGAATTAAAGGAGACAAAAAAGAAAAAAATTCCTTTGTTAAAGTTTTTGGCCATGTAAAAGGCCAAATTCTTGTGCCCTAATTGACATATGAGTACCATTATACACACTAGAAATATATTTGCATCTATATCCATTTTCAATGAAATACCAGATTTTTTAACAGATAGAATAACAAGGTTTGTCTTTAAAATTACCTGCACGATAAATGTACTGCAAAAATATGGGTTTCATATTTTTCTAAATTATACAAGCTAAAAAAGTGGATTCACAAAATACAGTTTTGTCAACATACAGTTTTTGTATAGGCATGCCTTTAGAATAATACTTCTTCAAACAACCTGACCTCTTGCCAGTTTGACTTTATTCATTTTAGGATTGTTACTACCATAATTGTTTGATAGAAATACACATATTTACTTATGTGTATTATTTGATTAAATATCATCTTTGTTCATATGTACAACTTGAAAGTGAGAAAAATGTTTTTCATTGGAAAATGGTGATGACTTTGTGCTTATAAAGGTTGAGACTTAGTCCAGCCCCCACCCCCCTTCTCCAGGCTGAATAGCCAACTATGTGGGAACCCCGCACCATCCACCAGTGGGCCAGCACCAGCCCTGACCCTGCACCAGCTTCCCAAGCACCCAACCCTGCCCAACAGCAGTCCAGCACCAGCCCCAGGCCCCCCAAGCCCCGCAGCCAGCCATACCAGGACCTGTTTTGGCCAACCAGCAGTCTGGTACCAGCCACAAGACTTCCTCAGTCCTACTACCAGCTGTGTTAGGACCTCACCCTGCCCACCATTGGGTGGGCAGCATCTGCAAGAGGCAAGGCCAGGCAGTCAACCAGGCTCAGGGTCAGCCCCACCTACCAGTGCATCCACAGCATTCAGCCCCACCACTACAGAAGGGCCCACACAGGCCACATGGGGGGAACCCCTAGAACATATAGGTCTGGTGGCCAGAGGGGAGTATGTGATGGGGTCCCATAGGACATCTCCTACAAAAGGCCACTTCTCCAAAATTGGGAAATGTAACAGACCTATCTAATACATAGAAGTAAAAACAGAGAATTAGGCAAAATGAGGTGACAAAGGAAAATGTTCTGAATGGAGGAACAAGATAAAACCCCAGAATAAGAACTAAGCAAAGTGGAACTAAGCAATCTACCTGATAAAGAGTTCAGGATAATGATTTTAAAGATGCTCAACAAACTCAGGAGAAGAATGGATGAACACAGTGAGAAGTTCCAAAGTTAACAAAGAGTTAGAAAATGTAAAGTAAAACCAGAGCTGAAGAATACAATAACTTAAATAAAAAATACACTAGAGGGAATCAAGAGTAGATTAGATGATACAGAGGAACAGATCAGTGAATTGGAAAACAAAGTAGTGGAAACCACTCAAACTGAAGAGAAAAACCTAAAAAGAATTAAAAAGAAACTGAGGATAGTTTAAGAGACCTCTTGGACAACATCAAGCATATTAACATTCAAATTGTAGGAGAAGAGTGAGAGAAGGGGGCAGAGAACTTATTTGAATAAGTAATATCTGAAAACTTACCTAACCTGGGAAAGGAAGCAGATGTTCAGGTCCAGGAAGCACAGAGTCCCAAACAGTATCAACCCAGAGAGGACTACAACAAGACACATTGTAATTAAAATGGCAAAAGTCAGACATAAAGAGAGACTGCTAAAAGCAACAAGGGAAAAGCAACTATTTACATACAAGGAAACTCCCATAAGGCTATCAGCTGACTTTTCAGCAGAAACTTGGCACACCAGAGGGTGTAGCATGATATATTTAAAGGGGTGAAAGGAAAAAAGCTACAATCAAGAATAATCTACCTGGCAAGCCTGTCATTCAGATTTAGAAGAGTGATAAAAGTTTTATAGATAAGCAAAAGCTAAAAGAGATAAGCACCACTAACCTGGCTTTACAAGAAATTTTAAAGGGATTTTATTAGTGAAAAGAAAAGAGCACACCAGAAATATGACAATTATGAAAGTAAAATAATCTTGTTGGTAAAGGCAAATATACAGTAATGGTAGTATATCAGCTATTTATAAGGCTAGTAGGAAGATTAAAAGACAAAAGTAGTAAAACCATCGATATCTACAGTAAGTATTTAAGGGGTACATAAAACTAAAATATGTGAAATATTATGTCATAACATTGAACGTTGTGAGAGGAATAAAAATTCAGGATGGTTAGAATGAGTCTGAACTTAAGAGATCATCAACTTAAAATAATCATGTATATATATAGGTTGTAATATATAACCCTCATGGTAGCCACAAATCAAATATCTATGAGAAATAGACACATAAAAAAGGAAGGAATCCAAACATAATACTAAAAATAATCAGCAAATTACAAGGGAAGAGAGCAAAAGAAGGGGACAAAAAGCAAGAACTACAAAAATAACCCCAAACAATTAACAAATGACAATAAGTATATGCTTATCAATAATTACTTTAAATGTAAATGGACTGAATACTCCAATCAAAAGACGTAGAATGACTGAATGTATAAAAACAAAAAACAAACAAACAAAAAACAAGACCCATATATATGCCACCCACAGGATGCTTCAGATGTAAAGACACACACTGAAAATGAGGGAATGGTCAAAGGTATTTCATGCAAATGGAAATGAAAAGAAAGCTGGGGTAGCAATACTCATACCAGGCTAAATAGACTTTTAAACAAAGACTGACAAAAGACAAAAAGGATGTTACATAATGACAAAGGGATCAGTCCAACAAGAACGTATCACAATTATAAATATGTATGTAGCCAACATAGCATCTGAATAGATAAAGCAAATATTAACAAAATGAAGGGAGAAATTGACAGTAACACAATAATTGTAAGAGACTTTAACACCCCCACTTACATCAATAGACAGGGCATCCAGACAAAGTTAATAAAGAAACACTACCCTTAAACAACACATGAGACAGGATGGGATAAATATATACGTATAAAACGTTTGACCCAAAAGCAGCAGAATACACATTCTCTTCAGTGCACGTGGAACATTTTCCAGGACATATCACATGTTAGGCCACAAAACAAATCTCAATAAATTTAAGAATCATGTCAAGCATTTTTTCCAACCAATGATATGAGACTACAAATCAACTACAAGAAAAAAAAAAAAAAAAAAAAAACTTCAAAAAATACAACCGTAGATTCGATCCCTGGTCTGGGAGCTAAGATCCCGCCTGCGATGTGGTGCAGCCAAAACAATAAGAACAACAACAACAAAAAAGAATCGTGGGACGAATGGATAAAGAAGATGTGGCACATATACACAATGGAATATTACTCAGCCTTAAAAAGAAATGAAATTGAGTTATTTGTAATGAGATGGATAGACCTAGAGTCTGTCATACAGAGTGAAGTAAGTCAGAAAGAAAAAGACAAATACCGTATGCTAACACATATATATGGAATTTAAGGGAAAAAAATGTCATGAAGAACCTAGGGATAAGACAGGAATAGAGGCGCAGACCTACTGGAGAACGGACTTGAGGATATGGGGAGGGGGAAGGGTGAGTTTTGACAGGGCGAGAGAGAGTCATGGACATATACACACTAACAAACGTAGTAAGGTAGATAGCTAGGGGGAAGCAGCCGCAAGGCACAGGGATATTAGCTCGGGGCTTTGGGACAGCCTGGAGGGGTGGGATGGGGCGAGTGGGAGGGAGGGAGACGCAAGAGGGAAGACACATGGGAGCATATGTATATGTATAGCTGATTCACTTTGTTATAAAGCAGAAACTAACACACCATTGTAAAGCAATTATACCCCAATAAAGATGTTAAAAAAAAAAAAAAAAACTGTATGGCAATTTGGGAAGAATTGACATCTTTGTTATATTGAATCTTCCAACCCATAAACACAGGTATGTCTCTTTAATTGGTGTTTTGTAGTTTTTACCATAGAAGTCCTCCACATATTTTGTTAGAGTTACACCTAAATATTTCATTTATTCTTGCTTTTTAATAATAAATTATTGTTAATAGAAAAAAAAAAAAAAAAGAATCGTGGAGGCTGAACAGTATGCTGCTGTACAACCAGTGGGTCACTGAAGAAGTCAAAGAGGAAATTTAAAAATGCCTTGAGACAAATTAAAATGGAAACACAGCTCCAAAATCTATGGGACACAGCAAAAGCAGTTCTAAGAGGGAAGTTTATAATGATTCAAGCATACCTCAGGAAACAAGAAAAAATCTCCAATAAACAACCTAACCTTACATCTAAAGGAACTAGAAAAAGAACAATAAACAAAGCCCAAAGTTAGTAGAAGGAAAGAAATCCTAAAGATCAGAACAGAAATAAGTGAATAAAGAGTAAACAATAGAAAAGGTCAAGGAAACTAAGAGCTGGTTCTTTGAAAAGATAAACAAAATTGATAAACCTTTAGCCAGACTCATCAAGGCAAAAAGGAGATTGCCCAAGTAAATAAAGTCAGAAATGAAAAAGTTACAATTGACACCACAGAAATATAATGGATCATAAGAGATTACTGCAAACAATGATACACCAATAAAATGGACAATCTAGAAGAACTGGTTAAATTCCTAGAAATGTCTAATCTTCCAAGACTCAATCAGGAAGAATAAAAATTTGAACAGACCAATTACCAGTAATGAAATTGAATCAGTAATCAGAAAATGCCTAACAAATAAAAGTCCAGGGCCAGTTGACTTCACAAATGCATACTGCCAAATATTTAAAGAAGATTTAACATCTATCTCAAACTATTCCACAAAACTGTGAAGGAAGGAAAACTTTTGAACTCATTCTGTGAAGCCAACATTACTCTGATACCAAAACTAGTGAAAGATACCACACACACAAAAATTACAGGTCAATATCTCTGATGACCGTAGATGCAACAGTGAAAAGCTGAAAACATTTCCTTTAAGATCAGGAGCAAGACAAGGATGCCCACTCTTGCCACTTATATTCAACATAGTATTGCAAGTCCTAGCCACAGCAGTCAGACAAGAAGAGGAAGTAAAAGGAATTCACATTAGAAAGGAAAAAGTAAAACTATCACTGCAGATGACATGATACCATGTATAAAATAGTCTAAAGGTGTGACCAAAAAACTGTTAGAACTAGTAAATTAATTCAGTAAAGGTGCAGGTACAAAATTAATGTACAGAAATTTGTTGTGCTTCTATACACCAACAACAAACTATCAGAAAGAGAAGTTAATAATTTATTGACCAGAGAAGTATTAATACATCTTTTGCTACCCAAATGTTATTGACCAGAGACATATCAATACGTTTTTAGAGAGTGATACAATTAACATCACCATGCGAAGTTGTTAGCACTTAAAATTGATCAAGGTTTCATTATACAACTTATTTTGCTCTGTTAGGTTTTTGTCCCAATCTTGTATATTATAAATACAAGTTAATTACCGTAAAATTTTCAAAAATGGCACATCGCGAAATTGAGTGAAGAAGAATTTTTTGGTGAATTTTGTGCAGATACTTTCTCTGATTGTCCAAGTGACATATATACTGGTGTCTCAGAAGATGATAGTTCTTCAGAAGATAGTTCTGATTCAGATGATGTGAATATTAGACCAACAAAAAGGCAAAAAACTTAGTGATTGACTCTGATGCGGAAAGTGAAAATGAAACGGTTTTGGAGAATGCTCCTTTGCTTCTACAGAAGAGTGGATTGAAGACAACGTTTCACAGAAATTGCAAGAGTTTACAGGTGTGTCAGGTGTAACTGTTGAATGTAATAACCCTCCAAGTGTTAGTGAGATAACAGAATTAATTTTTGGTAATGACTTTTTCGAGTTGGTTGCTTCTCAAACAAACTTGTGTCACCAACAGAATGAAAAATCATATAAAAAGTATAAGGCTTTAAAATGGACTGATGTAACCCATAGTGACATGAAGAAGTTTCTTGGATTAATAATTTTGATGGGACAAAGTCACACTGGAAAGAATATTGGTTGACTGATCCCTTACTTGAAACACCTATCTTTCCAAAGATTATGATGAGGCAGGGTTTGAACAAATAATGACATTTCTTTACTTTAATGATATCTCAGAAACTCCACTTCCTGCAGACAGAATTTCAAAAATTAAACCTCTTTTGGATTATCTTCTACCAAAATTTCCATCGACCTATATACCCAGAGAAGAGCTATCACTTGAGAAGGCAATGCTAAAGTGGACAGGACGACTCAGATTCAAAACCTATAATCCTGGAAAAGTTACAAAGTATGGAATTTTGGTCAGGATGGTTAGTGAAAGTGAAACTGGATATATATGCAACCTTGAGATTCACATGCGTGAAGGAAAGAAACTGCAAGAAACAATATTATCGGTCCTACAACCTTATCTTGGTTCATGGCACCATATTTACCAAGACAATTGTTATAATAGTGTGTCCACATCTGAAATATTGTTGAAAAATAAAACCAGAGTTTATGGTACTGTAAGAGAGAATCATGGTCTACCAAACTAATTAAAGGAGAAATCTAAAAATCTACAGAGGGGAGAAATGACATTCTTATGGAAGGGAGAAGTGATTCTTCTTATATGGAAAGACAAGAGGCCTAGTCCGCATGGTGACAACTATTCATGATGCCTCCATAGTATCTACAGGAAAGGAAGACAGGAGGACTGGCCATCAGATAACTAAGCCCACTTGTATATTAGAGTATAATAAATATATGAAAGGAGTTGATCGATCTGATCAATATCTTGCAAACTTCAGTATCCTCTGGAAAACACAAAAATGGTATAAGAAAGCGGGTTTCTATTTGAGTAATTGCAGTTTATTTAATGCATTTAAAATGTATTATAGCCTTAATGAACAGAATAAAATGACTTACAAACAATTTTTGTTAGCAGTAGTTAGAGAATAGGTAACTGACCATTCTGGTGAATGTAGTGGTGATCCCGCACCTGGTCCTTCTTGTGGCATTTCTAAAAGAGCCCTCCACAAAGATCCACCTTGTCGACTATCAGGTAAAATAAAAGAACATATTCTAGAGGAAATAATAGCCAAAGTATATTTGTAATAGATGTTCTGTTCCCCTGCATAGAGATGCCTGCTATTCTGCCTGTCACACTCTATATTAGAATGCTGTAGTAAGACATGTTCAAAGTATCAAATAAATGCATTAAGTGCAAAAAAGTTGTTGATATTTACTTAAACGCGGGTGTTTCAATATTCACTTATATAACAAATTGCCAGCCACAGGCATTAGTTTCTACAGAAATCCCCTGGTCAGTAATGTGTTAAGAAAACAATCCCACGTATATTTGCATCAAAAAGGATGAAATACCTAGGAATAAAGACCTGTACTTGGAAAATTACAAGGCATTGATGAAAAAAATTGAAGATGACACAAACAAATGGAAAGATATATCATGCTCATGGATTGGAAGAATTAATATTGTTAAAACGACGGTACTCTCCAAAGCAGTTCAGATTCAATGTATTCCCTTTCAAAATACCAATGGCCTTTTTTTTTTTTAAACAAAAACGGAGCAAATAATTCTAAAGTTTGTATGGAAACAGAAAAGACGCCGAATAGCCAAATCAATCTTGAGAATGAAGAACAAAGCTGGAAGTATCACATGCCCTGATTGGAAACTATACTTCAAAGCTACAGTCATTGAAACAGTATGGTACTGGCACAAAACAAGACATATAGGTCAATGGAACAGAATAAAGGAGCCCGGAAATGAACCCACACTTATATGGTCAATTAATCTATGGCAAACGATGCAAGAATATACAATGGAGGAAAAAAACTGCCTCTTTAATAAATGGTTTTGGGAAAACTGAACTGCTACATTGCAGAAGACTCAAACTCATATACGAAATGTTTCTCATAACATATACGAAAATAAACTCAAAATGGATTAAAGACATAAATATAAGACTTGAAACGATAAAACTCCTAGAAGAAAACATAGGCATTATGCTCTTTGACATTGGTCTTAGCAATTTATTTTCAGACCAGTCTTCTCAGGCAAGGGAAACAAAAGCAGAAATCAACAAATGGGACTGCATCAAACTGGCTTTTGCAGAGCGAAGGAAACTCTCAACAAAACACATAGCTAGCTTACTAAATGGGAGAATGTATTTGCAAACATATCCAAAACATACAAAGAATTCATACAACTCAATGTCAAAAAAAAACCTGATTATAAAACGAGCAGAGGATCTGAATAGACATGTTTCCAAGGAAGACATCAAGTGGTCAACAGATACATGAAAAGATGCTGAACATCACTAATTATCAGGAAATTGGAAATCAAAATCACAATGGGATATCACCTTACATCTGTCAGAATGACTGTTATCAAAGACAGTAATTAAGTGTTGCTGGGAATATGGAGAAAAGTGTACCTTCATCCACTGTTGTTGGGAATGTAAATTGGTATAGCTACTATGGAAATAAATATGGAGGCTCCTCAAAAAATTAAAAACAGAACTATCATACAATCCAGCAATTCCACTTTTGGGTATTTTTCTGAAGAATAAAAAATACTAATTCAAAAAGATATATGCACTCATATGTTCACTGCAGCATTATTTACAGTATCCAAGATATGGAAGGATCCTAAGTGTCCATCAATAGATGAGTGGATAAAGAAGATGTGATTTATAGAATCAACAGAATATTACTCAGCCATAAAATAAAAAAGTCTTGCCATTTGTGATACCATGGATGGACCCAGTTGGTATTATGCTAAGTGAAATAAGTCAGACAGAGAAAGACAAATACCATATGTTTTCACTTATATGTGGAATCTAGAAAACAAAACAAACAGCACAAGAGAGAAACAGACTAATAGATACAGAGGAGAAGCTGGTGGTCACCAGAGAAGCGTATGGGGGTTTGGGCAAGATGGGTGAAGTGGATTGGTAGGTACAAACTTCCAGTTACAAAATAAATGAGTGATGCAGATGAAATACACAGCATGGGGAATACAGTCAATAACACTGTAATAACTTTGGTGACAGATGGCAACTAGTCTTTATCTTGATCATTTTGTAATGTGTAGAAATATTGAATCACTGCATTGTGCACCTGGAACCAACATAGTGTTGTAAGTGAATTATACTTCAATTAAAAACATAAAGAACTCATAAAGTTAGCTAAAAAGAAAACCAACCTCAGTAAAAACTGGGCAGGGGAGCTGAATAGACACTTTTCCAAAGAAGACATTCATGTGGCCAACAGACACGTGAAAAATTACTCATCATCACTAATCCAGGTTTCCCACTTCTGGGTCATCCGAAGAGTATGAAAGCAGTAATTTGAGAAAATATATGTACACCTCTGTTCATCATGGCATTATTCACCATATGCAAGATAGGGAAACAGCAGAAGTGTCCATCAGGGGGTGGATGAATGGATAGAGAAGATGCAGTATGTATGTACAATGTAATACTACTTAGCCATTGAAGGGATGAAATCTTGCCATTTCTGAGAATATGTGTGAACCTTGAGGGTATTATGTTAAGTGAACTATATCAGATGGAGAAAGACAAATATTGTATAGATCTCATTTCAATGTGGAATATACAACAAACAAACAAACCCCCCCCAAATAAATAAGCAAACCAAACCAAAGAAAAGCAAGCATGTAGATGTAGAGAACAGATTTGTATTTACCAGGGAGGAAGGAACAGGTGGGATCAAGTTTATGGTGAAGGAAGAAAGCTAAATTTTTGGTGGTGAGCATGCTGTTAGGGTATACAGAAATAGAAATACAATGTATGCATGAAACGTATTATGTTATAAATCAATGTTACCTCAGTTTTTTAAAATTGAGATTTTATTAATCTAACATTTTCTAATTTATTGTATACATGTCAGATATTATAAAACAATGCTTTATTGCTCTTTTAAAATTAAAAGTCATACCAAGGCTTCTTTATGATTAGATTAATGAAGATACAACTATTACATGAGTCACGTGTTGTTTCTAGACAGTGCACACACATGAGAATGAATACATTGATATATAAAATCATGAGTTTATCCTGAAAGTTCTATTTCTAGATACCATTTTGAACATTGAACATCTGCCAGTTGTGGTTTCTACAGAGGTCCTCAGACCAGTCCCTCTCAGATATTGAGGGACAAGCAGCTATTGAACAGTATGAGATTGGGAAATCTATGTTTGAAATAGAAGTTGGCCATGATCTGTTCTTAAGGGAAAAGATGTATTGCAGAAACTTTTACGTATATGAGTCTATTTTTATAAACAAGTATTTCCTTCTAAAATCTACCCCAATTTATGTGTATTACAAGGATATTGTTATAATGTTGTTAATAACATTGTTAATAATGTTTATGTTTTGGAAGAATTGGGGAGGGGCCACTTTCACTTTTTATCATACCTCTGTAAAGTTGTATTTTTATTATTATTATTTTTTTTTTGTGGTACGCGGTCCTCTCAGTGCTAGTGGCCTCTCCCGTTGCGGAGCACAGGCTCCGGACACGCAGGCCCAGCGGCCATGGCTCACGGGCCCAGCTGCTCCACGGCATGTGGGATCTTCCCGGACCGGGGCACGAACCCGTGTCCCCTGCATCGGCAGGTGGACTCCCAACCACTGCGCCACCAGGGAAGCCCTATTGTTATTATTTATAGGCTTAAACTGATCAAGTTCACTGAACTTGATCATTCAGGGAGAGTTAATAAATCAGGGCATTTTAAAATGAATAGAGGACTTTTTTAAGATTCTAATTTAAAGGATGGCTTTTCAAAAAATAGGTTTTTATTTAATTGAATGAGTACTTTCAAATTACTTAAATTCATAATAGGTGTATCAGTTTCCTGTGGATGCTGTACCAAATTACCACAAACAGAGTGGTTCAAACAATAGAAATGTACTCACTTACAGTTCTGGAGTCTAGAAGTCTGAAATAAAGGTGTGTGCAGAGGGTCTAGGGGAAAATCAGTTACTTGCCGCTTACAGCTTTCTGGTGGTTGCTGGCATTCCTTGGCTTGAGACCTCATCACTCCAGTTTCTGTGTCCATCTGTGTCTCTCTCTTCTGTGTGTTATGTCTCAAAATTCCCTCTGCTGTTCTCTTATAAGGACACTTGTCATTGCATTTAGGGCCCACCTGGCTAATCGTCTCAAGATCTTTAACTTAATTACATCTGTTAAGATCATTTTTCCAGATAAAGTAACATTCAGTGGTCCCAGAGATTAGGATATGAACATATCATTTGGCGTACCACCATTCAGTCCACTGCAAAGAGATGGGTATACATTTAAATTATGTTTTCTAAGCTGGAAAAAGAAAACTTTTAATGGTTTTGCAGCATTTCAATTTCAAAAATTTAATCAACATCAAGCATTTTATATTTTAAGATGCATTTTAAAGAAATGAAAATTAGAATTATTCATATTTATTGACTAAGATATATGTATGAGGGACTATTTCACTCTTTTGCAAAAAATTCATTTATATTTACTTAATTAGCTTAGTAGCATATTTAAGTGACTGCCATTTTTTATTTTAGGCATTCTATTTTCATTTCATTTTAATTTTTGGAGAATTGTTATGCTATTAAACAGTAAGCTATATGATGACATGCAATAGAAACATAGGTATTTGTCATAATTGCCTATGATAATTGAAGTAGTAGTTTTCATTTTTAAAGTTTTGAATAAATGGTATTAGTTTAAATAAATTATGAGTGTAAATTATTAGATGTCTAATTTTAAAACATATTAAAATTGTAATTTTAATACAATATAATTCTGTGCTATAGAATATTAAACTTATTACTCACCAGCTGTTTCTTGACATCATTATTTAAAATTTTGACATAGGGCTTCCCTGGTGGCGCAGTGGTTGAGAGTCCGCCTGCCGATGCAGGAGACACGGGTTCGTGCCCCGGTCCGGGAGGATCCCACGTGCCGCGGAGCGGCTGGGCCCGTGAGCCATGGCCGCTGAGCCTGTGTGTCCGGAGCCTGTGCTCCGTAACTGGAGAGGCCACAGCAGTGAGAGGCCCACGTACCGCAAAAAAAAAAAAAAAAAAAAAATTTTGACATAAATGGCAGATTGAGCAAAAACGATGGCAGTATATTTTGCACTGAAAATTCTCTTTGAGGCAGAAATATTTGCACAGTCTCATGGAATAAGTTTGTTTCTTATTGTTAAAAACTATGTCTATTCATCCAATATGTAAAATTGGAAAAAATTGAATAATAAAAATCTTTTCATCTTGCTGACACCTTCCTTCATTTCTTAGTGAGCTCCATATGAAGAGCATGTTGGAACTATGTAGTTTAGGCTTTCTAATAAGGAAGGTTACACACTTTTGACTATTAGCTGTAGCCTTCAAGTAAATTCCCTTTATTGGTTGGCAGATTTCATTCTTTTCCTCCCTTCATTTTTTTCTTTCTTTCTGTTTTTCTTTTTTAAATATAAGCTTTTCCCCATCAAAAGTGGAATCATACTTCATGTGTTACTTTTTTTTTTATTAGTTACCTATTTTATATATATTAGTGTATATATGTCAATCCCAATCTCCCAATTTATCCCACCACCCTCCTCCCTTCTAATAACCCAGAAGAAATTTTTTGAACTATAGTAGATTCAATTACTGTATTAGTTTCAGAGAAGGCATTTTTAAGGATCATTATGTTTTGGAAATATTTTCCAGAATAGACACAAAGAGTACAGCGTTTAAGAAGGAAGAAAACTAGTTTTTATTTAGCATCTAACTTCATATGAGGCATATGCCAGGTATTTCATTTCATTTATTCTTAGAACAGCTCTTAAAGATTAGCATTTTTTTAGAACAACTCTAGTTTTTTTTTTTTTTTTTAAGTAGGGGAGGAAACAGGCACAGAAAGATTGAATAAATTGCATTGTATCCCACATTTATTAAATGCTGAGACTGAGATTTGCATCTAGTTTACGTCTCACTAAAAAGTACAGATCAGATGACAGTCTCTCCAAGCTATTCATAAAATGCCTTCTAATATTTGTTATCATATCTTACATTTTAAAGTAACAGCTCTCATGTAAACCTAACTAAGTACATGGTCTGGGGTTAATCCTGGGAGGCCTTTGGCCTGGCCTCTACAGACCCTGATTCTGTATTGCAGTAGTCAGTGCACAGGCATTAGGCCTAAAGTGAGTCTTTCCACCTGATGTATGGTTTTATAGCTGTCACCTTTGTGCTGAAGTAGAGATGACAGAAGTGTCAAATCACATATTTAAAATATGACTTATTAAAAACTAACTTCAGCTCTGCTTCAGAATTTAAGTATGAAAATGTTGAATTAGAGGAAGGACATAAATTAATGAAAGTAAAAATATCCAGGCCTTCATTTATACTTTAAAAATATTGTGAGGGTTTGGTTTACAAAAATGAATAATAACATAGTTAGGTTCCCATTGCCACTAATCCTTGTAGTATATCAATTATGGAATTTCAAAGGAATTTTTACTTGCTCAGATGTTAATTACTTAATACCAAATAAACATTCCAGGACTAATGTCTTCATGGGTTGGATTATGTATAGGGAAAATATTGCTGAAAAAGGATCAAAATATAGAAGTTTGTGATTTGTTGTCACCTGTCTTCCTATAGTTATCTTAAAATTGTCATAATTATTTGTTTTGATGTCAGAGAAAAACAACTATTGAAATAATGTTGAAAATACTCTTTGTAGCTATTCCACAGCAAAAAAGCATTAATCTCTAGTAATTTATGTGTACTTTTTATAAGTTTCTATTTCCAAAGGATGAACATAGGAGAGAATAAGAGAGAAAATTGTCTATTGATATGCTTCAATTTTTTTTTCCATGTGAGATATCTCAAGTGTCTGCTAAATGAGTTTCTTTTTTAAATCCTGAGTGATCTTTATAGCAAACACAAATTCTAAAATTATAACAAATTCTAAAATTATAAGTCTATTTTATTTTTGATATATCTACTAGCCACCAAAAAAACCCAATAAATGTTGGAAACCCTTATTTGAAAGCCAGTTTAGTACATCTTTGGAGTCTTAGCTTCCTTTAATGGGCTGATGATATTATGCTTGTGAAGCAAGGTTGTCATCTAGTGGTGTTTTCAAGTAGTACATTCTTCAGAATTAGCTCTCTAATACATCTTTAGCATTTTCAAGGAAATGCTTAACAAAAACAAATCTAGGTTTCAAATTTTCAGAATTTAAACACTTTAAAATATTTTACATTATATATGACTTTACAAAGGATTATCCCTAGAACCTTTTCTGATGTCCATATCTTAATCTTTAATATTGGGCCCCCAGATTTTTGTCTGGCCACTGAAATGTTGAAGTTTGAGTAATACGGATGTTAATCATGATGTATCAAGGCATTTCATAATGCTTCACATCTCTACTGAAGTTACTTGCTTAGAAAAAAGATCCTTATATAGTACTAAGCAGATTTTTTTTTTACTTTTTGCATATTTATCCTTTCCATTTCTGTGCAGGTTAATTTTTTGAAACATTTGCACATAAAATGTTAAGGTTTTAAGGTCTTTGCTTTTGGTGTTTTTATTTTTGTAATATAAAAATTTGGAAAGTTAGCAGAGAAGAAATTAGAATAGATATTCCCATGTGTAGAAAAAATTTAATATCATATTAACTAAATGGTGGAAGTAATATACATTTGTGCATGCAAAGAAATCATAAAAACTAAAAACTGAAAAGTGCATTTTAAAAGATAGTTTATATTTGAATAAAATAAATCTTATATAGAAAATAGTTCACTCACTAAGATGAACACTAATTACTTGTTACTTAGAGGTCCTTTATATAATACATATCTTTATTTGATCCATTCATACATAAACCATAGAGAAAATTAAATTTTAAGCTAGTGTTGACTCAGGTCCTTATTGTAATTGTTGGAATAAAGATTGTGGTATTCATTTTGGCATAGTAGGTGGCCACTTAACCTAAAGAAGGGAAGAAAATGGTAGTGATAGAAGTGGTACTTTTTTTTAGGGAAATGAAATAAAAGACCTCTTTTTTCCTTTTTTGCCATTTGGGTCATAGGACTCCCCCCTTCTGAATTACTTTTAATAGAATTCTGATCCTCCTGTTTGCTGTGCTTAATACCATAAATTCATTCAACTTAATGCTGGTGTACCAAGTTATATTCTGGTTGGTGACTCCCCCCCCACGCCCCCTCACCAATGTATTTATAAATTGTATTGAGTATATTCATTTAGTCTGTACCAGGTTATTTGAAGCAAATTTTGTGCCCCAGTTTTTTAAAAAAATATTTATTTATTTGGCTGCATCAGGTCTTAGCTGAGGCACGTGGGATCTTTGTTGCCGTGTACAGGATCTTTAGTTGCGGCATGTGAGATCTAGTTCCCTGATCAGGGATCAAACCCGGGCCCCCTGCTTTGGGAGCATGGAGTCTTAACCACTGGACCACCAGGGAAGTCCTTGAGCCCAAATTTTTATTAGCCTTGTTACCTTAACTAATCTTATTACTCTGTGGTTCATAAATAGGAGTTCATAAGCCATTTTCCTTTATCCTAAATGAGGGAATTAGCAAGTTATTATTTCAGTGTTTTTGACTGGGTACAGCAAAAGCCTATAAGAAGCCTATAGCAACCAAAATTTTCAGCAGGCATGTTACAGACCACTTATACTGTGGGGCTGGAAACAGGATATGCAGAGAGACCTTTGTTTGGGTAGTTTTTAAAAATTATTTTTTTAATGTCCTGGGAATTTTCAGTAGGTTGGCAATGTTCATATTTGCTAAGATGAAAGATACCTTTTAATATAAGTGATTTTAAAAATTACCTGTCATGTTTTATTCTCTCCTGTCCCTCTATTGGCTTGAGTAATTGGGAGTTAGTTATTATTTTCTTTGTAGCTAAGTAGGGATTCATTTATAAAATGCCTATTTTGGTATTTGGATAACCTATGTGGGCTAGTAATCTCAATGTACCAGCAAATAATCATGTATAGATCAGAGACCACAAAAACCACATGAGGCCATGTGATTTGGGTATTCTTCAGAGACACTTAAGACCATCCTGTAGCAGTCATTGTCCAGATATGTCCTTTATTTTTTTGATTGAGTCCCTATCCATTTGGGAAGAATGTTTTCACTCTTGATTTTCTTATTGGCATTTTGAAGAATTTTCATGTGTCATCAGCCTAATTTGTATGCGTGATAATAGATTCTGTTTTTGATTATCTTAGGAATTCATGTCTCAGTTCAGACTTGAATGGGTATTCATTGCTTGGACGGGTACAGGTAGGTGGAGGGGAAGAAAACTTCAGTGTGCTTTTTTAGTATTTCTGGCCAATTAGAACATTTTTCCCCCTAAAAAATATATGTAGTCTCGAAATCTAGGTAAGGATGAGTTATCATATGTGCAGTTTGAAGATAATTTAGGCCAAAGTAAATGATTTGATGATAAATCCGGTAAGAACACTATTTACATGCATAAATATGTTTATTGCTGTCCAGGGGTCATACAAAGTGACCTAAAAGACAGTTCTTTTCCTCTTTTGCTTGAAAAGGATGTCAGCCACGGATATTATATCATTTGAGAGACACTTAGGGCACAACCCTGCATGTCAAAGACAAGTTGAAAGTGTATAAGAGCAAACAAACAGATAACTGAAATAAACCAATACGATTAATACGTACAAAGTGTGTGTGCCACATGCAGACTGAAGCCTGTTTTGTTTGGCTTGTACATTGCTTTGCAAAAAACTAAAAGCTAAAAATGAGAAAATCTGACAATGGCTGCTTAACCTATCCTCATACAGATAGTCACTGGAGCTGCCCCTTTTAGACGGGCACGTACCCTTCAGTTTGTTGCTGACCTCATTATGTGTACATCATAGTCAGTAGTTAAGTTAGACTCAAGGATTTTACCTACTTCCAGAGGAATGGATCAAAGGAAAATTGGCACTCTTCCCTTGCAGTTAGGAATCCACTTACTGGTAATGGTGATCCACTATCTGGATCTAACAAGTGATATTGAAACAATAGTATTTGTTTTTATCACAGTTTTCTGTCAGTTGAGATTCTTGAACTGTAGTTTGGGAATGTCTGTTTTATATGCCCAAGTAACTTTAGAACATGAGGTAAAGATGGTTTTAGCAGTGAGACCCTTCTTATTAAATATATTTTCATTATTTGTAATAGGAAACCACCTCTCCCCCAAATTGGTGGATAGTATTTAATTTTAAAGCTTTTACTTCTTAAGTAAGAAGAGTTGCTCAGGACTAAAATTAAATGACTCTGAGAAAGTCAGAATTTTAACATTTATTTATGAAAATAAGAAGCACTTTCCAAAACCTTTTAAAAAATTTTGAGTGTTTATTAAACTGTGATTTAAAATGGAATTGTTTGAAGGTAAAATTAAGGAGAAATATTAGTCTATTCTGTGAGTATCATGTAGAAATTTAGCCCTTTAGTGCCTTACTTGTCAATAAAATGTATTCCAATGTATTTTTAGTTCAGAATAGTAATGAGTGGTTTTATAATGTTACTGTTCTCAAATCTCCACCAGAGGTGAAAAAAAGTATGTGCTTTGGGGGCTGTTGTAGTCAACAAGAGCTCTCTGGGGTTTGTTTCTTCTTTAAGGCCCATGCCCTTGGGTTTGCATGCTCAAAGACGGCACATGGGAACTGATTATGACTCACTTCCCTTGAGGTCCATCGTGCAGTTGTGCACAGGGATCAGATCTGACACGCCTGTGCCAATTTTCAATTCCTTTTTTTCCCAGTGACCACATTAAGGCTGGTGAATTGTGTGTTGTTTTGTTCTTTCAGTTGCTGTGTTCCTGTAGTGCATCTTGAAGCTGATCTGGACATAATACCTTAGTTTTATCACATTTTTTATTCATTGATGATATTGGAGTCTTAAATGTTTACAGAAACAGAAAGATTAATTTGTAAATCTCAAGTTACAGTTAATTTAGATTTAGTCCTGTGAAAATGGTCCAGTATTGACAGAAGGATCACCAAGATGTTACTGGGGAGACCTGTGAATGGGTCTCCTGTTTCTTGATAATTACAAAGTAAAACTGTGAGGCTCAAGTCCTTTGATTTTTTTTTTTTTTTTTTAGTGTGAAGGGTGAGGAAGGGAGACTTGTAAAACTTGGAAATTGAGACTGAGCCATATTTTATAATTTGGAAGCCTTCTCCAGGCATCGTTTGGAAGAAATCACATGATATTTGATTTATACATGGATGAAGTCAAATTTACACCCCCTTATCTCTTCTGCCTCCAGAATTTTTGTTAGATAGATGTTTCCTTTTTATATTTTGCAGGATAGGTATTTTTATTGTTGTAACAATTTTTGAATCTCTTAATCGTAGTTAATATTTGTTCCCTGATCTTTGACTATGAAACTAGGCCTATTCTTATTTAATATACTTTGGAGACACTGATTGAATTTACCTAGTTGTGCTTTTTTGTGTGTGTTGGTAAAGTGTCTACTTGATTAAAAAATTGATTTGTATAGATTTGACTTTTGTTTATGAGAAAAAAATCATATTCCTGATGTTAGCATTAGTTGTTAATAAATAAAAATTGTGTGTTGTAATGAAAAGACTGCTAAACTGGGAATCAGGAGGCATTTTTGTTTTAACTTTTCATAGCTTAAGTTTGTATTTTGGGGCAAGTTTAGGTTAACATCTTTGGGCGTTCTTCATCTGTAAAATTGAAGAGTTAAACTTTGATTATGTTTTAAGATCATTTCCAGTTCATGTGACATCCTATATAATCTTTTAATTCTAAAGAGTTGCCTTTCTAGAAAACAGAAGTATTTTATTAGTCATTGCATATTATTTCCCCACTGTAGGAATTTTGAAAGTTGTATTTTTGTAATTACTCAGTCAACATTTAACATAGCACCCATATCCCTCTATGCACTGTTGCTTCCTACAGTAAATAAAATATGTCTCAACCTATACTGACTTCTCATCTCTTCCCCATTTTCCAGCCATAACGTTCCAAGTTATTACCTCTAGAATGTGCTTTATACTTTTTTACTTCCATGTTGTTGGTCATACTATTCCCTTTCTGTGCACTCTTTTCCATTCCGCAGCCACTTTGAGCCCCCATAACATTTTGTTTATAGTTATTTTGGCATTGTATGATAGCTTTTTACATGTTGTGTTATTCTTTATGTGAGACTGTAAACTCCTTGAAGAAAGATGTTTATTTTTCATCATTTTACTGATCTTATTACTGGTTCACATAGTGCTTTTCACATAAAGGGGGAGTTAATTAATATTTGTAGAACTGAGTTTGTAAGATGGTTAGTGCGGGATACAGTCAATGGCTATGAATGGTGAAAAATTATCAGGGTAATAAGGAAATGAACTTAGCCATTCTGATTTAAAGCAGTGTTTTAGCCATCTATGCTGACTGCAAACGTTGTATTCCATGGTCACTCATGTACTATTTATTCCTGCCTCCCATCCATTCATTCTTACTGACTCATCTACATACTTAACACTTCTATTTTTCTCTGTAGCCCACTTAACTCCTTGCCTTCATTCATCATTGTAGTTTAGCACTGCCATGGTCTTCAACTTTTAATAGTATCTAACTTCTTTTAACACATTCTTGCTTTGATTTATATACACATTCCTTTCTTTTACCTCCTTGATCTTATGCATAGGTTTATCAGCTTTAATTTTCTATTGCTTTTTGTACTCTCCTATTCACATTTCTTTTCACTTGCCCTTTTACTTTTGAGAAATCATTCATCCTATGTTTCTTAAAGGTATATGCTCTTTGGTTGCTGTCTTCAGGTAAAGTTTATATTGACAAGTGTCTTAGAATCAGCCTAAGGTTGGGGGTTGATGGTGGAATTGCTGGCCATCAGGAAGAGCTGGAGTTAGCTCTGTCAGACGAGCACTCCTGTATCTTTTTTATTTTTCATCTTTATTAGATTATAATTGCTTTCCAATGTTGTGTTAGTTTCTCTCGTACAACAAAGTGAGTCAGCTATATGTATGCCTATATCCCCTCCCTCTTGGGCCTCCCTCCCACCCTCCCCATCCCACCCCTCTAGGTCATCACAAAATACCGAGCTGACCTCCCTGTGCTATACAGCAGCTTCCCACTAGCTATCTGTTTTACACATGGTAGTGTATATATGTCCGTGTTACTCTGAGTTCATCTCACCCTCCCCTCACCCACCTGTGTCCACAAGTCCGTTCTCTAAGACTGTGTCTCTGTTCCTGCCCCGCCACTAGGTTCATCAGTACCATTTTTCTAGATTCCATATATATGCGTTAATGTACGGTATTTGCTTTTTTCTTTCTGACTTCCTTCACTCTGTATGACAGACTCTAGGTCCATCCACATCACTACAGATGACTCAATTTCATTCCTTTTTATGGCTCAGTAATATTCCATTGTATATATATGTACCACATCTTTTTCATCCATTCATCTGTCTATGGACATTTAGGTTGCTTCTGTGTTCTGGCTAATGTAAGTAGTACTGCAAGGAACATTGGGGTACATGTATCTTTTTGAATTATGGTTTTCTCAGGGTATATGCCCAGTAGTGGGATCTTTTTAGTGGGAGAATGTCTACAGTGGCAATGCTAGCATCAGACCTTTGGTTACAGGAGTATCTGATACTGATTACAAAAGATGCTGAATGTTAACGGGCATTTTTACAGGTGGACTTTTGGGGGGATGATATCTGAATTGTAGAATTTATCAAAGAATTCAAAATGACTGTATTGGGTGTGGGTGAATTGGTAGAGATGATTTTTCCCCCCTTTGGATTCAATAATCTTTTTACTCTTGAATTAATTATTGTCTGCTACAGATGTATGGTTGGTTTGGACTGAATAAAAAATAACAAAGGGCAATAAGACAATGAGTAAAAAAAACTGAAAAGGGACAGGAAAAGTGAAAGATGTAAGGTCAAAAGTTGCCTATCTTTGTGCTATTTGGAGTCAGTAGTATTTATTGAAAGATTCTTGGGAACATTATGTTAGAGAAAGGGGACTTGAGAAGGTAATGTGAGAAAGGAGCCCAGAAGAAAGTTTGTTGGACTATATATATTTAAATCTATGTTGTTTTTGGTTCTATTTTTATAGCACATCTCAATCTCTTAAGAGTTTACTGTATTACTAAATATTTAAATTGGATATTGTATTTGTATAATAGTAAAGAGGAGCTCATTCATTCCTTAAGAAGTATATTGATGGTTAAATAGCTTTTCTCAGAAAACATATGGGTACTTTTATTAACACAGTATCCCTTTAAAGATATAAAAGAGGAAAAATACGCATTGCCTATCCTGTTCTATCAGATAGTAAATAAACAGGGAGTATCCAGGACGCTTTTTGCCTCGTATTTGTAGTGGAAGCATTTTATAGTAGAGAACAAAATTGCATGTAGACTTAAGAAAATAATTTTGGTTAATTTTGATTTTAGAAGATATTAAGCCATTTATTTTATTTTAACAGGTATCTTTCAGATGAAGGCATTGAAGCATGCACAAGTTCTCCTGACAAAGTCAATGTAAATGACATCATCCTGATTGCTCTCAATGTAAGTTTTATTTATTAACTTATAAATGTTTTAAATCTGGAAGCTATATTTATGAAAAATATCTCATAGAATAAACTGAATTTTATGATGAGAAAAAATCATAAATCATCTTGCATTTTTATTGTCCATTTTAAGTTGCAGGGATGTTTGTTGAATTTGGTAATCTCATATAAGCCAATTATTAGAAATATATATTTCTTTAACATCTATTACTCAGAATTCAATGAAAAAGGGAAAAATGCAGTTAAAACTCCTTTTCTTTTCACCCTGTGATCAGTTACAGAATTTCATTACATTTACAGTAGCTATGTAATAGCAGTAAAAACTGATCATATTCATGAAAACAAATTGACATTTAATTTACATAGAAACTCTAGCTAGGTTATAGCTTCTTGACAGTTGTATTTTCTCTTTCAAAGTAACTTTTCCTGTTGATAAAAGTAGTATATATGGTACCATACGACTACTTCAGAAAATATAGAAAAGTAAGATAATAAAACCAAATAATTACCATTAATGTTTTGGTGTATATTTCTTTCCAAGCTCTTTCCCTCTACCCATTTGTATAGTTGTATCTTATCTATAATTGGGATTGACTTTTGGATTTTTTTGAAGAGTTATAAAAATTGTTTGAAGTACAGATGTAAGTAAATTAATATTCTTTTTTCAATCTTGCAGTTACCCTATGGGAGTTTTTTTTGTATCACCTTTGCAGTCATAGTCTATTAATCAACTTCGTATACTATGATACATAATCACTGAAATTCAGAAGAGAATTACTGTCTGAAAAATCCATTATGTCACTGCAAAGTAGTTTTAGCATAAAGCAGAAAGGGTGACAACTGATAAGAACATGTGAAATATAAATAAATTTATAACTGTATAACTTTTCAAATTACTTAAATTTATATTTACATAATTAAACTTAGGTTTAAACATAAAATTTATATTTTGAAACCCGTGATTTTTTTAGCTGCTTTGAAATTTTATTTAATAAGACCAACAGGTTATCTGTGACTACAAATGGAAATATTTGCTAGACACTTTAACTTTCCTTGATTTGCACCCAAATTAGTGAATTTTATTTTCAAAAAATGGTATAAAGAACCCTAGTTTCGGGTTTCCCTGGTGGCGCAGTGGTTGAGAGTCTGCCTGCTGATGCAGGGGACACGGGTTCGTGCCCTAGTCCGGGAAGATCCCACATGCCGTGGAGTGGCTGGGCCCGTGAGCCATGGAGCCTGTGCTCTGCAACGGGAGAGGCCACAGCAGTGAGAGGCCCGCATACCACAAAAAAAAAAAAGAACCCTAGTTTCTTTGTTTATTTAAAAAAAGTCCTAAAGATGATAGGAAAAAGGCTTTGTGACAATCTTCTGTTCTTTTTTATTTTTCTTATTTATATACATAGGTAAATAGCATTGAGCTATGTATAAATTGGGTATGAAACTAAGTAAAATAAGTCAACATGAAGTATTTGTCCTGTGTGCATAAGAGGTACATGATTATTTTTATCTTAGTGAATTAATTTGTCTTTATAATTTTCTTTAAAATATATAGTTAAATACTGCAGTCCAAAGCTATTATGCGATATAATAGGATTAAAAAAAAATACTTTTAATCGGGATGAAGTCTACACCAGACAAATAATCTAAGGTTCAAGTTTATAACCTTTAAATAAAATCAGGTATATACAGTGTTTCTGTTGAAGTTTTTTAACTTTCGAGTGATTGTGGGATGTTAATCACTAATTGAGAAAGACTTGCATTATTAGTTCTTACATATAACTTATTACATATTGGGAGAATAATCTATGCATAAGCTTGCTTATGTTCTCTTCCGCCAGTGGGAACACACTGAATTTGTTCCTTTATCTAGCAGTGAACAAAGCAGTGGTATGTATATGGTTTTCCTGCCCAGGGAAGTCCATTAGGCTATTATTGGGCTGCTTAGGAAGGTACTCTCTGCTTAGCATGAAATAAAATTCCAGACTCCCCCCCTTTAAAAGCAGGTGTTTACCATAGATCACATTGTTAACACAAATAATTTAGGCAGTGAACCACAGTTTCAGTTAAGGAATGGTTCAAGTGCCAAGTTCCCAGATGACACCTTCAGGCCGACTTTGTAAGCTGGCCCTTCTAAAGATAGCAGCCTCAGAGCTGCTGTGTAACTCTTTTCTGCATGGGTTTTTATGTTGAAAGGAGGGAGGTTCTTAATTTTTTCCTCTGTAGAATGAGGAGTAAGGATATTAAGAAATAACCTTGAAATTCAGCATGTAGTTTTGCGTTTAAATTCCTGAATTATTCAGAAAAAAATTAAATGATAGCCTAGTCTTAAATTACTAAGTAATATGTAACAGTAAAAATTTTAAAAGATTATTTTTAAATTTGTTTTAAGATTCTGTGTAATACAAAATGATTTGCCAAATAGATATTCTGCTGAAATTACTTGAAGAAATAGGAATCTTGTGTGCATGTGCACAAGTGCGTGTTATAGGTTAAATATTTCTCCTGCATAATCGCTTATTCACTATAAATTTATTTCTGGACCCAGTTATCCTAGTGACCCTGATATAACAGCATCTGAATCATAGAATTGCCTTTGCAGAACTCTTAAATTGACTTTGAATTTAGGATGTTTAAAGATTTGGTAGGTCATTTTCATCTTGCTAAAAGAACAATGAAATAACATTCCTTATATGTGTGTAAGGCACTTTGAATATATTGTCTCCTTTTAGCCTGACAACAGCTTTGGAAGATAGAATTGGTAATATATTTTCCATGTTACAGAGGAATAAATTAACTGGATTTAGAGAATTTCTGACGTGTCCCAGGTCATATTAGTTAATTACAGTATGTAGTAAATCAAAGTTGAGGATTTTAGTCTAGTGCTCATTTCTCATTTATATTAATGCCTCATTTTATTTTAATTTTTTAATTAGTGATAAAAAACAGAAATGAAGGACCATGATGCATCATAAAATTTTTATATATTATGTTTTTTATACATATTTAAATATTTCAGCTTTTGAGTGACTTCAAGATAATACTTATGTTTTTATGAACTGTTAGTTGTATTATTGACTTGTACACGTTCAGATGATAACAATATGCATGTTTTATATTCGCTAAAGTAAACATCGCTAACATTCATTAAATGCTTACTGTTTGCAAGTCATTGTGCTGAATGCTTTACATGCATTATTTAATCTTCAAAACAATCCTAATATAGGAAATGCTAGTATAGGAAAGTATTTTTTTCCCCATATGTTGCTTAGTATTTTCAAAGTCAAAGCCATGCAACATGAGGTATGGTTTATAATTCTTTCACTCTATTATTGGGTGGAGGCTGCAAAAAGGATAAACCTGAAACATTGTTAAACAAATATTTGGGGCTTAGTTTACCTGGCAGTTCCATTCAGTGAGTTTTACTTAGGAGTGATCCTTGCATTACATTGAGAAATAAATTATAAATCATTGTAGTAAAAGACTGGAAAGGATCTGTGAGGGTTGTATAACATGTATGCTTGTTTCTTAAGCTGACCATATATGGATATTTCAAGTAAGAGGATATTCTATTATTGTAGGTGTTCAAAGAAGACTATCCTACTTCTCTATATGTAATCCTTTTATAATACAGTAATTTTAATCATCTAGTATTTTCTCCTTAAGTGTAATATAAATTTCTCCCTTATAAATTTTGTGATTAAATGCACTCTAAGTCTGTTTTGTTTTGCTCTTGAGGCAATGAAGAGCTTCTCTTTACTATATTTAAGGAATAACAAAACAGTACAAATTTAGTTATTAATCTAACCTCACTATCTCAAGCAGCGAGATAATTTCTTAGCTTAAATAATTAGGCCTTTTTCATGAGTAGTATTAGTTTTCTTCTGATCAAATTTCTTACTTTTCCTTTAGTTTTCACTTCTTCTTACTTAAAGAAGACAAAATCCTGAAAAAGTCTGTTTTTTTTATGTAGACTGTATAGTTGAAGTTCTGTTTTTATGTCAGAAATCCTACAACTATATCTTAGTCCTATGTTGTTCTTTTTTGTTTTGCTTTAGTTTGCTGAATAATACGTACTTGGGAATTTTCATGTGGTTAGTCATTTGTTCACAACTTCTGTTTCTGTAATTTGTTTAAAAAGCAAATGAAATAAGTATTTACTACAGTATAGTTTTATGATTTCTTGCTGTTGCAGTGGTACTGTTCTCTGGGATATTTTTATGTTGTGTAGCTTTGTTATGTCATAAGTATCACAACCTATAGAGTAATGTGTTTTCATGTCTCTGCATATCAAGGTTAGATAGAATTTAGTTGTCAAAAATATACTCTGTTTATATGTTCAAAGTAGTCATTTAGTTTTGGATTGTGGCATTAGTTTTTTTAGTAAGACTATATAGTTTCATAAAATCAAGTTTTAGATTTTAATAAAGAAGACTTAGTCAGTTAAAAGGGTATCTAGAGAAGTATGACCAGATATAAATAAGGCCTTTGATGTACTTTAAACAATGTATGTATGGGACTGTGTTATTAGAAAAGATTGATTTTATATATATATAGATCTCATAATCAGTTGAAAGACATTTATTTAAAGTTTGTTCCACACACCTTAAGTAATTTTATCTTTTGTTGGTGAGTGAAATTAGATTTAGATTCACTTTTCTGTATAATTTTATGTTAATAATAATATTTTTATTTTAGACAGACTTGAGAACAATTGGCAAGAAATTCCTCCCCAGTGACATCAATGGTGGAAAGGTGGAAAAGGTAATGAAAAATGTTAACTTCCTGAATTATGCTAAGTACAATAAATATGAACATCTACTAAATTACTGGAATTGTTTTTTGTCAATGAAGACCGCAACTTCAAAATATTTTGGAGGTGAACAAGTCACAGAGTTATCATTATAGTGACTTCCTATACACATGGAAAATTATTAAAGCTTAAACTTTTGGTGACTTTTCAACATTTAAAAAAAACTTGTTTCAGGAATTGTAACTATGACACACTTACTTTACATGTGAGACTTATCAGATATTATTGGTGCTCAGGAAAAGGACCTTTTTGTATCTTTTTATTTTAGTTACCTGTTAACTGTATTTGTTTAATGAACTTATTAATATAAAACTATAAGGTTGGGAAAGAGTGTTAGGAGCAATTTGGCAAAGCTGTGCATTTGGTTGCTGCTATCATTTTGTGTAACACATATATGTATTCGTGTTATGAATTTTTTCAGTGATGTTTTTAAAATACAAGGATACAATTTTTAGATACCAACTAGTCAGTCTTTTACTTCTTATTCATTTGTATTCAATTTCTTCTTTTTATTTGAAAATACATGTAAATTGCATCAACCAAGAATTTTATATGTGTTACTGCTCACTTTTTGTACTATTACGGAACATCATTATCTATAGTTTAAAGAAATACTTTGAATGTATATGTTTTGTGTTTGAATAAGTATTCTTATCATTTTAACACTCAGATATTTAAGATAGTTGCTGTACCTCAGATATTTTAAATTTTAGATAATTTTAAAAGGTCTGAAATGTAACAACATATTTTTCACATTTTCCCTTATGCAGTAGATGGTAATCATTTAGCTGGAAAGAAAACAAGAGTTTATTTTATAATTTACAGTAGTTTTTGAAGTAGATACTCAGAGAAGAAAGTTCTACAAACTCCTCAGCAATTCATTTTAATGTTTAACAACACTCTGTGTCAGCAAACTTTAATTGTATTTTAACCTAAATTTCTTATGATGCAACTTGAAGTCCATAACGTCTTCTTTGTCTTCCCTCAGGGGAAATAGAGAACATCTGGTTACCTTCCCTTGTGAATAAGTCTTCATATACTTGAAGCCTTGTAAATGTCAGTACCACAGGTTTCTTCTTGCTAAAGCCATCTGTCTTGGTTCCTCTGTTTATTCTGTCTCAGGCATTCCGTTCATCTTCATTGTTCTTCTCAGAGTCCTCTCCAGTTCCTTACATTTCTTTTTCTGGTTGTGGTCGTAGTTCTCAGAGTTCAGCATACATCAGAATCATCCTGAGGCCTGGCTAGAACACACATTGCCAGCCTCTAACCTCTCCCACTCCCACACCTCTGTCTCCGTTGAACTGGGATAGAGCCCGAGAATTTATATTATGAACAAGTTTCTGTGGGATGTTGATTCTGCTGGTCTGGGAACCATAATTAGAAAACTTCTGGGGTGTAGAACTCCAAATTATGCAGCAGTCTTGGACAGGTCTAATGAATGCAGCAGTTCTTTACAGGAAAAGTAACATCAAAGCAGTGGCTGCGCATCCTTATGCTAGTTGATTTAAGAAAACTAGCATTCTGGATTATCGATTTTCCATTGTTTCTTCGGGTGTCTTTAGGGATTCTCAGAACCTATCTCTGCTATAAGCTCATGGGGAAAGGTACTGATAAGAGTTTTCTCTTCCTCCAACTTCTCAGAGCATTTTTTAAAAAATACTTTATCAGTTATCTATTTTATACATATTACTGTGTATATATCAATCCCAATCTCCCAATTCATCCCACCACCGCTCCCCAGCCCCACTTTCCCCCTTGGTGTCCATACGTTTGTCCTCTACATCTGTGTTTCTATTTCTGCCTCGCAAACTGGTTCATCTGTACCGTTTTTCTAGATTCCACATATAAGCGTTAATATACGATATTTGTTTTTCTCTTTCTGACTTCATTCTATATGACAGTCTCTAGGTACATCCACATCTCTACAATGGCCCAATTTCGTTCCTTTTTATGGCTGAGTAATATTCCATTGTATATATGTACCACATCTCTTCTTCATCTATTCATCTGTCTGTGGACAACTAGGTTGCTTCCGTGACCTGGCTATTGTAAATAGTGCTGCAATGAACATTGGAGTGCATGTGTATTTTTTTTTTTAATTAATTTTATTTATTTATTTATTTTTGGCTGCGCTGGGTCTTTGTTGCTGTGCATGGGCTTTCTCTAGTTGTGTCGAGTGAGAGCTACTCTTCTTTGCAGTGCATAGGCTTCTCATTGCGGTGGCTTCTCTTGTGGAGCACAGGCTCTAGGCATGTGGGCTTCAGTAGTTGTGGCACACAGGCTCAGTAGTTATGGCTCACAGGCTGTAGAGTGCAGGCTCAGTAGTGTGGCACACGGGCTTAGTTGCTTCGTGGCATGTGGGATCTTCCTGGACCAGGGCTGGAACCCGTGTCCCCTGCATTGGCGGGTGGATTATTACCCACTGTGCCACCAGGGAAGACCAAAAGGTGCATGTGTCTTTTTGAATTATGGTTTTCTCTGGGTATATGCCCAGTAGTGGGATTGCTGGGTCATATGGTAATTCTACTTTTAGTTTTCTAAGGAACCTCCATACTGTTCTCCATAGTGGCTGTATCAATTTGGCTGTATCAATTTACATTCCCACTAACAGTGCAAGAGGGTTCCCTTTTCTCCACACCCTCTCCAGCATTTGTTGTTTGTAGATTTTCTGATGATGCCCACTCTAATCAGTGTGAGGTGATACCGCATTGTAGTTTTGATTTGCATTTCTCTAATAATTAGTGATGTTGAGCAGCTTTTCATGTGCTTCTTGGCCATCTGTATGTCTTCTTTGGAGAAATGTCTACCTAGGTCTTCTGCCTATTTTTTGATTGGGTTGTTTGTTTTTTCAATATTGAGCTGCATGAGCTGTTTATATATTTTGGAGATTAATCATTTGTCTGTTGATTTGTTTGCTTATATATTTTGGAGATTAATCCTTTGTTGATTCCTTTGAAGATATTTTCTCCTATTCTGAGGGTTGTCTTTTCATCTTGTTTATAGTTTCCATTGCTGTGTAAAAGCTTTTAAGTCTCATTAGGTCCCATTTGTTTATTTTTGTTTTTATTTTCATTACTCTAGGAGGTGGGTCAAAAAAGACCTTGCTGTGATTTATGTCAGAGAGTATCCTTCATATGTTTACCTCTAAGAGTTTTATAGTGTCTGGTCTTACATTTATGTCTTTAATCCATTTTGAATTTACTGTGTATGGTGTTAGGGAGTGTTCTAATTTCATTCTTTTACATGTAGCTGCCGAGTTTTCCCAGCACCACTTATTGAAGAGACTGTCTTTTCTCCATTGTATATCCCTGCCTCCTTTGTCATAGATTAGTTGACCATAGATGTGTGGGTTTATGTCTGGGCTTTCTATCCTGTTGCATTGATCTATATTTCTGTTTTTCTGCCAGTACCATATTGTCTTGATTGCTGTTTGTAGTATAGTCTGAAGTCAGGGAGCCTAATTCCTCCAGCTCCGTATTTTTCCCTCAAGATTGCTTTGGCTGTTCAGGGTCTTTTGTGTCTCCATACAAATTTTAAGATTTTTTGCTCTAGTTCTGTAAAAAAAATTCCATTGGTAATTTGATAGGGATTGCATTGAATCTGTAGATTGCTTTGGGTAGTATAGTGTTTTTCACAATATTGATTCTTCCATTCCAAGAACATGGTATATTTCTCCATCTGTTAGTGTCATCTTTGATTTCTTTCACGAGTGTCTTACAGTTTTCTGAATACAGGTCTTTTTTTTTTTTTTTTTTGTGGTACGTGGGCCTCCCACTGTTGTGGCCTCTCCTGTTGCCGAGCACAGGCTCCAGACGCGCAGGCTCAGCGGCCATGGCTCACGGGCCCAGCCGCTCCACGGCATGTGGGATCTTCCCAGACTGGGGCACGAACCCGTGTCCCCTACATCGACAGGTGGACTCTCAACCACTGCGCCACGAGGGAAGCCCTGAGTATAGGTCTTTTACCTCCTTACATACGTTTATTGCTAGGTAATGTATTCTTTTTGTTGCAAGGGTGAATGGGATTGTTTCCTTAATTTCTCTTTCTGATCTTTCACTGTTATTGTATAGGAATGCAAGAGATTTCTGTGCATTAATTTTGTATCCTGTAACTTTACCAAATTAATTGATTGGCTCTAGTAGTTTTCTGGCTGCATCTTTAGGATTACCTATGTATAGTATCATGTCATCTGCAAACAGTGACAGTTTTACTTCTTCTTTTCCAATTTGTATTCCTTTTATTTCTTTTTCTTCCTGCTTCAGTGTTGGAAGGTTGTACCTTTCTAAATTTTTGTCCATTTCTTCCAGGTTGTCAATTTTATTGGCATAGAATTGTTTGTAGTAGTCTCTTATGGTGATTTGTATTTCTGCAGTGTCCATTGTAATTTCTCCTTTTTCATTTCTAGTTTTATTGATTTGAGTCCTCTTCCTTTTTTTCTTGATGAGTCTGGCTAAAGGTTTCTCAATTTTGTTTATCTTCTCAAAGAACCAGCTTTTAGTTTTATTGATCTTTGCTATTGTTGTCTTTGTTTCTATTTCATTTATTTCTGCTCTGATTTATGAAATCTCTCCTTCTACTAAGTTTGGGTTTTGTTTGTTCTTTTTTCTCCAGTTCCTTTAGGTGTAAAGTTAGTATGCTCATTTGAGATTTTTCTTGTTTCTTGCTATAAATTTCCCTCTTAGAACAGCTTTTGCTTCATCCTGTAGGTTTTGGATCATCGTGTTTTCCTGGTCATTTTTCTCTAGGTATATTTTGATTTCCTCGTTGATGTCTTCAGTGATCTCTTGGTAATTTGGTAACGTATTGTTTAGCTTCCATGTGTTTGTGTTTTTTATGTTTTTTCCCCTGTAATTTATTTCTAATCTCATAGTGTTGTGGTCTGAAAAGTTGCTTGATATGATTTCAGTTTTCTTAAATTTACTGACGCTTGATTTGTGAACCGAAATGTCATCTATCCTGGAGAATGTTCTGTGTGCACTTGGGAAAAAGTGTAATCTGCTGTTTTTGGATGGAATATCCTATAAATATCAATTAAATATCTGGCCTGTTGTATCATTTAAAGCTTATGTTCCCTTATTAATTTTTTGTCTGGGTGATCTGTCCATTGGTGTAAGTGCAGTGTTGAAGTCCCCCACTATTATTGTGTTACTGTCGATTTCCTCTTTTATAGTTGTTAGCATTTGCCTTATATATTGAGTTGTTTCTATGTTGGGTGCATGTATATTTATAATTGTTATATCTTCTTCTTGGATTGATCTGTTGATCATTAAGTAGTGTCCTTCCTTGTCTCTTGTAACATTCTTTATTTTAAAGTCTATTTTATCTGATATGAGTATTGCTACTCCAGCTTTCTCTTGATTTCCATTTGCTTGGGATATCTTTTTCCATCCCCTCACTTTCATCCTGTGTGTGTTCCTAGGTCTGAAGTGTGTCTCTTGTCAACAGCGTATATATGCGTATTATGTTTGTATCCATTCAGCAAGCCTGTTTCTTTTGGTTGGAGCACTTAATCCATTCACGCTTAAGGTTATTATTGATATGTATGTTCCTGTTCCCATTTTCTTAATTGTTTTAGTTTTGTTTTTGTAGGTCCTTTTCTTCTCTTGTGTTTCCCACTTAGAGAAGTTCCTTTAGCATTTGTAGTAGACTTGGTTTGGTGGTGCTGAATTCTCTTAGCTTTTGCTTGTCTGTAAAGCTTTTGATTTCTCGATAGTATCTGAATGAGATCCTTTTCAGGTAGAGTAATCTTGGTTGTAGGTTCTTCCCTTTAATCACTTTAAATGTATTGTGCCACTCCTTTCTGGCTTGTAGAGTTTCTACCAAGAAATCAGCTGTTAACCTTATGGGAGTTCCCTTGTATGTTATTTGTTGTTTTTCCCTTGCTGCTTTCAATAATTTTTCTTTGTCTTTAATTTTTGTCAGTTTGATTATTATGTATCTCGGCATGTATCTCCTTGGGTTTATCCTGCCTGGGACTCTGCGCTTACTGGACTTGGGGGCTGTTTCCTTTCCCATGTTAGGGAAGTTTTTGACTATAATATCTTCAAATATTTTCTCAGGTCCTTTCTGTCTCTCTTCTCCTTTGGGACCCCCCTTAATGTGAATGTTGATGCATTTAATGTTGTCCCAGACGTCTCTTAGGCTGTCTACATTTCTTTTCATTCTTTTTTCTTTATTCTGTTCCACAGCAGTGAATTCCACCATTCTGTCTTCCAGGTCACTTCTCCATTCTTCTGCCTCAGTTATTCTGCTATTGATTCCTTCTAGTGTATTTTTCATTTCAGTTATTGTATTGTTTGTCTTTGTTTGTATGTTCTTTAATTCTTCTAGGTATTTATTAAACATTTCTTGCATCTTCTCAATCTTTGACTCCATTCTTTTTCTGAGGTCCTGGATCATCTTCACTATCATTATTCTGAATTCTTTTTCTGGAAGGTTGCGTATCTCCACTTCATTTAGGTGTTTTTCTGGGGTTTTATCTTGTTCCTTCATCTGGTACATAGTCCTTTGCCTTTTCATGTTCTCTATCTTTCTATAAATGTGGTTTTCATTGCACAGGCCACAGGATTGTAGTTCTTTTTGCTTTTGCTGTCTACCCTTTGGTGGATGACGCTATCTAAGAGTCTTGTGCAAGCTTCCTAATGAAGGGACTGGTGGTGGGTAGAGCTGGGTGTTGCTCTGGTGGGCAGAGCTCAGTAAAACTTTAAACCACTTGTCTGCCGATGGGTGGGGCTGAGTTCCCTTCCTGTTGTTTGTTTGGCCTGAGGTGACCCAGCACTGGAAGGGACAGGCTCTTTGGTGGGGCTAATGGCAGATCCAGGAGGGCTCATGCCAAGGAGTACCTTCCAGAACTTCTGCTGCCAGTGTTCTTTTCCCCGTGGTTAGCCACAGCCACCCCCCACCTCTGCAGGACACCCTCCAACACTAGCAGGTAGGTCTGGTTCATTCTCCTATGGGTTCACTTCTCCTTCCCCCTGGGTCATTATGCACACACTACTTTGCGTGTGCCCTCCAAGAGTGCAGTCTCTTTTTCCCCCTGTCCTGTCAAAGTCCTGTAATAAAATTCCGCTAGCCTTCAAAATCTTGTTCTCTGGGAATGCCTTCTCCTGTCACCGGACCCCCAGGTTGGGAAGACTGATGTGGGGCTCAGAACCTTCACTCCAATGGGTGGACTTCTGTGGTATAAGTGTTCTCCAGTTTGTGAGTCACCCATCCAGTGGTTATGGGATTTGATTTTATTGTGATTGCGCCTCTCCTACTGTCTTGTTTCGGCTTCTCCTTTGTCTTTGGATGTGGCGTATCTTTTTTGGTGAGTTCCAGTGTCTTCCTGTCGATTTTGCAGCAGTTAGCTGTGATTCTGGTGTTCTCTCAAAGGCAAGTGAGCGCACGCCCTTCTACTCTGCCATCTTCTCACAAAGTTTTATAAGTGGTCTCTTCAGAATTTCCTTTGAATGTAGCTAGGAAAAATATATATATAACTTAGAATATTTGAATCTAGAATTTTCTTTGCCAAATTTTATCCTTTGAAATTTTTTTAATGCTGATGTAGATTTAGTTTATACATAAAATGAAAAGATAGAAAATAAACTGTTCACATGAAACAGAAGTAGAGTGGGATTAACTGCCTTTCTGCTCTTCCCATTTATATTTTTCCTTCAGACGCCAAGTATAATTCTCTTCACATTATTCGTGAAAATGTTTTGAAAATTAATTTTAATAGAATTTTTAGAAGCCAACACACGGGAATTACTCATTTTATTTGCCTTTGGTTAAAACTTCATACATTATATAAAAATATAACTACTTTCAGGCAAAAGTAAATGTTTAAGGAATGTATTTTTGACATGAATTACTTGTGTGTCTATCTGTAAAATAAGACTAATACAGTAAAAGTTGCTTTATTTGTGCCTTTATTGGAAAGCTTTATTACTCAGCACTTCATCATGTTAATGGTGACAGAGTCATTAAGACATGGGTCTAGACACTAAAATTATATAATAGTTCTTATTTAAAATAAATTTTAAATAAAAAATTTTAAATAAATTTTATTTTAATCTGTGCATAAGATAAGCAGAGTATTTGAATAAGTAATCTTCCTGTTCCTTGAACATGTCAGGTTTTGGTATAAAGTAATATTATTTTCTAATTTTCTTTTAATAGTAAAAAAATAGCAAATGAAAGAAAGAACTGTATTACCTAGTGATTTTCCAAATAGATCATACTAGAAACTAATTTTGCAAAAACTAATTTAGACAGAAAATTTAAAGTGTGAGATAGACTAGCTGTCCCAGGAAGCAGAGGCATGGTTTTGCTGTGCTTCAGATACGATGTGGAGAGGGAGCAGAAAACAGTAGGGGCTGGTAACATATTGGACAGATACAGATTTTAGAATTATTGGACTAGATTTAAATTCTCATTCTTCTGCTTATTATGTTTTTGTGACTTCTGGTAGTTATTTAATCTTGCCAGATTTTAATTTTCTTATCATTCAAATATTATGTCCCTTATGACATTGAAGAATTAAATGACATAATCTATGTGGCATCTTAAATGTAGCGCAATGTGTATGGCAAGTATTGAGCATTATGAGACATTTAGGATGGTATTTTTGTCCTGGAGATCTAAGAGTGCGTGTTTATTACCTCAGTTTGTTTTCTTGTTACTTAGAGATCTCCAAGGGAATGCAGTAAATGAAGTAAGGCAAATGGATACTTCATTATTGACTGTGTTTTAGCCCCAGCCCCTAATGCAGAACTTTATCACTTGAGCTAGGTTGATCTTAGTATAATAGAATCAAAGTAGGTCAAATTTCTGCTTTATTTCTACTAAGTTCCATGCCTGCCTGTGATATTACCACTCCTAAGAGAGAAAGCCAAAGAAAAAAGAATTGGAGCGCATTTGCCCCAGTGTTTAAGAAGCAAATCCTTAAAAAGCAAGAGAAGAGAGGAGGCTGTCTTTTTAGGAGCTACTTCCATTAGTTTTGTGTGGGTCCTTTAAAAGAGCCGTAGCCCTGTGTCTTCTATCCCCCTTGGAAGCTTATTCATTAGGCCCCAGGCTCCATCCAATGTACTAGAGATTCTGCAAGACAGAGCAGTAATCCTCTTTAGAAGTAGATTAAAGGAATATAGAGAGGAATCTTCAAACTTCTTCTCCTGAGAGGCCAAAAGTAAATGCTTACATGCTGTGTATTGTTATTATCATAACTAATAAGACTTAGATAACAGCATTTGGAAAGGAAGTGTGGAGAGAGCTATGATCCGGTAGGAGAGATGGTAGGTCTGTAGTTAGGAGTAGACAGTTAATCCTGGAACATTGTATTTACATCTGTTTTGTCCTAAGACAAACTGGAACCTTCAGAAGGGCATTGTCATCTGAAGTTTGAAACTGAAGTCTTAATAATTCTGTTATCACTGATTATTTTGTGAGGAAGTAGGATGGCCAAAAAAATGCAAGTAACTTTGTTAGTAATTAATGTAATAGTTCTGTTCACATTCTTTTCTCTTTCCTCCCATCCTTTTTCTTTTTAACATCTTTATTGCAGTATAATTGCTTTACAATGGTGTGTTAGTTTCTGCTTTATAATAAAGTGAATCAGTTATACATATACATATGTTCCCATATCTCTTCCCTCTTGCATCTCCCTCCCTCCCACCCTCCCTATCCCACTCTTCTACCATTCTCTTCTTAATATTATTTTGCAGTTCGCATATTTTCTCCTTAAGGTTGCTTATAACCTTGATGCAAAGGTTTCAGACAAATTTAAAAAGTAGTGAGAGTGGGAAGATGACACTTTTCTCCAGGGTTCTAAGCCTAAGCTAGATTTTCCCATAAGCAGTTTATGTTTGACTTTTAGGCCATAAAGGTTTTTAGAGTGGAGCAATATGTGCCGAGGAAGCTATGTGCTGCAACTTATGAGTTTTTCAGGGCAGGCTTTGTATATCTAGATATTACAAGGTTCTGGAATATTTAGCTTGTAAGGTAAAAATCATGGAAAGAAGTCATGACAAAATGAAAGTAAAACTATGCTTCCTATAAAACTGTTTAATATTTTTCATATTCTTCTCCAAGTTTAATATTTTGTTGTAGTTATTTTCATAGCTTTAGCCTTTGAACCAAGGTGTAGAAGTTAATTATAAAATATAGGTTAATGTAAAAATGCTTTATTACCAGTCCAGCTGTGTGAGAACTTTAATGCATTACTGTGAAGCCCTAACAGGAAAGGCTTTCCAGATCTGTGTTTATTTTTTTCATCTAAGTTTTAGGACTGACAGGCTGTATATGCATTTTTTTTTTTTTTTTTTTTCGGTACGTGGGCCTCTCACTGTTGTGGCCTCTCCCGTTGCGGAGCACAGGCTCCGGACGCGCAGGCTCAGGGGCCATGGCTCACAGGACCAGCCGCTCCGCGGCATGTGGGATCCTCCCGGACCGGGGCACGAGCCCGTGTCCCCTGCATCGGCAGGCGGACTCTCAACCACTGTGCCACCAGGGAAGCCCTGTATATGCGTTTTTAAATGTGAAACTGTGATTAAAGGCCTAATTTTTCCAGATAGAAGTGACCTTCTCAAAGCCTCAGCAACACCAACATCAACCACAAGATGGCTTCACTGCCTTAAAATTCAAACTGAATGCCCTCTCACCCTCAGACAATATAGAACTTGGATGTTTTCAGAAAAAAAATAATTGAAAAATGTTTTAAGTTAAATAAATTGTGTCATGTTTTATATATGTTAATAAATAATACAATTTACCAGTGTTTCTTTTAGTGAGTTATTAAAATTAAACATGCACTTTTAATTTTAGAAAAATGGATTACTAAAATTCTATTACTGTGCTTTATTTACAAGCACTTATTGGTAATTATTAGTAGGACTTCTGTGTAGTTTGAAAACAGCTGCACAAAACAATCTATAGAATATATATTAGATACTCTAATAATAATTGAAAAACAAACTGTTCACTTTTTTTTTTTTTCCTAATTCTCCCAGAAAACGAAAAGCTATAGCAGTGAAGGATGGAAATAGGCAAATGACACATTGAAAGAAGTGTTACTTTTGCCTGGAGTCCCACAATGTTTTTCTTGTAATTGATTGGCTGTACTTGCCCTGATTGAATAAAAGCAAATTATCTGCTGTGCTGTTACTTTGATGTATAAAGTGATGTTTTTTCAGGCGATCTCAAGTTTGGGAAAACCTATTCAATATTTTGTTGTCTTTTTGTCTATTACTAGACATTTATAATACCCTGTTTTTAAAATTTCTAAGGGGTAGAAACTTTTAGATCTTCTAGTAGGTATACCACCATATTTATGATTCAGGAAGTTTTTCTTTTATTTTTATTTATTTATCCATTTAAACTCTTGACGTATATGAATATCAGTTGAAAAATTTGAAATCAGGATTAGGGACTACCTTCCCAAAGCTATTTCTTTCAATGTTCCTTTTGCTTTTTTTTTTTTTTTTTTTTTTGCGGTACACGGGCCTCTCCCGTTGCAGAGCACAGGCTTCAGACACGCAGGCTCAGTGGCCATGGCTCACGGGCCCAGCCACTCCACATGTGGGATCCTCCTGGACCGGGGCACGAACCTGTGTCCCCTGCATCGGCAGGCGGACTCTCAACCACTGTGCCACCAGGGAAGCCCTCCTTTTGCTTTTAACCTGCTTTCTTCTTGCCCTTTATTGGTACAAGCCCCTAACTTACCTAAGAGAACCCTGGTTTTCAGTAAACACTTCTTCTTTCTCTTTATTGATAACCTACTTTGTGCCAGGTCCCATGTTAAATAATCTGTGTAATCTTAAGAACAGCATTGCAAAATAGAAATCATTACCAATCTCTGTTTTACTTTAGAGATGAGGGAACTGCAGCTTTTCTAAAATCATAGTCTTTTGTTGCTATAGGGCCTTAATAATTGCCATGTGAATGGAATGTTCTTCCCTCAGCTGTCAGGCAAACTGCTATTTAGTCTTCAAATTCCAACTTGAATGCCACTTCTCTTCTAATTTTCTTGACCTCTTTTGAACAGAATTAATTTTTAAGAGTTATTCCCACTGCCCTTTATACCTACATGTTTTTAGTATGTAACAAATTTTATCATAGTTTTAGAATGTATGAAACAAAGAAGACAGACTTTGGTGTGTGGCATATCTGAGTTTGAATTCTAATTCTGCCTCTTACTGGCTGGGTAACCTCTGTCAAAATACTTTATCCTCTGCTCTCAATTTTCTCATTTAAGACACACAAATGATCCTAATATACTTTTTAGTTCTGGAGGTAAATTAAATAACTTATGTAGGACTTCCCTGGTGGCGCAGTGGTTGAGAATCCGCCTGTCAATGCAGGGGACATGGGTTCGAGCCCTGGTCCGGGAAGATCCCACATGCCGTGGAGCAACTAAATCTGCACCACAACTGCTGAGCCTGTGCTCTAGAGTCTGTGAGCCACAACTACTGAAACCGTGCGCCTAGAGCCCATGCTCTGCAACGAGAAGCCACTGCAGTGAGAAGCCCGTGCACCACAACGAAGAGTAGCCCCCGCTCTCCGCAACTAGAGAAAGCCCATGCGTAGCAACAAATACCCAATGCAGCCAAAAATAAAATAAATAAGTAAATAAATTTATTAAAAAATATAACATGTAAAAATCCTGCCACATTTTCTGGTGTATCTAGTAAGTGCTAAATAAATTATAGTAAAAACACAAGGTAACTTCTTTATCAAGCAATTTTTGAATGTATATATGTGCTAAGTGCAGGGGCTGCAGAGATCAACAGGACAGCCCCTGCCTTCTTGAAGCATATACCCTAATAAGAGATCAAGAAACCAACAATGTCAGTATAGTGGAACAAATGCTATGTCAGAAGTACATACAAAGGAGGGGTAGCCATCTCAGCTTGTTAAGCTTAGTGAGATGAGGTGGAGAGGTTGCTTTTCTTGCTAGACTGTTAGTTTTTAGACTTGTAATTCTCAGTAAGGGAATAATAGGTAAATCCCCATTTGGGGGACTATTTAACATCTTACAGTGGGAGAGTATATCTGGTGTGTGTGTAAAGGTTATATATGTATACACATGCATACACACACACATGTATTATTTATATTTAGAAAATAAAACTACCCCAAAAAAGGTATTTTATTATACAAACTATAGAAAATAGACCTTGACAAAATCTTCTTGCCTGATAATAATACATGGAAGATAAGTAAGTTAACATTTATACTTCCTAGAACCTGAATTCTCTTCCTTTGTTTGGGGGAATGTCCCATTTTCAAAGTCTTCGTGGTGGAAAAGAAAATGCCGGATACTTTTTCCCCAGCCTTCTTTGCGCCTATGCCGTGCACATGTACCTCAGCTTTACTAGTTCAGGTATAGCTGCATAGGACATGGGTTAGTCACACAAAAAAGCAGGAACTGTGGTGAATCCTCTCTGGTAGTGGCAGAAGCTACAGCAGGATTGAGTTTCTAGGGTAATAGCTGCCAACAGTGCTGGGGTCAGTGTCCAGGGCTAGTGAAATTGATAGTACAAGATGTAGAGCTAGATGCTTGAGTGTGCTGGATCTAGCTTGTTCCAACTGATGAAGGCCGAATGTCAGCATCTCTTCCCTGTTTAGAGGTGAGTAGTTGAAATCAGCCATGGAAATTGGCAAATGCTACAAATTAGGACTTCTTCTCTACCCTTCGTATCCCAAACTGTTTCATCAACGTACTACTGCCATTAAACCAGTCTGTGGTTTGATTTTCACTGTTATTCTTGCTGTGAAGTCTACAGACTTAGTTCTCTAATACTCCTGGCACTTCTGTGAACTACCCAATGTCTTAATTTCAAAATGTTATGTAAATTATTTGAGCAATTTTAATGTAATATTGGATATATACAAACTTATCTCTTTTGAAGCTTAAAAATGAGGTGAGCACCTGTGAAGCCTCAGCCTGATGTGAGAACTAGAACATTACAATACCATTCTGTCCTACCTCTTCCTCTCCCAAACACCAAGAAATGATTGTTGTGAATTTTGACTTTAGCTTTTCTTGACTTTTAGAAGAAATATTTTAGTTACATATGTAGTTATTTCTGTATAATATATTGTTTTTAAGAGAGAGGTTTTTTTTAAAAAAATTATTTATTTATTTTTGGCCGCATTGGGTCTTGGCTGCTGCAATGAGCTTTTCTGTAGTTGCGGCGAGCGGGGGCTACTCTTACTTGCGGTGCATGGGCTTCCATTGCAGTGGCTGCTCTTGTTGCGGAGCACGGTCTCTAGGCACGTGGGCTTCAGTAGTTGTGGCACACGGGCTCTAGAGTGCAGACTCAGGTAGTCGTGACGCATGGGCCTAGTTGCTCCACGGCATGTGGGATCTTCCTGGACTAGGGCTCGAACCCATGTCCCCTGCATTGGTAGGTGGATTCTTAACCACTGCGCGACCAGGGAGGTCCTTCTGTTTAGTTTTTAACCTTTACAAAATGTTAACAGATTGTCTGCCGTAACTTGCTTTTATCATTCAGTGTGATGGCTGTAACATATGCCCATGTTGTATATACCTAATATTCATTCATTTTCACTTTTATGTAATATTAAGCTATCTAAATATACCATAATTTACTTATTCATTCTCCTGTTGATGGATATTTAGATGTGTTTCTTTTCCTCTTCTTTCTTTTTTTTCTTTAAATAATAGATGCACTACTACTACGTCTAGGAACAAGATTGTATATTTTTTCTGATGCATATGTGTAAGAGTTTCTTTAGGGAATATAACCAGGAATTGAATTATTGTATGCTAGAGTAAGCCAGTGTTCAACTTTACCAGATAATGCCAAATTATTTTTCAAAGTGGTTGTACCAATTTGTATTACCTTCAGTAGTGTATGTGAGATCCCATTGATCCATGTCTTTTGTGGCACTTGATACTATCAAATTTTTCTAATCTTTTGGTTGTAACATACATTATTCTTCCTCAGGCTATTCTGTCCCTGATGACCACCTTCCCCAATATACATTTTAGAATCAAATGATCAAGTTTCTTAAAATGGGTCAGAGTTTTGAATGAAATTGCATTGAATCTGCATATCAGCTTAAAGACAATTGACATCTTTATGATAACTAATTACAAGTGAAATGCTGGTAAGCTGCCTCTCTGAAGAGAAAAAAGTAAAGCCCTAATATGTAGTAGTTGCCACTATTTGTAGTATAAAAATTCCTGCAGTGGCTGATTATAAGTTATACTATGAAATCACCAAAGCCGGAATTGGGAAGAAGTGCTCATAACAGGCACTTGTGAACTGGCCTGAGCAGGCTTCAGCACACCTTTGGATGTATCTCTTCATTTATTTAGTTTTGTCCATGAAGTTTTATAATTTATTGAAAGTATATAGGTTGTGTATCTATATGCAAGCTTTATGCTCGGAACTTCCTATTTTTGTTGTTGTAAATGGTGTTTTTAAAAAAAATTACTGTTTTTTTCTCTGTTAGGGGTACATAAAAAGGTAACCAATAATTGTATGCTAATCTTAAATTTGCTATCTTGTACTTGTTATTCTTAATAATATATCTGTGTATTATTTTACATTTTCTCTATAAATATGCCTTTTGTTGACACTTCACATGAATGGGATCACACAATATATACTTTGTTGTATCTGGCTTCTTTCACTTACTGTCATGTTTTTGAGGTGAATCCATGATGTAGCATGTATCAGTAGTCTGTTACTATTTATTGCTGAGTAGTATTCCATTGTATGGACTTTACTTTTTCCTTTCCATTCTCTTGTTGATGGACATTTAGATTGGTATGCATAGGTCTCTTATTGTTTTTTCATTGCTACTGAAAGTATGTTTGTGTTTTTATTATTATTATTACTCCTTAGATTGTTTATTTGCATTATTACTCTTTGCTTCCTGGTCAGTCTTGCTCAGTATCAGTTTCATCAGTCTTTGCAAAGAACCAACGCTAGACTTTGTTAACCCTCTTTACTGTATTTTTAGTTTGCTATTTCATTAATTTATCTTTATTTTCTTCTTTCTTGTACCTTATTTGAACTCATTCTGTTGTTCTTTTCCCAACTTGTTAGTTCGACTCATTTATTTACTTTGTTTTCTAATATAAGCATCTCGAGGCTATTAATTTTTCTTCTACCATTGCTTTAACTATATCCCAAAGGTTTTACACATGGTATTTTCATTATCATTCGGTCCTAAATATTTTTCAGTTTATATTAAGATTTCTTCTTTGTTTTAATAATAGAACATTATCTTTTTTTTTCTTTTTGTTACAGATTTCTAATTCAGTTAGATTGTGGTCAGAGAATTTGGACTGAAAGATAGCTGTATTTGAAAATGCTTACGTTATGGCTTGGTATATATTTATGTCACATGCTTGCTTAAGGGGAATATTTTTTCCCTAGTTGTTAGGTTCACAGTTCTATAGAAATTCTCTAGATTAGGCTTATTGTTTTATAGTCTGTGTTTGATAATTCCAAATTCTCAACTCCTTAGAGTCTTAAATTTTTTTTAAACATTAATATTTTTATGATTCTCAGATTTTGTAGCTTATTTCCTTGTATCATATGTTCTTGTAATTTTATATTTCTTTATCTTTCTGCATGGAAATCTTGGGCACCTGAATCAGTAAAGCTGATAGAAAGGATTATGGAGCTAGTGTGGTGCTACTAACTGACAGTGAGTTGAGATTCTGGCTAAGGTTAACTTTGCTACTTTTCCATAAGCTGAAAGCTGAGGGTCTCAATTGCAGTGTTGTTTCGATCAGAAGCAAACATAGATTTTCTCTGGAGGAAAATGTCCTCCAAATTGAAGCTTACCATAGATGCCTACACGGGTGACATGGGGAAAGTTCTGAAATTTCTAACATTATAATAAACAATTCTCTTTTGTTCCAGTTTTCTTGAGTCTGATACTATCCTTAGGATGGTACAGGGTGTGACAAATGATACTTTATTTCTGATTTCTTCCTGTCCCACCTCCATGTTTATTAATATCAAATTTTGTTAAAATGATATTGAGTTATTTCAACAGAGCAAAGAAGTAGATGAGAAAGAGGGTGTCATAAAAATTTATCCCTCAGGCGTTTAAAGCAGCTGTAGGCAGAACCACTATTTCATATTCCAAGGCAACTTACTTGAATCATTACCCAGTTGCTTGGATCCTCAGGTAGAGATGTGAATAGTCCAGCAAAAACTTCTCTTGATATAAATATGAGTAGATGAAAAAATGAGCCCTAGAAAATCTCTGCTGAAGCCACTGGAAATGCTTTTGGAAGTAGTAACAGAGTAAAGAAATAAATTATGATTTTAAGTACTTAAAAAGGACTGTGGAGAATGAAACTTTTTTATTCTCTTAATTTTAACCCACTTTACAATAATGATGGAAGATTTATCAGAACTTAATCATACTCATAGATTCCTTCTGAGTATATGGCCCCATTTCTAGGGTTGATGGAAAATGTGATGCTTATGTTGTTAGGTATAGATAAAGTGAGAAATTTATTTCTCAAGGAAATTGATAAGATTATAGAAAGAAATGGCTGGCAGATTTTTCATAGTATCATAGAATGTCTAAATTTAGATAGTTTCTTGATTCCTCAAAAATTCTCAGTTTTAACCATTTATCTAGGTGTAATCAGACTATAGATAAGTGGTTCCATGTCATCCAAACTTTGGAGAGTCTGATTGTAAACAAGAATGTTATTTAATATGATCAATAAATTAATAAACTAATACAGTCATTTAAATCTGACGTTCCATGTCAATTGATATGACTAGTTAGGAGTTCAGATGATAGAGAAGTCCATCTACCTAGGGAAAGGAAGGAATGAAGCCTGGATGACTTTTTCTGGCCCCAGAGAATATCTCTGGTGTATACTTGATATTGTTTATTAGAATTAGAGATCTTCAGCTCGGTGGTTTGTGACCACCTAGAGGGCTGGGATAGGGAGGGTGGGAGGGAGGGAGACGCAAGAGGGAAGAGATATGGGAACATATGTATATGTATAGCTGATTCACTTTGTTATAAAGCAGAAACTAACACACCATTGTAAAGCAATTATACTCCAATAAAGATGTTAAAAAAAAAGAATTAGAGATCTTTTTTCTTAACTATTTAAATTTTTTACAATAATTTCTTTTACTTGCTCCTTATTGCTCATGTAAAGGTGAAAGTCAGACATTAAAGAAATCTTGGGCAAAATTAACCCTTGATTTTTATTATTTTCATTTAAATATGATATCTTTTTTCACTTTGGGATTGCTCTTGATACTAGATGAACAAGGATTTTGAAGTTAATTCTCATTCAGTTTTGTGGATGCTTTTAGATGATTTTAGATTTAGGGTTAAAGTTAGGATTTAGGATCTTAACATTTTATTCTGCTATTTGTGTTTTATTTAGATCCAGTACTTCCCTATTTATTTTTTGACTACAGAGGATAATAAACTGAATATTGTAAACGTAATAATGAAAAAAATCGTTATATCTGCAATTTTACTTATAGAATCTTTCTGAATTGTGGAACTAGTCTTAAGCCCTGTTGATTCAAATTGAGAATTGATTATAAAAAGACTGTGTGTAATTTGGGAGTTTCTAAGGAGAGTCTAATAAATAGTACCTTCTTTTTTACTTTGGTTCTGAATCGATTGAGAAAGAAAGAAGTGGCAGATGTGGGCCAAAGTATCAACTTTACTACTGATAAAAATTAATTTGGAAGATATGGCTTGGTGGGAGAGCCAAATGGATGCATTAATTGAACCACAAACCTGACAGATTTGTACACTCACTTATTGCAGTGCCAATCCAGTGAAGAGGCTGAGTAGGTACCTCCTCCTCAGGGTCCCTACCTAGATCCCAAAAAAGGAAGGGTGAGGATGAGCCCAAAATATACAGTATATTCCTCCCAATCAGATAAGTCATTTCATAAATGGGTGTGTTAGTTTCCTGAGGCTTTTGTTACAAATTCCCACAAACTTGGTGGCATAAAACAACAGAAATTTATTCTTTCACAGTTCTGTGGGACAGAAGTCTAAAATCAAGGTGTCAGCAGGGTTGGTTCCTTTCGGAGGCTCTGAAGGAGAGTCTGTTTCATACCCCTCGCATAGCTTCCAGTAGCTGTGGGCAGTCTTTGGTGTTCCTTGGCTTGTAGATGTGTAACTCCAATTTCTGCCCCCATTTTTTTCTTCCCATGGCCTTTATACCCAGTGTCTTTGTGTTTATTTCCCCTTCTCTTCTAAAGAAGCTCATCATTGTATTTCTCCTAATCCAGGATCATCTCATCTTTAGATACTGATCTTAATTAGGTATGCCAAGTCCCTTTTCACAAATAGGGTTATGTTTACAGGTTCCAGGTAGACATATATCTTTTGGCAGGACCACTATTTAATACATTAAAAGGGATGGAGAGGCCAGGAGTTGGAGTAGTTAAATAAGTAAACTTGCTGCTTGCTAGGAAACATCAAGATCTGGGAGCAGGTGTTCCTCCCTAGCATTCCTAGCTTTTTGTTCTCATGGTCAACCAGTTGTAGGAGATCAGCAAAAATGGTCCTGTTCCCCCCTCTGTGATTGCGTTGTTGGCATTATCTTCAATTTGTGTTTCTTTGGCAGAATCTTTTAAAGCCACTTGTCCATTTTGTGATCATTAATAGTTAAAACTAGGTAATATCTGTATATCCATTTACCTGTACACAAATAAATGTCAGTTTGTCAGTTTTTTCAATACATTGAAAGCAAACAAACCAGTGAAGGTGCCATGTCAACACCCTTGAGATGTAGATTTCCCCAAATTCTATAAAGATGCCTTGTTACCTGTATGTCATATGGACTGAATGAGAGTGTCTTTGTTGCTTTGATTATGAAGTATTAGGAACATTTAATTTCTTCCTTACTAAGAATTAAATAGAAACAATTGTTTTCCTCCCACACTTCAACGGATGTGCACTCCCTAGTATCATTGTGGAACACATAAGTCTAGATCACCACTGATTGTCTAATAGAGCTTTTTGCAGTGATGTAGGACAGTCTGTATATGTGTTGTGCAGATATGGAACACTCAAAATGTGACCAGTGTGACTGAAGAATTGAATTTTTAATTTCACTCAGTTTTAATTAATTTAAATGTAAATTTAAATAGTTATATGTGGTTAGTAGAGCAAAGGCTAAATATTTGTCAGTGTCTAGGCTAAAAATATTGGGAGTCGTAGAATATAGAGAATGATGAACATTATAAGAACCGTTAACATGCCTCTGGTTTAAATGTCTTTATTTTAATGGCATTAGCAAAAGTAAAAGAAAAAGTTTATCCTGAATTAGTAGCTTATCTACATTTGTTAAAGGTTTTAGACTTATTTCAACTTAGAATTTTTTTTTCATACTTGAAAATTAGAAGTAAGTTTCGTATCTTTTCTCTAATTATGTTCTCTAGAGCTAAATTTATAACAAAATTACTACTTTTCAGGAAAGATACTGGTAAATATGAAGTGGAAATTTGTCAACCTGGGAACATGCTAACTCAAGAAATTGTGTAAATGTTATTTCACATTTCTCTTTGCTGAAAATATAAATTAAACTAATGCATACAGAAAGATTTTACTTAAAAAGCTATAACAAAAAGCTTTTTTTTCTTTGTAAGTATGATACTACTTAATGGATATAATATTTTATAATGTAGAAAGTGTTACTTTATGTTAAATTTATTTTTCAGACATGTAAGCAGATTTTGCTCTCATTCCCCAGTTATACCATAAGTGTTTTATTATATAAAAACTTTTAACTTAATATTCAATAGCTAGTTAGCCCATCAATTTTCTTTTTGTCTTTGATTAAAATATGGCTAGATAGGATGTTTATTCTCCTTACTGCCAATGAATAACAACATAGCATTAAACTCATTTAAAAAGGAAATGTGACAATAAGTCAAGTATAGTTCACACTTCTTAGATTTTATATGGTTTAAATTTTGGAATATGTTTTTTTTTTTTTTTAATGCCGGAAGAAGGTGTACTTTAAACTTGACGTTTTTGAGCAGAAAACATTCCTTTCAACTATTGATGTCCCTTAAAAAATTACCAAGTTCTTTAATTCTAGAATGTCTGTTAATGTACATGGGTGGAACGGGGGGGTATTATGTGAACAATTTAGAGCACATAAGACTGAAAACATCTTTTAATATACCTTTAATTCAGAAAAGTAACTTTTTCCCTGAAGTTTTTTCCTGTTATTTTCTGAAAATGAATTCAGAATTATATTTAAAAAATTCTTCAGGAGACTTTTTTGAAGTTTTATCTTTAAATACAAAAGAAAAAAAAAACCCACCCTGATGTATATAACAGTTTAAATTTTGAACTTATTTAATTGAATTATCATTATAAATAATAAAGTAAGGAAAAGAGAAACATTTTAAGTGAAAACAAAGCTATGGCTAAAAGTGCTATTTATTCCTTTATCTTTTGACAGCTTGAAGGTCCATGTGTTTTGCAAATTCAAAAAATTCGCAATGTTGCTGCACCAAAGGATAATGAAGAATCTCAGGCTGCCCCAAGAATGCTGCGTTTGCAGATGACTGATGGTCATATAAGTTGTACAGCAGTAGAATTTAGTTACATGTCCAAAATAAGGTAATTGGCACTTTATGGTGTACATTTGTTATAAGTGTTTAAAGGTACTGTTCACATTGGATTTTGTTTTTAAGACCTTTGAAAAGAAGGAATGAACTCTTAAGTGCATGTTAGTTTTTCTGAATAAATTAAAGAGTTTGTATTTTTACTTTATCTGTAAAGAAAAATAGTTTAAAATGGAGTTAGTTGCTCCTTACTTTTAAAGTTAATAATTAAAAACAGAAATTTAAGGTGTTCTTACAAGGAACATAAGCTTTTCAATTTTATCACTAAATTTTAGGTCATTAAAATCTTTTCAGAACAAAAATTTCTTTAAATATGTCACAATTTCTTCCTTGACAGTTAGTTGTATCCATTATACTGTTTAGCAGTCTAGACATGGTACCCTGATAGCAGATGAGTGAAAAGTTACACTTGGAGGAGCATAGGTGATTGGCATTGTGGTATGTGGGAGGAGATGTGGTAGGTTGAGGCCTTGTATGCCATGTTCAATGATTTCTTTTTTTCTTTCTTCAACTAGTGTCTGCCCTTAGTGAGGGAGGCTCCTTCCTTAGAAGATATATTTATTCGTCTAAAATGTTGATTTTCATATACAAAGGGGCGTATATTAACTTTGTGATTATGTTGTCTTTTTTTTGAAGAGTAGAAAGAGTCCTACTTTTATGGAGAAACTTCCATAAAAGGAAACACAGCCTTTCCTCCTTTGAAAAATTTAATCAGATCCCCTCCAAGGGAGTTCACAGATGCCTGAGAAGAAAGACTTGCCATATAATGGCTCATTCTCTCATTTTACTGCTGTATATTTCTCTGAGGTAAATGAAAACACAGGATCAACCCAGAGAGGAGGGTCCCTTATGCTGTTTTCTTTTGTTGAATTTATTACAGTTTGACAATTGAAAAAAAAAATGTTGCTACTTTCTCATTCACTCATCATTGAAGTAGCATGTCTACTTTTGGTGCTGTAAAAACAGCAGCTTACAGAAGTGTTCTCACATATGAACAATTTGGGAGACCATTTTCAAAATAAGTTTGATTATTGGTTATCTTAGAAGGAAGGTAGAAGAACTCACTAGAGAGGATAAACCAGGAACTGGTGTAGAATGTGTTTTCTCTACTGGACATTGCATTTCTCTGGGGTGCTTCTTTCCATTCATCTATCCTACCTCCAGCCCCACTTCTCACTGTATTTTTGTTTTTGTTCTGTTTTTTGTTTTTGTTTTTAATTTCAATGAAGAGAGAATAAAGGAACTTTGGAGTGTGAATAAAGTATTAATTAAGCCACAGTATGCTCTCTGAGTAAGAGTTAGTTATGGTCCTGAAGGTGATGTAATAAAAATTATATTAAAATTTTAGCACCTATTTATTCTTTTGTGGGAATAGAACTGTAATTTAATTTGGTGAATAGAACTCTTTATCAATTATCTTAATGAAATTGTATGTCCAACTTCAAGTAATTCACCATGTTTTCCTTCTTAACCTGTTAGAGAAAGAGTTTGGGAAAGGTACAGTTATTTTACATAAAAAATTAGCTCATTATTTGCTTTCAGATTAGCTTTTAGTTTTAAAAATCACAATTTAAATGCCCTTGTAATTTGCTTGCTATTTTTTAAGGTCTTTTGTAGTTTCTTATGTTGCTAATTTGTGTTTTTTACATTTTCATTTCATTTCCAATTTACTAATGTGTTAGAAATTATTGGCGAAAAATGGTTTTAAAGAACATATATTGGTCTTATATAAATGATGTAATTCATTAATAATTTCTTTAGAGGTAAAGAGTATAGCAGCCTGGTACCCTTGGTGCTTAGTTTTTTTATTTATCCCTAAATGATGACTATAGAGTTAGAAAATCTGTATCTGCTGATTACCTGGAATTGGGAAAAACTTCACTTAGTGTAAGTGTATTCAGTTGTTGCTGATCTTGAAGTTTGATAGACATTGTGGTAAGTTGCCTACATTTACCACCACACAGCTCTCTACTTAAGCGTTAGGTTAGGCAAGGCTGTCTATGACCATTTGTTTTCTAAGTTACATAGGATGACTAAGAATGATTAAGCTTGGAGTTCTGAGAATAATTTTTACCAGATAATGTCTTACTCCATATGGGCTCTTAGAAATCTTAAAAATAGGCATATTCTGTTTCTTCTTGTTAATAACTATTTAATCAACCGTCTTTCTTAAAAACAGACCAGAGATACCAGTGCTTTCATTGATTTGCTATTGCACTTATTGGCACATGGTGAATTTTATAAGCTTTTAAAAATGTGACAATGTAGGGGGCTTCCCTGGTGGCGCAGTGGTTGAGAGTCCACCTGCCAATGCAGGGGACGCGGGTTCATGCCCCGGTCCGGGAGGATCCCACATGCCGCGGAGCAGCTGGGCCTGTGAGCCATGGCCACTGGGCCTGCGCGTCCGGAGCCTGTGCTCTGCGGCGGGAGAGGCCACAGCAGTGAGAGGCCCACATACCGCAAAAAAAAAAAAAAAAAAAAAAATTGGACAATGTGAAGTCTTTCAGCATGATTTTTAATTTATCCCAAGTGTTTTAGGACTATCTTTATTCCTAATGGAGTTCTTTACCCCTTGCTGTATGTGCGAAGAGATGCAGTGGGGCTTGGTATATGTGCTTTTACTTTAGAATAAACCTATATGATGGAATGGATTTCTTCCACTGTTTCCTTTATTAAAAGATTGATAGGAGGTGTTTTCTCTGGTGTTTGTAAAAGGGGCCATGGTGTTATAATGTTTGCCCCACATCTGATAATGTTAAACTATTATGAAAAAATACTTTTGAAGTCAGTATGCTTTAGAGTAAATAACTCTCATTTGATCTTTAACTGGATAGTTAACCAAAAAGAGCATTGTTTCATGTGGATTACAGTAACTCACATAGGTGTTCAATGTCTAAGATTATTACTGGTTTGATATCTCTTCTGTATTGAAATTTAATTTTATAATATAGTATATCTTTGCAATAATGCACAAAGCTCAGAGGGGGGACAAAAGGGCAAATCTTACATTTATACAACATGGCATGGTTGAGAAAGTACTTTCATATCTTTTACTCTATTTATCTTTACCGTAAGTTTGTGAGCTGTGATTTTTATTATCCGGATTTTTTTATTTGTTTGTTTGTTTGTTTACTGACTTATTTTTTATTTATTTATTTATTTTGGCTGCTCCGGGTCTAGTTGCAGCACACGGGATCGTCGTTGCAGCATGCAGGATCCTTAGTTGCAGCATGCAAACTCTTAGTTGCGACATGCATACGGGACCTAGTTCCCCGACCAGGGATCAAACCTGGGGCCCCTGCATTGGGAGCACCGAGTCTTACCCACTGGACCACTGAGGGGGAAGTCCCTATCCATATTTTTTTACATGTAGAAAAAAATTAAGGTAGAAAATGACAGTCTTGTACCTGGTCTTCTGACTTCCTCCCTAATGACCTATTCACACTATATAGCCAGTCACCTGAAAAATAGTTTTCACATTAGTGCATTTTGAAGAATTTTACCAGGTCACAGTATAAGACTGAATTCCACTTTGGGGAAGGATCTTAAATATGTTTTAACTCTTTTTTTCTCTTTGCTTTAGCCTGAACACACCACCTGGAACTAAAGTTAAGCTTTCAGGCATTGTGGACATAAAAAATGGATTCCTGCTCTTGAATGATTCTAACACCACAGTTCTTGGCGGTGAAGTAGAACACCTTATTGAGAAATGGGAGTTACAGAGAGTAAGTGTAAACTAAGAATGGTTTGAACTTTTAAAACACTGCACTCTTTTTATTGTATTCTCTGTTTTAAGGGATCTTTCTATAATGGCTAGTAAAATTAGTTCTTTATGCCAGAGTTGAATAGAATGGAACACAGTGATCTTTACAGAAACTATCTACCTTTGTTTAACCATATTGTTCTTCTAAAACAGATGTCATTTTCGGTATTTGTTATATTTTATTACATATTTTAAAGGCCATTCTTTACTGAGGAGTTTTCAAAACTGCCAAGATACCGGTTGTAAGATATGTGTAATGTATCTGTATATAATTCTTTCTTCAGAAAACAAGTGTTTGTGCATATATATGATTAATGTATGTGTATTTGTCTTATTTACACACACACACACACACACACACACAGATACAAGTGAAAGCAAATTAGAATTTCACTATAATGAAAGAGTTCTTGTTGCATTTGTCTTCCTAGTCACATTAGTTGATGTTTTCACCATTTATGTTAACAGTATCTTTATCCTCCTAGTCATCTAGGTTATCTAGTAATTGTCCTTCTACTTTGCTTCTAGCCACCAGTTTTATTGATCCTCTGCAGTCAGATCTCTTGTCAATCCCTTGCTGTCAGGTTCCATTGCCATTATTGTAGTTTAAGTCTCTGGCCTGGACTACTTGCAGCCTTTTAACTGGTTCCACCATATACCCTTTCTCCATCTTCTAACTTATTGTACTTCTGCCAGATTATCTTCAACATAATTCAGATCATGCTACACCCTGCTTTTATTTCACATACCTTAATCTGGGATTCAGGTCACTTATAATTTAGCCCTAGTTCCAGCTTACCTTGTCAACTTTCTTAATTTTTTCACATAGGTTTTGTTTTAGCTAAATGGAACTACTTACTCTTTCTTTGATTCTCTAAGCTTTCCTCAGTTGCACTTTTGAAAAAGAAAAAAGATTTTCCCACTTTTAAGACATTCATCTTAGTTTCTCTCTCATCCCCATGCTTTTAGACTCAAAACAAGTGCTTGTTTTTTTCACAAAATGAAATAATTGCTCCTTTATTGAATTATTAGAATACTTTATTCATTATATTAAGAAGTATATTACTTTTTATCTAGCACTAAAATTATATTTATTTCTTATCTCCTTTGATTGTAAGCTTTTTGAGGTCAGAATTCTTGTTTGTGTTATCTTTATTCAATTCTAGAAATATTTGTTGAACAGTGTGTGTAGGTCTTGAGCTGGGCGCCTATATCTGTATATCATGTAATTCACCTAGCAGTCTTGTAAGAGAGTGTTATGTCCATATGGATCAGAAAATAGGCTTTAAGAACCGTTAAACTTATTTTATGATTAGACCACTAATAGGTGATGGATCTGAGCCTTCCTGTATCTCCAAAGTGGTGGCCCTGAGTCTTATATGTAATAAACATCATAATAAATAATAGTGAAATAAATGAATTACAAGCACATAGAGCTAATTACTCTTTGAGTTAGAATTCATGTTTTTGTGCCACTCTCAGATCTTGTCTGTTGTCTAAAGTGAGTCAAGGGGCCCAGCAATATTTCAAGCTTTTGGTATTTTAAGATAAATTACTCTTTTCTATCTTCTAAGTTTGAAAGTGCCTCTGTTTGGGATGTAAATAGATAAGGAAATTTAGGCACATTTTTTATTCCTTAGTACTCATTCCTTATGATACTAATGTGCTACACTTTGGGCTGCTGTGAAATATAAGATACTATTATATACTATATAAGATACTATGAAGTATAAGATAATATTCCATAACTGCATTGTTTGATTGAAAATGTTGCACAAGCAAGTAAATCAGAAGTGGTTTGATAGTTTTATATAAATAGCCAAGTTTATGAACTTAGAATTTCCTGGAGAAATCCCACCCATTTCATGTAATCTTTTCCTTTCACAAATTGATATATTGTATTTTTATTACCATTAGAGATTTTTAAAAGTGTGTTAAGATGTTGTCAAGTCAGACCAACATATTATACATGATTTTTACAACCCAGCCAGAACTACCTTACTAATTGTAAAGTCAGTCAGACATTCCTAGGAACTTCCTCACCTCCAGCACACACACATACACACACACAAACACATACATGGATCAGTAGTACTTTGACAGTTATTCTTGTAATGTTTTATTATATATTTTTGCACTTTGTTTCCTGAAAGCCATGCTAGTATTTCTTGTTAGGGGGCAGTAAAAATTTACATGAAAAAGAGTTTAAAAACATCTTAATATGATAATAGTTCTCTTTGGTTTTATAGTTTTTTTGATTTTGGTAACTGTAATATTGTAGAAATCATGGAGAGTTCAAATTACTTGAGCATCTGGCAGGTGAAACACATAGAAATCAAATGTACACATAGAAATAATAAACCATAGAGTTAATTTTGGAAGTAATGGGGTCCTAGGCATTCTTGCAAAATAAATAGAGGGGGAAGAGAACATTGGATAGTATTTAAAGCATGTGTAGGTGTTGTAGTTGTAGCAAGTTGGATATAGACAGGTGACAAAAAGAAAAACTCAAACCTCAAAGTATGATAAAGATAGGTTTTGGAGAGTTCTGTAGCAGATATAATTTGTAAAGTAATGTAGTTCTATAACATTTTAGTGCTCCCCCCCTCACCTCCTATGACAGATAATTTTTAAAAATTTTTTTCTGTTTTTAAAAATTGTAAAGTATACATAACAAAGTTTAACATGTTAATCATTTTTAAGTGTAAAATTAAGTGGCATTAAGTACATCCTTATTGTTACACAACCCCCTCCCTCCAGAATTTTTTATCTTCTCAAATTGAAACTCTGTACCAATTAAACAATAACTTCCCATCCCCCCCTCCCAATCTCTGGCCACCTTGTACTCCAGCTACCTCATAATAGTATAGTCATATAGTATTCGCCCTTTTGTGTCTGGCTTATTTCACTTAGCATAATGTCTTCAAGGTTCATCCGTGTTGTAGCATGTGCCAGAATTTACTAACTTTTTAAGGCTGAATAATATTCCATTGTATGTAAATGCCACATTTTGTTCATTCATCCACTAATGGACATTAGGGTTGTTTCCACCTTTTGGCTATTGTGAATAAAGGTGTTATGAAAAAAAAAAAAAAAAAGGTGTTATGAACATGGGTGTACAAATATCTGCTTGAGTTCCTGCTTTCAATTCTTTTGAGTTTATACTCAGAAGTAGGATTGCTGGATTGCATAGTAATTCTGTTTAATATTTTGAGTAACTGCTATATTGTTTTCCACAGCAGCTGCACCATTTTATGTTCCCATCTGCAATGCTTAAATGATCCAATTTCTTGACATCCCTCCCAACCCTTGTTATTTCATGTTTTTTGGATAATAATCATCCTAATAAGTGTGAAGTGGAATATCATTGTGGTTTTGATTTGCATTTCCCTAGTGCGTAGTGATGTTTAGCATCTTTTCATATGTTTACTGGCTGTTTGTATATCTTCTTTGGAGAAATGTGTATTTAAGTCCTTTGTCTATTTTAAATTTTGTTGTTGTTGTGTGAGTTTTTGATTTATTCTGGATATCAGTTCCTTATCTGATATATGATTTGCAAATATTTTTCACATTCCATTGGTTGCCTTTTCACTCTGTTGGTAGTGTCCTTTGATGCAAAAGCATTTTAAATTTTATTGAAGTTCAGTTTTACCTGTTTTTTTCTTTTGTTGCCTATGTTTTTGGTGTCATATCCAAGAAATTGCAAAATCCCAATGTCATGAAGCTTTTTCTCTATGTTTTCTTGCTGAAGTTTTATGGGTTTAGCTCTTTGGCTCTTAAATTTAGGTCTTTGATCCATTTTGAATTAATTTTTGTACATGGTTTAAGTCTTTTGCATATGGATATCCAGTTTTCCCACCACCATTTGTTGAAGAGAATCTCCTTCCCCTATTGAATGACCTTATCTCCCTCATCAAAAATCATTTAACCATATTTTTTTTCTTTATTTTATTTCTTTATTTCTTTATTCTATTAGTCTGTCTTAATGCCAGTACTGTTTTGACTACTGTAACTTTGTAGTAAGTTTGTAATCAAGAAGTATGAGCTTTTTTCAGGATTATTTTGACTATTCAGGGTCCCTTGAGATCCCATATGAATTTTAGGATGGATTTTTCTGTTTCTGCAAAAAGCATTCTTAGGATTTTGATAGGAATTGCATTGAATCTCTAGATCTGTTTGAGTAGTATTGCCATCTTAACAGTATTAAATCTTCCAACTCATGACCATGTGATGTCTTTTCATTTATTGGTGTCTAATTTCTTTTAGCAATCTTTTGTTGTTTTCATTGTATAGATCTTCTTCTTTGTGTAATTTTATCCCTAAGTATTTTATTCTTTTTTATTCTAGTATAAATGGAAGCTTATAACTTGCAGCTGCTTTTTGCTTAGCCTAGTTCTCAGCAGTGACTTAAGGGAATTCCTATACAGGTTTCTGGAGCTTCATTTCTGTACAGGCCTCTCTTTTTCAAAACTCTGCCCCAGAGCTTCCAGTTATTTCAGCCTGGCTTGAGCTGTGAGACATTTTCTCAACTCAGATCTCTGTGCTGTCTGTCTGCATTATGCCTCCAAGCAGAAAGGCGGAGTTCACCTGTTTGTTTGTTTTTTTCTCTTTCTCTTTGGGATTACAGTCCTGTGCTACTTCTTGCCCTATGTCTTAAAACAGTTGTTTCCTACATGTTGTCCAGATTACCAGTTGTAGAGGGAGATTAAGTCTTGTCTCTTACACAGTAATAGGATGGGAAGTAGAAATCCTGTAATATGCTTTTAATTATATACTGTGTATTGAGAGATGGTATTATTGGCAGCTTATGTGAACTTTTAAGGAAGTCATGGCATAAACTGAAATGACTTATTGCTCTTTGAATGGTCTTTTTCTTTAATCTAAATTAAAACTGGGGAAAGGACCCCTAGATAAGTTTATGCATTTGCTGTTTTTTCTTAAACTAGGTTAACATCTTAAATACAGCTTATCAAGAAATGTGATATTCATATACAGTTTAAATTGTTCTTTGATTAATTAACTGAATATTACTGTTGTCTTTAGTCTTAGTTTTTTTTATATAACTTATACAAAATATATAGTATTCCTTTTATAATGCAGGGACTCTAGAGTAGGTATAAGGTACATATGGTAATTTTTTAACTTATTTTTCACCATTTAAAATATTTTAAACGTAACATTTTCTATAACAATAATCATTAAAAATGCACAAAAAACTTCAGAGTCAAGAAGGTGTATTAAGTGACAACCAGTGCTTAACAGATATATGTTAACACCTCAAAGATAAAACAGATAGGAGGACTAGATGGGTGAAAAGATTCCTTATGGCATTTTTTTTTTAACATCTTCATTGGAGTATAATTGCTTTACAATGGTGTGTTAGTTTCTGCTTTATAACAAAAGGAATCAGCTATACATATACATCTATCCCAATATCTCTTCCCTCTTGAGTCTCCCTCCCTCCCACCCTCCCTATCCTACCCCTCTAGGTTGTCACAAAGCACCAAGCTGATCTCCCTGGGCTATGCGGCTGCTTACAACTAGCTATCGGTTTTACATTTGGTAGTGAATATATGTCCATGCCACGCTCTCACTTTGTTCCAGCTTACCCTTCCCCCTCCCTGTGTCCTCAAGTCCATTCTCTAGTAGGTCTGCATCATTATTCCCATCCTGCCCCTAGGTTCTTCATGACCATTTTTTTTCTTTATATTCCATATATATGTGTTAGCATATGGTATTTGTTTTTCTCTTTCTGACTTACTTCACTCTGTATGACAGACTCCTAGTCCATCCACCTCACTATAACTCAACAAATAACTCAATTTCATTTCTTTTTATGGCTGAGTAATATTCCATTGTGTATATGTGCCACATCTTCTTTATCCATACATCTGTCAGTGGACACTTAGGTTGCTTCCATGTCCTGGCTATTTTAAATAGAGCTGCAGTGAACATTGTGGTACATGACTCTTTTTGAATTATGCTTTTCTCAGGGTATATGTCCAGTAGTGGGATTGCTGGGTCGTATGGTTGTTCTATTTGTACTTTTTTAAGGAACCTCCATACTGTTCTTCATAGTGGCTGTATCAATTTACATTCTCACCAACAGTGCCAGAGGATTCCCTTTTCTCCACACCCTCTCCAGCATTTATTGTTTATAGATTTTAAGTGTCTGGCCTTACATTTAGGTCTTTAATCCATTTTGAATATATTTTTGTGTATGGTGTTAGGGAGTGTTCTAGTTTCATTCTTTTACATGTAGCTGTCCAGTTTTCCCAGCACCACTAATTGAAGAGACTGTCTTTTCCTCTGTATATTCTTACCTCCTTTATCAAGAATAAGGTGACCATATGTGTGCGGGTTTATCTCTGGGCTTTCTATCCTGTTCCATTGATGTATATTTCTGTTTTTGTGCCAGTACCATACTGTCTTGATTACTGCAGCTTTGTAGTATAGTCTGAAGTCAGGGAGTGTGATTCCTCCAGCTCCATTTTTCGTTCTCAAGGTTGTTATGGCTATTCGGGGTCTTTTGTGTTTCCATACAAATTGTGAAATGTTTTGTCCTAGTTCTGTGAAAAATGCCAGTGGTAGTTTGATAGGGATTGCATTGAATCTGTAGATTGCTTTGGGTAGTATAGTACCGTAGGATTTTATTGCTATAAACTTCCTTCTTAGAACGGCTTTTGCTGCATCCCATAGGTTTTGGGTCATCGTGTTTTCATTGTCGTTTGTTTATGGGGTTTTTTTTTCATGCGGTACGCGGGCCTCTCACTGTTGTGGCCTCTCCCGTTGCGGAGCACAGGCTCCAGATGCAAAGGCTCAGCGGCCATGGCTTACGGGCCCAGCCACTCCACGGCATGTGGGATCTTCCCGGACCGGGGCACGAACCTGTGTCCACTGCCTCGGCAGGCGGACTCTCAACCACTGTGCCACCAGGGAAGCCCTGGAAGCTTTTTTTTTTCAATTAAAGAACAATCTGTTGAATACTTCTTTTAAGTATACATTGATTTGCAAAACAAGACTTGTATTAAGGAAATTTTACTATAATTGAAATTATCCTCCATATTATAAACTGTAGCAGTCTGATCTCTTTAAATAGTTAGAAATCACTTTTATCAGTATTCCTATGAACTGTTTCTAGTTAACAGCACTTCTGACACCTAGTGTGGAGTTTTCTTTTCCACATCAAACAATTCTCCAGTTCTCTCCACTGGGATACAGGTGGATGTCCTAAAATTTAATTCAGTTCTGACATGGACTACCTGGATTTAGTACAGACCCCGTAAGTTAAGAACTCAGTCTCAGAAGACTGCCCCTCACTTCAGGTGCTAATTGAAAGTAGTAGGTCCTGATGTTATCCACTCTCTGTCCAACTTGGCTATAAATTAGGGGTTCTCAGGATCCCCTGCTCAGATTTGATAATTTGCTATAATGGCTCACAGAACTTAGGGAAGCACTTTACTTGCTATTACTGGTTTATTATAAATGATGTTATAAAAGATAAATAGCCAGATGAAGAGCTTAATAGGGCAAGATCGGGAAGGGTCCTGGACACAGGAGCTTCTGTCCCTGTGGACTTCGGTGTGTACCACCCTTCTGGCACATGGATGTATTCACCAGCCTGGAAGCTCCCTGAACCCCATCGTTTATGGGGTTTTAATGGAGGTTCATTACATAGTACCGCTTGATTTAATCACTGGCCATTGGTGATTGACTCAATCTCTAGCCCTCTAATCGCATGGTTGGTTTTTCCAGCTACCAGTCCCCACCCTGGAGCTTGCTAGGGGCCCATTAATAGTCACCTCATTAATATAAACTCAGGATGCTCAAAGGTGCTTATTATGAAGAACAAAATGTGCTCCTTAACCCTGTGATTCAGGAAATTTCAAGTGTTTTAGGGTCTCTGTTCCAGGAACTGGGGACAAAGACCAAATATGTATTTCTTATTATATAACAGTATCACAAATATGTTTTTTGCTAATAGATTTTTACGTCTAAAAATTTCATTTTGAAGATAATTTCCAGATAATATTTTTCTGTCAGATTATTGTTTTACTATGCATTAAAATGAAATTAATTAAAATGAACTTCTTGCTACCAAAGTTTATCATCTTTGTTGAGAGGTTTTAACTGTGTTTTCTTCTTATGGGAGCAACTTGGCAAATACTTCTGAAAATCATATCAATTTGGGTTTTGGAAAGGGGAAGTAAGGGGAGAGTCTTTGCCTAGTTATTGAAGTTAGGAATACGATAATTTATATAGTTTGAAATTAATAATAGAAGGCTTTTTTTCTATTTCCTATAAGAATCTACTAAAATGAGTAGATTCCTGGTGCATTATAAGTGTTGTTAAATATATTTTTAATGTATAATTTCTGTTTTACAACTCACTTTTCTCACAGAGCTTGTCAAAGCACAATAGAAGCAATATTGGAACCGAAGGTGGACCACCTCCTTTTGTGCCTTTTGGACAGGTAATGACTTTCATTTTGGCAGATGAATTTTAGTCAGCAAAAAATGTTTTTCATTTGTATTCAAGCTGTGTTTAGTTTTGTGCTGAACTGTTCACTCAGAGGTCATAGGAGTTATATGGAAATATATTAACTACAGGAAATCAATAATTGTGGGTTTTTTTCTCATTATTGTAATTAAAGTTTTTGTGTAGATTCTTTTCTCAAAAGCTGTTAATCCAGGACTTCCCTGGTGGCGCAGTGGTTGAGAGTCCGCCTGCCGATGCAGGGGACACGGGTTCGTGCCCCGGTCCAAGAAGATGTCACATGCCGTGGAGCAGCTGGGCCCATGAGCCATGGCCGCTGAGCCTGCGTGTCCGGAGCCTGTGCTCCGCAGTGGGAGAGGCCACAACAGTGAGAGGCCTGCGTACCGCAAAAAAAAAAAAAAAAAAAAAAGCTGTTAACCCAAAGATTGAAACAGTTAAGAGACACACCTGAAATGCAGCTTAAAATTAATATCAGATGGTGGTGGGGGCATTTTTTTTTGAGAGAGAAATGCAAAAGTAAGAAGACAAAAATATGCTATAATTTCTCACTTTGTTCATTAAAAACAAAAGAGGGAGAAAAAATAAAGTCAACAGAAAGATTGACAGGAGACAAAAGAGTGAGAACATGAGGCAGGGAAGGGCATCGATGCACTGTAGGAGAGCCTGCTGTCCCAGCTGCCCCTTCCGAGATTCTATTCTTCTGCCTTGATCCAAATGCCCATCTCAGTCAGGTACTTAATTTTATTTCCAGTTAGTACTTTCATTTTCAACTACAGCAGCCCTGATTCTTCTCTCACTTAAGCTAAAGGTTTTCCTTCTGTTTCCTAACTTTCAACCCCCTTGCTGCAAAATGTTACCTTGAGGTACCTCCTCAGCTGACCAATATCGTGTGTCTTCCTGGTTGTGCTAAGCCTCAAATTGCCTTTAAAACAATCTCCTCCAGCTTGTCCCTGCTTTATAACTGAAGAATCTGCGAATAATCCCTGTGGCTGCTTGCTCTTTGCCACATGATGCCACTAAAATTTAGCTCTTGGTAATCTGCCTTGCATTTGTGCTTTATTTTCCTTCAAGAGTGCTGGCTCAAAGTGAGGATGAGTTGGGGACACAACAGCTAGGAAACAGACTTATATCTCAATAACAATTTAAAAAAATTTGGTATGAAAAACAGATACCTAGTTGATCAGAAAATAAGTGGGCAGGATCAATTGACTGGCATCCTCTTCAAAACCCTTTTTGGAGGGTCTACTCAAAATTAAATAAGACATTCTTGCATCGTGGCTATTTTGAAAGTATTTAAAACATACGTCATTTTTTATTGTGATTTGGAACATGGGACAGTCAAGATAAAAGGAGGCATGATCTGTGCTGATGATATTCTTATTTCTATCAGTGAAAAACCCCAAGAATGAAAACAGAGTGTAAACATTTTAATAATTTATATTTGAAAATAACAAATGCTGTGTTTGTAAGAATTTTCTTTCCCCTTAAACATTCTGGTGATAATATTTCTTTCAAAAATTGCTCACAGAGACTTATGATTTAATTATTTTCAAGAATTTGAAGTGTGTTTATAGCTTTTTTTGTATTAGGAAGTATATTAAAAGTTATAGCTTAAATAATATTGTTTATGAAGTCCATTGTGAAAATTTGTTATTCAGCATCTTAGCCTTGAACATGGGTTAAAGACAGAATATGCTTGGCTGTGTGTTAGAGTCAGCTATTTTATATTTATATTATTGAAAATCAAAAATCTGTATATTTGTATAACACATTTATTTGAGAGCATATTTTTATTCCTCTTTAAAATTATCAAGTTGAAAAAGGTTCATTTTATAGGATTTTTGCTACTAGAATTAGAAGAGAGAACAGAATTCAGGACTTATTTTTAAACAATGATGGCTTCCTTAATTTGTCTTAAGAGACTAAAAACCTAAAACCTTGCAGCCTGATTAGGGGGAGGGAGTATGTTTTTAGCTTTCGGCTTATAAGATGAGAGACATCTTTCTATATGTTAAAATAACTATAAACCCTCATGGATATTGTGGCATAATGTGGAAATCAAGGGCTTAATAAAAAACTGAATTTACTTCTTGTGCAATAGTCTAGACTGTTTGAAATTTAACATTATTTTAAGTCATTATCCTAAAATGAAACTTAGATCTTTTAGTTTGATGTATGTTTTAAATATTGGGTTAGCCAACATGTTCATTCATAAGATGTTACAGAAAATCCCGAACGAACTTTTTGGCCAACCCAATATGTGCCCTGTTTTAGATTGCCTACATTTAGTGTAGCTTTCATTTAACAGTTACAATTACTTAAAAGTTACTTCAATTAGCTTTGTACCTTTATTTATTTATTTATTTTTTGCGGTACGCGGGCCTCTCACTGTTGTGGCCTCTCCCGTTGCGGAGCACAGGCTCCGGACGCGCAGGCTCAGCGGCCATGGCTCACGGGCCCAGCCGCTCCGCGGCATGTGGGATCTTCCCAGACCGGGGCACGAACCTGTATCCCCTGCATCGGCAGGCGGACTCCCAACCACTGCGCCACCAGGGAAGCCCTCTACCTTTATTTTTAAATCTATGGGAAATAATTGTATTTTTATGGGCTCTTAGCTGTTGTGGTACAAATATTTCTTTTGAAGACATTACTTTCTTATGAAAAACTTGCATCTCTTTTGGAACTACTGAAACAATTTATTTTTATTTATTATTGCCAGAAGTGTGTATCTCATGTCCAAGTGGATAGCAGAGAACTTGATCGAAGAAAGACATTACAAGTTACATTGCCTGTCAAACCTCCAAATGATAATGATGAATTTGAAAAGCAAAGGACTGCTGCTATTGCAGAAGTTGCAAAGAGCAAAGAAGTAAGAAACTAAATCATTATGAATTTGTCTTATTCCTTGCCATTATGTTCTATTTAGATTACTATGTTACTTCAATTAGCTTTGTACCTTTATTTATTTATTTTTTTTTTGCGGTACGCGGGCCTCTCACTGTTGTGGCCTCTCCCGTTGCGGAGCACAGGCTCCGGACGCGCAGGCTCAGCGGCCATGGCTCACGGGCCCAGCCGCTCCGCGGCATGTGGGATCTTCCCAGACCGGGGCACGAACCTGTATCCCCTGCATCGGCAGGCGGACTCCCAACCACTGCGCCACCAGGGAAGCCCTCTACCTTTATTTTTAAATCTATGGGAAATAATTGTATTTTTATGGGCTCTTAGCTGTTGTGGTACAAATATTTCTTTTGAAGACATTACTTTCTTATGAAAAACTTGCATCTCTTTTGGAACTACTGAAACAATTTATTTTTATTTATTATTGCCAGAAGTGTGTATCTCATGTCCAAGTGGATAGCAGAGAACTTGATCGAAGAAAGACATTACAAGTTACATTGCCTGTCAAACCTCCAAATGATAATGATGAATTTGAAAAGCAAAGGACTGCTGCTATTGCAGAAGTTGCAAAGAGCAAAGAAGTAAGAAACTAAATCATTATGAATTTGTCTTATTCCTTGCCATTATGTTCTATTTAGATTACTCACAATCATTATTGTCTTTTCACATAAAGTAACTAATTGAACAAACTTTTGACATTCTTTTTCCACATTCCATCAGTAGAAAATGCCCTGGTGCCTTTTGGAGTCTTATGGTTACATATTTTACTCATAAACATTCCTTTTCCAGTCTCCTTAACAATTCCATTAAGTTACCTTTGCTAGCAAACCACGCTTCTTTTCTCCCACTTTCTTTTCTTCTTAACAGTATACAAATGAACACAACTTTTTTTTTTTCTTTTTTTTTAATGGCAGAGGGTTTCCCATTATTAGTTGGGATAGATGATACTTTTTGAGGATAATTTTCCCCTATAATAGAAATTTTTGAGGAATTCAGGTAAACATTAGAGGGTAAATCAATGGCTCAGGATTAACATTTTTAACATTCTTAAATCTAATGTATAGTAAAAAATAATTTTTATCTTTGGATGATATGTGCATTTATACATACCCTCCTTTATCAAAAGGTTTTCTTTTCATTATTTGTAATTGCTTGCTTATTTGAAATAGGTGTTTTCTGTAGTTATTTATTGATTTTTAGATTTTGACAAGAAATTTTAGTTCATGAATTCGTTGCTTAGATAGATTTTTCTTAACCAGTGGTATTGAAATAGGTTTCTTTGTTCAGAACCAGTAATAAATCTTAGCTAACAGCTGTTTTCCTATTTAAATTCAAATTTTAAGTAGGAGACTTCTTGAATTTTGGTAGTTCTTCCTGCAGTGTCTTTCTGTCCTGTTTATGTAGGGGACAAGAGCACAAATTCTGGAATCAGGCAGACAGGAAACATGTCCTGCTGACAACCTTGGATAGGTTACTTAAGTTTTGTACCATATTTACTTTATCTATGAAACTGTGAGAATTAAAATTGCTAATCTTTAAAACATTTAGAATACTGCATGGCACAGATCATGATATAGTTACTGAACTCCAGTTCTGCAGCTTGTCACTCAAGAATCCAATGCTGAGAGTGTTGGGTTAAAGGAAAGATAGCTTTATTGAGGAAGCCAGGAATCCTGGGGAGAAGGTAGATGTATGTTCCAAAAAACCAACTCCCAACTCGCCAGTTTTGCTTGGAGATTATATAGGGGAAAGAGGAAAGGGCTACATGCTCATGGGGAGGGGGCTGTCTTCCATTTTCAGGATGTTTTTCTTGATCACATGATTCTAAGTAGCTAGCAAGTCTCGCTTGTGGTTGGAACATTAAGTCATAAATCTTTGATTAGCTGTTCCTGGAGAATAAGGAACAAGGGTGAGGCCTATAGAATAACTAATCTTCAGTCTCGATATACATCAACAGCTTTCTTCGTCCAACAAGCTAAGCTAAGTTAATGGTAAACTAGGGTAGAAGTCAGGCATAGTAAACATAAGATCACAGCCATATCCTAACTAAGAAATAGAGTTGGAATAATGCTGAGAAGCTGAGAGCCCCTAATTATAGTCTCACTGCCTCAGTTAAAATAGTCCTTTGCTAAAAGCCTTCAGTAAATGTGACTATTGCTATTCCTCAATGTTTTCTCTATTCTAAGACATTTAAAAATCATTTTTAATATTTCTGAAATTAATTCATTTTGCACAGTTTACATAAAATGCATTTCTTCTTTCCCAAAAAGCTGTTAAAATTATGGAGTTTCAGAAAAGGATATTGGGAGTATATCAGTTTCTTAATGATTATAGGAGAGTTGTTCTTTTGATTTACATTTTTCTCAGACAAACTTTCTTTCCAAAATCTTGTTTGATGTCTATTTTCTGGAAGATGGGAATCAGACAAGTTAGGAAATTACTGAAGTAATACAGGGGGAGAAAATTTTTTGGTAGCAATGGCAGCTGTGTAGGTGGTGCCAGATGCTGGTATTTTGAAAATACAGCCATCAGAGTTTCTGAGAGATTAAAGATGGAACTTGAGAGAAAAAGAGGTGTCATGAATGACTTCAAGGGTTTTGGCCTGAAAAATTGGCTGGTTAGAGTTGCTTACTTCGTACTGGAGAAGGCCAGGGTGGAACAGGGTGTTATTAATATAATTAGTATATTAATACTGAGGTACATCTTAGGCATCCATGTGGTAATGTTTAATAGGCAGTAATACAGAGAAGAGTGTAGCTGAAAGGTGAGTTTTGGATTGGATGTATGCATTTGAAAACAGTAGGCGTATGGATTATATTTAAAATCATGAGGTCAAATGAGATCACCAAGGGAATGAGAGCTGAAGGGAAGAGAAAAGGAGAAGGAATGAACCCTGTAGCATTTCAACCTTACCAGTTGAATGAAAGAAGTTGAACCAGCCAAGGTGTGACCAGTAAGACAGGATCAAAACAAGAGAATACAGAAATTATTTCATGGAGGATGATGTATTGAATTTATCAAAGACTGTTGAAAAGTCATGTAAGATGTGGCCTGAGAATTAATGTAGAGTTAGAGGAGTCATTCATTCTCTCCACATTCCTTTATCATTCATGTAGATGCTGGTAAGATAAAGTATAAGTGTGCAGATATCAGTGGGTGGGTTGATGTGGTAAAAATCTATGTAAGTTCTTTAGTGATTATTTCCATTTTTTCAGTGAGGAAGTAAGCATGGTCAAACAGGCACAATGAGGGAGAAGATGTTTGAGATTTGAGGAGTGAGGAGAACATGTAAAATAGTGGTTTTTATTATTTGTATTATTTGTCTACTTTCTTAGATTCTAGAATCCTATTACTGGATCATGAACATAATGTAACAGATTCCTAGATAGGTTTGGTGCCTTGCTAAAGAAGATTGGGAGGGTGAATGGGCTAAGAAAATGTAGTAAGATTGCAAGACAGCAAGGCCCACTTGGGGTTTATGGTGGTGGTGATGTCACAGATGCCTAATTCACATAATATGGACGGGATGGTGTGGCTCATACACGACAACATCAGTTACCTTATGGGTAATGTTTAAGTTGTGATGTTTCTAGATATTTGTATGTTTAGTGGGTAACAACTGTTTTAAAGTAGTGAAAAGCAATTCTGAAAATGCTATTTATCCTATTCCTTAATCCATAAAATGGAAAGAAAATAATAAGGAAATGCCTCCAGAAGATGGGACTATTTCACTGGCACCAAAATAAAAAGCACTTTTGGAGTTACATAATTTAAATTCCAGAAATATATTTAATTTGGAACAGGTCAGGATCCAGACTTTTCAGGTAACTATGTTCTAATATATTAAGCAAAACAGTAATATTGCCATCTGTTATGAGTGTTTACTATGTGCCAGTTATTGAACTCATCACTTCATGTTGATGATGTCACTTAATCCTCACAACATCCCAGTGAGGTAGGTGTTTTTGGGCCGTCCACGTGGCTTGTGGGATCTTAGTTCCCTGACCAGGGATCGAACCCCTGCCCCCTGCAGTGGAAGCGTGGAGTCCTAACCACTGTACCACAAGGGAATTCTCTCGTCCCTGTTTTAAAGATGAGAAACCCGAGGTTCACGGAGGGTAGAAGTTAAGTGACTTGCCTGAGGGCGGGAACTAGGAAGTGGCTCAGTACAGATTTAGTCCCAGCCTTGTGTAGCTCTTAAGCCTGTATTCTTACCTGTACTACATTGTCTCCCAATCTAATAAACTTTGTATCACATTAATATAAACTCACATTTTTCCTTGTGGTTATGTAAGCAATGGCTATCAAGACATTCCAAAGCTATTTATTTTCTTTTTTTGCTGGAATTGCAGAAACCAGAAACTGAATGAATCCAGTAATGGGTCTTTGGTCTTTGAAGATGTAGTTTTAATTTTGATTTGAATTAAACTTAAATATTGTGGTGTATCAACTACCTAATAGAGGTATTTAATATGTTGTCCATTGATGCTTATCTCACATCATTTTTCTATTTTTCAGGTTCTATTTCTTTACATTTTCATCTGATTCAAAATAATTTCCCAGTCTCATATAAATGTATATCTAGGATGTTTTCTTATTGTAATCATTTTAAGATACATTAAAAAATATTGATAATTATATCTAATAAAAATCAAGTCTTGGCTTCTGCTTTTATTAGCTCTTAGAAAACTATAAAGATATTATATAACCAGATATTTAATTTAATATTGTACAAATAACTGCGGAATGCTTTTCAGTCATGAATTTGTATCTTTCCTAACCGATGTTTATGTTCTAGTCTTTCCACTGTAGTTTTGACAAAACAAAAATGAGATCAAATTTAAATTTAATTACACATATAATTATTCAAATAAGTCAGACAAAATAAGAAATATGGACTTTAAAGCTTTTATACATAGTTGGTAAGATATAGCATATGTGGTAATTAATTTAAATAATAAATTAGTAATGAGACTTTTAATCCCATGTTAAAATTTGTATTATTTGTCTGCTTTCTTACATTCTAGAATCCTGAACATAGAATCATGAACATAATGTAAGATTCCTAGATAGGTTTGGTGCCTTGCTAAAGAAAGCCTTGCCATGTAGCTGGATTTGTAACTCAGGTCTCATGATATCAATCAAGTATTTTACCCTAGAATAATTTTTGACACCTAATCTCCATAATACTTGTACTATTTTCTTTTCTTTTATATTGTTGTCTACCTAAGTTTATTCTGATGATTTGCCTTGGAGATTTAAAGATTATAATCATGTAATTTTTTTAATTGCCTCACCTGGACTTGTGAGATTATGACTAGTAGATATTTAGAAAGAATTAGTTAACATTTCATTTTTTTCCTGTAAAACATAATTAAGAAACTTAACTACTTCAGATTTTAGTCATAGCTTAGCCTTTAGAGCTTTTTAAAATGTTATTTATTTACATTTCTTTTATCTTTCTGTTATCTGAAGACCAAGACATTTGGAGGAGGTGGTGGTGGTGCTAGAAGTAATCTCAACATGAGTGCTGCTGGCAGCCGAAATAGGGAGATTTTACAGAAAGAAAAGTCAAACAAATCAGAGGGAAAACATGAAGGTGTCTATAGAGAACTGGTAAGACTGAAGAACCAACCACAAACTTTATGTCTTTTTTTCTTTAATAGCCTTGGATTTTTAAATTCTTTCTCAGAACCACCACTGGCTTTTTGAGTATATTATAAATAGGTGTCATAACTCTAAGAAGGCTTTCATTAAGGAGTCCAGTTAATAATTTCCAGTTATTCCATGGAAAATTTGGATTGGTTGAAAAATAATTTACTTAAGTAAAATTTACATTTTACTTAACTTTCTAATGTCTGAATGATGTCTTTTAGAATGGATTGATAAAAAGTCATCAAATTAAACAGAAAATGCTCAATAGAAATTATATTCTAAAAGATGATGCATCAGAACCATACAGTTATGGGCCGTTCCCTACCTTCCCCACATCTTTTCTCAAATTTTGTCTAAAGTGATCTTGTTTTGTTGTGTTCTTTAGGAAAAATATATTGAAATGGAAAATGTATATTATAGACTCAATTGCAAAATATTCCTGGATTTTTGAGATAATGGGAGGAGTCAGAGATATTTCTGGTATGCTACAGTGTCCTCAGATATAAGGGAACTGACAGGAATTCATTTTCCCCTGCCTTTAAAGGTTAAATGACTTTGGGTGATTTTGTCTGTAGAGTGCTAAGACTAGCTTAAATAATGGGGTTTCATCACCCCATATAACAAGAAATTTGGAGATAGATGGTTACAAAGATTGGTAAATTCAGCAGTATAACAGTGTTGGAGCTCTGGTGAGCATCTCTCTAGTTTCTTGGTTTTCTTCTCTGGGTTACAGGATTCTCTGTGTGTTAAATCTTCTTGCAAAAAGTTCAAAGGCAAGAAGGAAAGGGGACATTTATCTGGGTGTGGATCTGTTTTATCAGATAAAAAAATAATTTTGGAAATCTCCAGTAAATTCCGTCTATGGTTCATTTACTAGAACTAGGTCACATGCCCACTCCTAAATCAATCACTAGCCAAGGAGAATAGGTTTATAACAGAGCCAGACTATCTTTTCCTTGAATACATGATCATCTCTTTCTTTAAAAAAAAAAAAAAGTCAGTTTTCAGGTTTGAGTGGATACAGCAAGTTGAAAACTACACAGTCTCTAACTCAAGAAGCTCTTAAACTTGAGTGAATTGAGAACCCTCATCTGGGGATGTCTTGCCATAGAACACCAAAGACCAGCAGTTTGGGATTGTTGTGAGGAGTAAAAACATATGAAGGGAGTGATATCACAAAGATGGCAGAATGGAAAGCTCCAGAAATTGGGCTGTCCACCAAAACAACTCTTAAGCTGACAAACATTGTCTGAAGCAACTATTTTACAACTCTGGAGTCAAGGCAAACTCTTGCAGCATACAGAGTGGTGATTAATGAAGAAAGAGGCTGGTCATTGGCTGACCAGGGAGATAATGGAACAAAGACTCCAGTGATCACATATCACAAGGAATAAAATCCTTACAAAAGAAAATCTGGAAAAGCTGCTAAACAAACTTACAGCTGCAGTCTTCATTAAGTAACAACAGCAGTCCCTGAGGAGGAGGGAGAATCTGATTTCCAAAATTACCATCAATACAGTATTCAGAATTTTAAGTTCTCAACAGAAAATTACAAAGCATACCATAAAACAGGAAAGTATGATCCACTCATAGGAAAAAAAAGAAATTGAAAGGAACTATCCCTGAAGAAGCTCAGGCATTGGGCTTACTAAACAAGAACTTAAATTAACTGTCTTAGAAATGCTCAGAGGTGTGAAGGAACCATTGACAAAGAGCTAAAAGAAATCAGGAGAACAATATATGAACAAGTAGGGAATATCAATAAAGATAAATTATAAAAATAAACAAAATAGAAATTCTGGAACTGGAAAGTACAGTAGTGGAAATAAAAAAATTCATTAGTCAGGTTCAACATCAGACTAGAGCAGGCAGAAGAAAGAATCAGTGAACTTTAATATAGGGCAATTGAAATTACCCAGTCTAAGATGCAGAAAGAGAAAAAAATGAAGAAAAATAGAGCCTAAGGGACCTATGAGGTACCATCAAATGTACCAACATACACATTATGTTGTGTATGTTCTCTTCCCAATAGAAGAGAAAAAGGTACAGAAAAAATATTTGAAGAACTAATGCCCCCAAATTCCCAAATTTGATGAAATCTACAAATCTAAGAAGCTTAGTGAACTCCAATAGGATAAACTCAGAGACGCACCAAGACACGTAATCAAGTTGTTGGAAGCTACAGACAGGAAATCTTGAAAGCAGTGAGAGAGAAGCAACTCATCAAATACAAGGGATCCTCAATAAATAAATGGCCAATTTTTCATCAGAAAGTATGGAGGCAAGGAAGCAGTGGGGTGATATATTAAAAGTACGGAAAGAAAAAAAAACTGTTCACCTGTAATTCTGTATTCAGAAAAACTGTCATTTAAGAATGAAGGAGGGCTTCCCTGGTGGCGTGGTGGTTGAGAGTCCGTCTGCTGATGCAGGGGACACGGGTTCGTGCCCCGGTCCGGGAAGATCCCACATGCTGCAGAGTGGCTGGGCCCGTGAGCCATGGCCGCTGAGCCTGCGTGTCCGGAGCCTGTGCTCCGCAACGGGAGAGGCCACAACAGTGGGAGGCCCGCGTACTGCAAAAAAAAAAAAAAAGAATGAAGGAGACTATCAAAAGGACAGTTTGAAATTTTAATGACCAGGAACCCTGTTCTTTTGCATGTTGCATGGTATTCAGCTCTTTATTTTCAACAATTGAAAGAGGACTTGATTGGGATGTCACTTGACAGGTTCTTAAAATAATTTTTGATAATAGGTGGTATAATAGGTTGAATTGTGTCCCATCCATCACCCCCATGCCACCCGCCCGCCAAACAAGATAGTTTGATGTCTTGACCACCAGTACCTTAAAATGTGACTGACTCTCTTTGGAAACAGGATTTTTGCAGAGATACCAAGTTAAAAAGAGGTCATTAGGTTGGGCCCTAAGCCAATATGACCCTAATTTAATCTCCGTATAAAGAGGGGAAATTTAGACACAGAGATAGACACTTACAGAGGGAAGTTGACCTGAAGACACACAGTGAGAAGATGGCTGTGTGACTGGAGTGATACATCTATAAGCTAAGGAATGCCCAGGATTGCCAGCAAACAACAGAAACTAGAAGAGGCAGGGAAGGTTCTTCCCTAAATCTGTCAGAGAGAGCATGGCCCTGCCAACAGCACTGAATGAGAGTTAACTGGTTAACTGCAAATCAGGTTAACAAGAAAGGTACAATAAGTTATACCAAGATTGGATATTAATTGATTCTTGAGTGTGTTTGGTTAAATTCTATGTATGGGATAATATTCTTAATTAGATATTTACTTGGGAGATCATTAGGAGAGGGAAAGGCTTTGGAAGGATTTTTTTTTACATTTAGATAAGTTTTTGAATAAGAAGGATGAATTATAGTTTTAATGTCTAATCCTTTTTACATTTACTTTAGTATATCTACAGCAGGGATGTAAATTTTCTCTTACGTGTCAGCTCTGATCTGTTGATCGTTGCTACTATATTTAGAAAGGATTTTGTCTTTGGAAGTCACAAAATCAGGGTTTGAAAAAAAGTCAGGGTTTTAAAAACAGGATTTTTTAAAAAGTGCTGTGCTTTTAACAACGTCTACATGGGTATCAGAGTAGCTGTCTGCACCATGCATGCCATGTGTAATGCTATCTTAAAGCATATCCATCTTAACTCTTAAATGTATAAAAGTTAGTTATGTATTCCTCAGCTGGTTATGATTCAGTAATTTCTTCATGGGATATGTTTATGTTACTTAAACAGTTCTTTAATTCTACTCAGGTCTAGATTTTTCAAGATTTGGGGTTCTGACATTTGTAAAGTAGATTTTTTATTTGGGGTACAGGCTGTCAAAGCTTCATAGATAGTATTGCTAATAAATATAGAGCAGAGTACTGAAACAATAGAGAGTAGAAAAAAAAACAAGCTACTGAGATGGTACCATTTTGTTAGCTTCTTTTTATACTTTGCATTCTTGGAGAGGTGCTATATAAATTGCACTTCCTTAGGACAGAGAAGTATCAACCATGAAAATTTTTCATTAGGTAGTTTTCACTGCCTGTATTATTTTCAAAAGCCTTATTCTGACATATAAAATTTCTTTTTTGTTTGTTTTGCATTTGTAATGATACAGAGAAAGTACTCAAGGCACAACCCTGCATATCACAGATCCTTCCTTGACTCTTGGTATGAAAAAACAGCAAGTGATGTATTAATATCACATTTTTTCCATAAACATCAGATGTAATTTTTAGTTAAAAAACAGCATGTAGTTAAAAACTTATACCTTGCTTGTTTATTGGCTATCAGCATAACTTTTCTCTTCGTTCTTTACAGGTTGATGAGAAGGCTCTGAGACACATAACAGAAATGGGCTTTAGTAAAGAAGCATCAAGGCAAGCTCTCATGGATAATGGCAACAACTTAGAAGCAGCACTGAATGTACTTCTTAACAGCAATAAACAGAAACCTGTTACGGGTCCACCTCTGAGAGGTACAATTCATTAAGCAATGTGCCAGACAGTATTATTTGATTTTCAGAGAAATATATGTTGTCGACAAAGACTGGGTTTTGTTGCTGTGAAGGCTATAACTTCATTTACCATTATGGTAAGTGGAAGGAGCAGCAGTTTGGGAACCACAGTCTTATGTAGGTTATTCTTAGTCTCATTGTCTTCATCTTTATATAAAGTAGGTCTAATACCTTATTTAACAAGGCCATGAATAATACAGAAAATATGAAGTAACTAGCTCTATTAACTATTTCTAGAACTAGGCCATTTGTATAAATGACTAGTCTATAAACTTTTAATAATTAATAGGAACATGACTTTTATTTAATGTTATTTTAAAATTATTGTATGGTCAAATGTATTATGTGATTTTTCAAGTCCCAGTCCTATATTCTTTTTAAAAAATAAGTGGTTGCTATACAGCAGAGATTGGCACAACATTGTAAATCAACTATACTTCAATTAAAAAAAAAAGTGGTTAAAGAAAAATCATATAAAAATGATTTATTTTCCTTAAAAGATAATTTACATGAACAAATTCAAATTTCCAGATAGATCAGGATTAAAGATGCTACTTAATATAGTCATTTAAGAACATTTTTGTTTTCGTGGATGTAGAATATACAGAAAAATATGAAAAAAAATATATAAAGTTCTACTTAAGATGTCTGCTGATTATATTTGAGTGTATATTCTTCTTTTGTTTTTGCATGTATAATGTATATGTCTTGCTTTACTTCTTAAGGTAAAGGAAAAGGCAGGGGGCGAATAAGATCTGAAGATGAAGAGGAACTGGGAAATGCAAGGCCATCAGCACCAAGCACATTATTTGACTTCTTGGAATCTAAAATGGGGACTTTGAGTGTGGAAGGTAAGCCAGCTTAAAGTAGATTTCTTTTTTATTATTTATTTATTTATTTATTTTTGGCTGCGTTGGGTCTTTGTTGCTGCGTGTGGGCTTTCTCTAGTTGTGGCAAGTGGGGGCTTCTCATTGTGGTGGCTTCTCTTGTTGCGGAGCATGGCCTCTGGGCGCATAGGCTTCAGTAGTTGTGGCATGCAGGCTCAGTAGTTGTGGCTCGCAGGCTCTAGAGCGCAGGCTCGGTAGTTGTAGCATACGGGCTTAGTTGCTTCATGGCATGTCGGATCTTCCTGGACCAGGGCTCAAACCTATGTTCCCTGCATTGGCAGGCAGATTCTTAACCACTGCACCATGAGGGAAGTCCCTAAAGTAGATTTCTTTTTGAAACACCAAACTTTATTTGGAATTGTACAAAAAAGGTATAATATACTGACAGTGTGAATGTCTACTCTTGGGTATTTACAAATTTATTTAATTACAAATTTCCTGTTTGACAAAACTACAGAAGAAAGTTTTAATTGTTGCATTCTGAAAATATTAAAGCTTATTTTGCCCTCTAACTGTATGATGGGCAATATCACCAAACTCTTTCCCTCAGTTTACTAGATGACAGATTTAGCTATGAAAGCATATTGTTATGTTGGAGAAATTACTATATAACTTTATATAACTTTTTTGATTGTGAAATTGGTCTCTTTTTTCTCTACATATTACACATTGTATGAAAATATGTGATTATGGTTAGGTTTAAATGAGCACAGTGAGTGAGTATGCTCCCACATTGTGATATATTTCTTAGTATGATATATTTTAGTGATTAACATAATACTGAAAGAGATATAATCATGTTAAATGTTTATTTTTTAATTGAAATATGGAATATGATAAATATTTTCTAGAATTGTAAGATTTTAATATATGATTCCAAAAAGTTAGGGAACTATTCTTTTAGATTTAGTTTTCTCTTTCAGATATATTTTTAATTAAATTTAAGCTCAGAGATAAAACGCTTTTTATAACAAATTTGAAGTTTACAGATTTCATGAAAATGGAATCTTTTGTTAGATGACAAAGAAAAAATAATGCATTGTTTGAAAAACAAATGTTGGATGTAGAATGTAGATGAGATTTGTAAGTAGACACATGTAAGAGCAATATTTTCTTGCTTTTAAAGTATGATGAGGGCTTCCCTGGTGGCGCAGTGGTTGAGAGTCTGCCTGCCAATGCAGGGGACACGGGTTCGTGTCCCGGTCCGGGAAGATCCCACATGCCGCGGAGCGGCTACCGTGAGCCATGGCCGCTGAGCCTGCGCGTCCGGAGCCTGTGCTCCACAACGGGAGAGGCCACAACAGTGAGAGGCCTGTGTACCGAAAAAAAAAAAAAAAAAAAAGTGTGATGAATTCATTTCCTGTTGCTGTTTCACAAATTACCAAAAGGTCAGTGGCTTAAAACAATGCAAATGTACTATCTCATAGTTTCTGTGGTTCAGGAGTCAAAACACAGCTTACTTGAGATCTCTGATCAATGTTTCACATACTAAAATCAAGATTTCAGCTGGGGCTGTGATCTTGCCTCAGGCTTAAGGTCCTCTTACAAGTTAACTAGTTGTTAGCAATATTCACTTCCTTGTGGATGTAGGACTGACATTCTTGCTTTCTTGTTTGATGTTTCCTGGGGAGTGCCTTCAGCTCCTAGAAGCCCTCAGGTCCTTGCCACATGACCTCCTCCCTAGTCAGTTCACATGTTTGCTTCTGCAAGGTTAGCAGGAGAATCTCTACTGCTTCTTAAAATCTGACTTCTAGATATTTTTGTCCCAACCTTCCTTTATACTATCCCAATCAGAGCTCCTTTGATTTCCTTTTATCCTTCTGTCTCCCTACATTTGCTTTTGACTCCTAGAGTCTCTACTAAATCCTAATGAAGTTGAGACCAAGAATAGTAATCTACGGTGACCTGTGTGTCTATCAGCTTTCAGTTCTCACAGAACATATCCTATACCAACAAAATGTAGTATACTAGCATTCCACTTGGGAAAAGGTATTAAAGTTAATTAACATACATGACATGAATAATACTCTGAAATCTAAACATCAGTGTTAGAGAGATTTACTTTTGAGGGGACAGAAATTTATAAACACATATGTTAATATTGGATATTGTTTTAGTAGACTGTTTTGTATTTACATTATTGTTATTAATATGGTACAGAGTCAGCTAGAATATGAGAAAGATATAGACATTATAATAGTATTTCACACCCTAGATTTTCACAAGGAATATAACCTGTGACCTTCATAAATCCCCAAATTAAAAAATTAGGTATTTCTAATGTTTGTAGAGGCTCTTAAATTTTATCCAAATTCACATGTTCCTTTGATCATCCTAACCCCAGAAATTACCCTCGCCAACTTACATTAGAGTTTTCTGTCCTACTAGATAACCACTGTTCTCAGAGAAGCAAATTTCTGTTCTTTCCTAGAAATACTGTGTGGGGAGGCCAGCTAACCAAGATGGGAGATAGGCAGAGGCTTCTTAGAGTAGGTGGCATTTAAACAGGTCAAAGGAGGAGTGTTGGGGGAAGGGCGGTCCAGATGTAGGGAACTCTGCATGTCCAGGCTTGGAGGCAGCAGAACGCCAGTTCCTATGCCTGGGAGGTTAAGGGAGAGGTAGAGGTATAAGGCCAGATGTAAAAGTGGTAGTCTGGAGCCAGATCAAGAGGATATTGTCCTAAGGAGTTTTTACTGTATCCAAATGACAGTGTAAAGCCATGAAAGGGTTTGTGGCATGACAGTAACAAAGTTTGGTGCTTTCAGAAAAAAAATTTGTCCGTTGGCAAGGTGGAAAATGGGATTGAGACTGAAGTGAGGCTACAAGTGTATGTGTTGTAAGAAATTGTTCATTCTGTATATGCAGTATTTTATGTAGTATTTATTTGTACCTGGTCTATGATAAGCAGCAGGGATACAAAATTTAATAAAATACCTCATTCAGAAAATTCATGGTAATAGATGGATTTTGTAGCTCTTGCCCCAAAGAAGCTTACTGTTAGTTTGTGAGACAGAAGAAACCACAAATTTAAAAGGTCATAGGAATGCTTATTAAAAAGAATTTATTATTTACTTTGTGTAAACCTTTTTATCATTTACTTAGTGTAAGCAACACTAAACAAAATATAAAGACTTAGCAGAGGTATTTTGAATACAACAGTCAAATCTGATCTGGCATTTTTGTAATCTGTAATAATATTACATTCTTTATTTCAAAGTTTTATTGCCAAAATAAGGCTAACTAGTTGTTTTGAATGGCTAAGAAATCCTTTAAACAGGCAGCCTTGAAAATACTGCTTGGTTTGCTATTTCATTGTTTTAAATGTTTGAGCAGAGAAACTTACCCTTTCAGTAATAGCTCTTCTCACCCTAAACTCTTTCTTTCATGATGCTGACATCGCATCAGAGGAGATTAATGATAACAAACATGAGCACAAGCAGCGGGACAATAAATTGATACATATATGGACTGAAGATTATCATGCTTGTAGATGTTTCTTATGCAGGCATGCCTGGAAGATATTGCAGGTTCGGTTCCAGACCACCGCAATAAAGTGAATATTGCAATAAAGCAAGTCTCAGTGCATATAAAAGTTATGTTTAAAAAAAAAAAGTTTGGGCTTCCCTGGTGGCGCAGGGGTTGAGAGTCCGCCTGCCGATGCAGGGGACATGGGTTCGTGCCCCGGTCCGGGAAGATCCCACATGCCACGGAGCGGCTGGGCCTGTGAGCCATGGCCGCTGAGCCTGCGCGTCCGGAGCCTGTGCTCCCCAACGGGAGAGGCCACAACAGTGAGAGGCCCGCGTAACGCAAAAAAAAAAAAAAAAAAGTTTATCCTATATTGTAGTCTGTTAAGTGTGCAATAGTATTATGTCTGGAAAAACAATGTACATGCCTTAATTAAAAATGCTTTATTGTTAAAAAAAATGCTAACCATCATCTGAGGCTTCAGCAGGTCATAGTAGTGACATCAAAGATCACTGATCACAGATCACCATAACAAATATAATAATAATGAAAAAGTTTGAAATATTTTGAATTACCAAAATGTGACACAGAGAATGGAAGTGAGCAAATGCTGTTGGAAAAGTGGTGCCAGTAGGCTTCCTTGATGCAGGATTGCCACAAGCCTTCAATTTGTTAAAAAAAAAAAAGCAATATCTGCAAAGCGCAATAAAACAAGGTGTGCCTGTATTCTCTTGGCTCTGTCTTCATGCAGTCCTGTTACAATAAAGGTGACAGGATTAATGGAAATGCTTGATGTGTTGTCCTCCTCAGGTATCTTGCAAAAAAAAAGGTCATTCTGTTATTCCTTCTCTTATTAATTCTCATACTATTGAGGTATTCCTAGGTGAGCTGAGGTTCATAGTAAAATAAACAGTTGAGGCAAGTTAATGAATTGTTTTTCTGCTTACTTCATGATTTCATGTTTCTTTTTAATTGAAAATAAAGCCCAGAATAACCTCTTACTTTTGTAAACTTGAATCTCCACTTTGGTTTTCCCTCAGAATTTGGTCATTGTTCCATAAATCTTACGTTCTAAAATTAACTCTGCATTGATGGGAGAAAATATTGGCCATTTTTCTAAGGAAAATCTAGAAAGCTTTTCAGGATAGAGTCTCCATAAATTTTAATGGTTAAATGCCTTATGGACAGCTAATGAAAATAACTATGGGCTTTTAACTTTATTCATGTTCGTATCATCAGTGTCATTATTTGTGTCTGTTACATACCTAAATTGATTATAAAGAAGTTATCATTATTCAATGATGTGTATATTTGGATTTTTTTTTTAATGTTTGTTTCTAATTCAGTTGAATTATCAAACCTCTCTTGCTTCTATGTTTTGTATCATTTAAGCTGTCTGAGGATTTTGTTTAGTTCAGGTAACCCTAAAAGTCATGTTTAGCTGAATAAGCCTAGGCCTGGATGGACTTGTTATGTCATATCAAATTCTGTGTAATGTGTTAGGCTTGTTGGAAAAAAAAAATACATCCTCTAAGAATATGTTTCTTACAGATTTAATGCAGGTAAGTAACACATTTACTTTCACATTGTATTATATAATTTTCTCTAAAAGAACAAAGGGCACTATCATTTCTTTATCCTGATTTTTAGAAATTTCCGTCAGAGATACAGGCTTACCTTGGAGATAATGCAAGTTTGGTTCCAGACTTCTACAATAAAGCAAACATCACAATAAAGCGAGTCACACAAATTTTTTTTGATTTTTCAGTAGTATAAAAGTCATGTTTACACTATACAGTAGTCTGTTAAGTATGAAATAGCATTATGTCTAAAAAAACAATATACATACCTTAATTAAAAATTACTTTATTGCTCAAAAATGCTAACCATCATCTAACAAATTCAGAGTTGCCACAGATCTTCAGTTTGTAAGAAACGCAGTATTGGCAAAGTACAATAAGGTGAAATGCAATAAAATAAGTAGTGCCTATAATTGATCATCACATGTACTTTTCCTAGAGATTTTCTTGTATCATTAATGTTTTTGTTGTGTCTTTTAATTGAAGTCAAATGTAATTCTAGTTGACATTATTATCAATATTCTGAAAAAAATGAGGTTGGGCTTCCCTGGTGGCACAGTGGCTGAGAATCCGCCTGCCGACGCAGGGGACACAGGTTCGTGCCCGGGTCCGGGAAGATCCCACATGCCGCGGAGCAGCTGGACCCGTGACCCGTGACTGCTGAGCCTGCGCGTCCGGAGCCTGTGCTCCGCAACGGGAGAGGCCACAACAGTGAGAGGCCCGCGTACCGCAAAAAAAAAAAAAAAAAATGATGTTGGATTACATTGTTTTATGAGAGTGATCACTAAAGTGTTCTATGTGATATGTAATAATTTGATGTCACGTTGGTTGATGTCAATATTCAACTGATGAGTTTGTGATAGGGTTGTGTTTGAAAGGCTCATATATAGGCTCTTAAAAAATTTTTTGGTTTCATAGACTAGATAGAGTTCATGGCCAGATTATCAGGCCAACTTTCAACTTTACATACCTTAAGTTTATCAATATATTACTTCAGTAATACATAACTACCATTTGAAACAATGCCCACTAGAAATATATATTTTAAGTTTCAACTTGGGACAAAAAGAGTAGGTTTTATTCTTTCTATTATCATGGAAGATATCTGGGTTGGCCAGAGATAGAGGGAGGGGTTGCCTTAAGACAGTAACTTTACTGTTTTAACTTTTTACATCTAAATGAAACCAGGAAAACCTTCATTTTTCCAAATGGGGAACAAGAGGCATTGTGAGAAAAGTGGACAGAGTAACTTTCTTAAATTCATACTCCTCTGTTTCCTTGTTTCTATAGCTTATTTTGTAAATTAAGTATGTGTTACAAGTTTTATTTATGTTTCTCCGTATTTTGTGTCAAAATTTTAGAAAGTAGACTAGAGAATATGACCCAGTTGTATAAAGGGTAAACACTTAGAAAAATATGAACAGAATTCAAATAGAGATATTTTTTATGAAAAGGATAAGATTTAAATTAAACAATTATAGGAACTAAGAACTCATCCAACATTCATAAATGTTGGACATGGTCATAGGTGATCAAGCTTCCCCAGGACCCAGTCTCATCTTCTACTTTTCCTCTTTTATTCCTTGGTTCATAGAATTCTGTAATCTCTCAAGAAGCATGGTTATCTGAGTCACAGTGCTTTTGGCTTGTTGGTATAACTGAGAAGAGCACCTCATAGCTAGTTCCATCTGTGTCCTTTCTACTTTCAAGCTTGCCAGCTTGTTGCTTTCTTGTAGGACTTACTGAAGTAACCAACACCTTTCATTGCCCTGACATTTTCATACCAAGTTCTCTAAAGCATTGGCCTCATTAGTTAGGTGGTCTCAGTTCCAAGACAATAGGCTACAGTTTAACCAAACAATGAGGAGTGCCAACTTCTGTTAGGGAATGAAGCAGCTTTTACTACCCTGCACCCTTCCTTTACTAAACAAGTTTTACATTTTAGGTCTGTCACTTGTATCACTCTTTTTCCTGGCACTAATTTCTGAATTAGTTTACATTAAGCTGTAAGCCACAGAAATCCAAATATGCAAAAAAAGTAATGTATTGGCTTATATAAGTGGAAGGTCTTTCTCTGTCTCTGAATTGTGTGTTGATGGGCTGTCTTCACGTGGTAGCAAAGATTGGCCCAGGTAGCACCAGGTATAGCATAAGGCCAATGTATATAAGGGGGCATAATGACATATAAAGATAGGCACGTAAAAACACTTATCTTAATTTTCCAAGCACATTTTTTCTGGGAAAAGATAAATACCTTTCATCATATGATTATTGATTCCCCAAGGTCAACTCCCAGTGGAGAAGCTGGCATTTGTGTGTGTGAAGCGGCTGAAATCGGAGTACAAAGAGACTTGGATGGTCTGCTTGACAGTTGTTGGTGTCAAATCTCCATTCATAATATGAAAAAGTAATAAAAAAAAATATTTCTCAGAAACAATCAAATGGCCCTTATACCTGGAATATCAGACAGAAAAAAGACCTTCCATCTTCTAATGTCTATATCTGCCTCCTTCTTAGTCAGGAGAGCTTAGGACATCTTAATTGATTCTGGATTATATGTTAAAGGGGAGGGAGTAGTTATCACTGAAAGCAGAGTTCTTTTACCAAAGGAAGAGGAGAATTGAATGGATGCTGTGACAGATAAATACAACTGATTCTACCACTAACTTAACTCACAGGTCTTGTATTTTACTAGTTGTATGTCTTTGGGAAAGTTATATAATCTCTCAAACCTTAATTTCATTATTGGGAAATGGGGAAACAGTAGCACCACCTAAGTTTAGAGTTATTGAGAAGATCAAATTAGATTATGCATAAAAGTGCTAAGCACAGTGTTTGGCACATAGGCCTCCATATAATGGTAGTTCTAACACCACCGCCACCACCACTATCATCGTTAACATCATTGTGATTAGCAGTAGTAGCAATAGCATCCTTCACTCATTGTGTCCTCATCTCCTCCCCTACTACCCAACTTGAGGCCCTCATCAACCCTCCACTGACTTTTTGCAGAACTTTATCATCTCATCCTCCATTTTGCAAACAGTGATCTTTCAAGACACAAGTTTGATCCCACTACCCCCTTGCTTAAAATGCTCCATTGACTCTTCTTGTTGGCAGAATAAAATTCAGATTATATTACATATACTATTTTTGTGGAGTTCCATTTCTTTGTTTTCTGTGGATTTTGTGAGAAGTAGCATTTTTCTTGGTTAATGGTACTGCATAATTTCAAATTCCACATAATATTCAGATGTAATATATTTAGATGGTAGCAGGTATAATATTAATGGTTGGTGAGTAATGCATATGAAGTCGCAGGCTTTTTGGATGGTTGGTAGGTGTCTCTTTTGGTTTTGTTTTATTTTCATTTAATCAAATTTCAAGTCAGTTTAAATAGTTTGATTTATAGATTTATAGCTTGAATTTTAAAGAATGAAGAATAGGGATACAGGAAGGGAATGTGATAGAATGGTAACAGTTTTATTGGAAGGCCAGAAAACTAGGTCAAGAAGACAAGGAGAATGTGTATGTGTTAGCCTAGATGTTCTTGTGAAGGATTTCCTCAAGAAAGGATTGCCCGTGTATTGAGTATCGTGTATGTTTACATCCAGTTGCATCAAACAACATTCCTCCTCATTTCCCTATGCAACTGATTGATTGAAATTGATGGTGGAATGCTTACTTGGAAGCCAGGGATGAATGACTGCTATGTGAATAGTCATAAGCTGTTAGCAAAAGAGAGAAAATGTGTAGTTATCTATCCACTGCCTGTCAATTTTTCTCTATCCCTAACCACCAGTATGACCTTCCCAGTCCTTGATTTTTTCTTATAGGACTGATTTCTTTCTACCATTCCTTTTTTTTTTTTTTTGAAGTGCAAATTTACCCCACATATCTAGATAGTGCTTTAAGATTAACTTGAGATAGTTGTTTTTAATTCTGTAATGTGGACTTGTTACCTTAACAGTGAATAGTCTGTACCAGTGATACTGTAGTCTATACTGGTACAGTGTCTGATTTTGAATAAGTACAGATAAATACTGAAATTGAGAAGTAAGTATTCAGAAACTCTTTTAGCAGTTTGTCAATGCCTCAATATTTGTTACTGCATTTTACAAAAGTGACAGTCAACAGTTGACTGGAAATTAAAACCAAAACCAATAACTACAACAAAAACCCTGGTCCTTAGCTAGAATTACTTTGAAATGCTCTGATCTGTGTTGTTATGACATCGTGGTCCCTAGATTTTTAAGCATTCTGACAGCATAGCACCTGACATTATCCAGGTAGTTTAAGGTTCTAGATAAAATAGCAGGTGGAAAGTGAAAATATGCCACAGTGCTGCACAGGTAATGTCCGGATTATTAATGTAAAGTTAGTAGTTATTTGAATTTAAAAATTAATTGTATATAGAAATTTACATGTAGATTTAGGGATAACTTTAGTGAAACAATTTAAAGGTAATGTATAGAAAGTTGGTGAAAATTGTCTTACTGTGAATTTGAAATACAATTTTTAAAGATATGTTTTTAAAAAATCAAGGAGAGATACTCAGCAGGCAGTAGAATTTAGAGATTGAATAGAGCTGGAAGAGTCAGCAAAGGAAACTGAGAAAACAGCTGCCAAAAAGTAGGAGGAGTAGAAACAGAGATAAGGATGGGAGGTGTCCATTGGGTTTACATAGCATTAAGAGTGTGCTGGTGAATGTTTAACAACTGGCTGTGGGGGAAGAGGTGGGAGGCAGGGGAGGGATGCTCTGATTTTTAGCTTTTCCTGATTTCTGTGGTGTAAATATTCCACTATGGCTAATTTCAAGCTATCAAAAATTAGCTAGTTTCAATCTGCAACCAGATTGCAGATTTTCTGAAAATTTAATAATCTGTTTTTGTTCAATATTCAGACTGGCTCCAACACACCACTGATTGGAGACCTTGACAAAAATAGTGTCAGTGAAGTAGTGGGGTTAGAAGACAAGCTGAAGGATATCCAGTAGATAAATGTTCTATGGATGTTAAAGTGATTATTTTGAAGAGAGTGGTAAGAAAGGACATATTTAATATAGCAAGAAAAAGTTATGCTTTAGGCTTGAGGTGATGGGCAATTTCTCTTCCTATAACATAATATTTTTTAAAGGCTACAGTTTATTTTTTACTATATGGAGAACATAATCATTTAATAACCACTTGTGTTTATATGTACCTGCTAAGAATGAAACATAGTTCCTTGTCTTAACCTTTTTAATCTAAGTCAGAATTCATACAGAATAAATTTATAGAGGAAGTAACTTTTTACAGAGGACACAAAGTATAAATTTTGAGCTGATAGATAAAATTTTATAGCCAAAGAGTTTTGTGATCATTACAGAATATACACAATATCTAATGATATTTTACACAAAAGCCCTGATTTGTATAACTGAGAAAATTAGTTGAAAATTTTGATGTGAAAAAAAATGTAATCGGGTTTATATATAAACATAGAAATATTAGAAAATGTTATGCTTCTTTTTTAATGTGAATTCATGTACTAATCAGTTAATACCATCTTTTTGTAACAAGTATCTTTAATGATTTGTTTTTATTTTGCTTTATTTGTTGAGGATTACTCAGCAGTAATTTTAACCATTCTTCTTGAATTAATGTCTGCATTAGTAGGTAACCTGTTGTACTGCGGTACTATGACTTTTTAAAAATAGCATCTAGCCCATAAATGGCCATTCCTTTGGTTTTGCCAAAGAGCTTTTGTGATTTCTGCATCGCACCAGAAATGAACAAATGTAGGTGATAAAATTGTAGTTAACATGTTGGTTACATTCTGTTTTGTTCCTGTGGGCAGGCAGGTTGGCATAATGAGAAAATTGTGGGCTTTTGCTTCAGTTAGATTTGAGTTAAGCTCTGGCTTCAACATTTTCTAGCTGTTAGCCTTGCTTTTTGTTAATTCACTTGTAAAATGGGGATAATAATATTGCCCTTCAGCGTGGTTGGGAGAATTATATGAAGTAATGTAGTCAAAAGACCTTAAAGTAGAGTCAGGTACGTAGTAAAGTCTTAATGAAGTCATTTCTTCAGGTAGGTGTCTCAGAATAAAATGAAGAGTCATCCTGGGAAACAAAATATACCTGTTTTTTTACTATAAAAAGCAGGTACAACTGTGACTGGAGAATGAATACTTTGCAAAGAAGTATTAATATTTTAAGATACCTGATTAATTAAGCATATTCTTATGTACAAACCCAAATAATTTGTGACAATTAGTAAATTCGTTCTTAATGATCCTTGCATTTCAAATCATGGGGCTGTAAAACATTGTAATCAATTATCTTGTAAAGATGAATTTTGAAACTCATGATCTGGTCTAATAGGAACATTTTATTACAAGGCAAATGAAACTCATGTAGTAGTCTTTGATTAATTTTATCATATGGACTTGTATCACTTTAATTTTTTAGATGTTTTCACAGTTTTGTCTATTTTGTGATGAATTTTTCTGTCATTTTTTTGCTGATTTTCTTTTTTTTTTTTCTCCTATTTAATATTAAATGTTACCAATTTCCATTTATGCTTTTGTTTTGGTTCATCTTTGCCCTTCAGGTCATTAAAAAAAAGAAAAAAATAGTGATGCATTTTATTCCCCTTCCTATACAGAAGAGTGTCTCAGTATATTCCTATTAGAGTGACTGTAGACCTGGCCCCTGGTGCCAATTAGTATTTTGGTGGCTTGGGATGATCATGCCTCCTCACGAAAGGTGGCAGAGAGCCACTAGATTCAGAATTGAATGATGCAGAATTGAGGAATGTTGCAGATTCAGAATTGAATGATGCAGAGTTGAGCTTTCTATTTGACATTTGGGCTATTTCTTAATTTATTTAAAATCACCGTTCCAGAATTTAGTGATTGAGCATATTTTTTTATTTATTTAATAGATTAGTTCAGTTTCAAAATATTTTCTTTATATCTGACATCATTACTTAACTACCTAAGATAAAAGGTATTAGGTTTAAGGAAATCCAAGAATGATGAAACCTTTAAGGACCTTCCTTGGCTTACTGTTATTTTATTTTGGAATTACATGGATGTATATGAAAACTATGTGTTTTTGTTTTTTTGTTTTGCGGTACGCGGGCCTCTCACTGTTGTGACCTCTCCTGTCGTGGAGCACAGGCTCAGTGGCCATGGCTCACGGGCCCAGCTGCTCCGCGGCATGTGGGATCTTCCCGGACCGGGGCACGAACCCGTGTCCCCTGTATCGGCAGGCGGACTCTCAACCACTGTGCCACGAGGGAAGCCCGAAAACTATGTTCTTTAAAAGCACAATTTTATCTTCTGCCTCATCGAGTTTATTTTTTTTAAGGCGTTCTTATTTTAAAAGCAGTTTCCTTTATAGATTCTTCTCTCACTATATTGCCTCAGCATAATAATGTAAATGAAGCATATTCTTTAGTAGTAAAATTAATTGTTTTATTCTGTAATCTAATGTACATCTTCAGTTAAAATAGATTAAGAAATCTTTACTTTTTTTCTTCTTTTAGAAGAACTGAAATCAAATTCTCCCACACCTACCAAGCCTAATTGAAGCCTTCATTCCGTATATATGGTTATTCAACTGCCATTTGTAGTCCAGGATACTCAGTTACTCTCATGATGACTTAAGTTATTTGTATTTCCTGATCATCATAGATTTTGGTGTCCCTAACTGGAATAATTTTGAAAAATTGATCCCTAAACACAGATCTAAAAAGCTTACTCCCCGAATATCTATTCAAACCTTGTTGTCAGGAAATAAAATACCTTCATATTTGATTTATTTTGGAAGCTGAAAAATTTCTTCAATTCAATATATAAAGGACTTTACCTCTCTCTATTAAATAAACCCCACAATACCTGTATGACTACTGTGGGGACTATTGATAATGTGTATAAAGTGCTAGTGTGGGGTACCTAATACATAGCAGATTGTCAGCAAGAGACGGCTGCTGCCCTTATTCTCTAATAATGACTGGAACAAATGCCAAAACATGCTTTCTGCTGAAAATGCTCATTTGTGTCCATTTTTCTTCTCTCTAAAGAAAAAATTGATATCGACTACAGTGATTTAAAAATAAGATATTTGTGTTATATTTATAAAGCCCATCTTGGGAAAAAGTGATTTTGTAAAAATGTCTCTGTAGATGGTCTTGGCTATTATTTGAGATCTTGCATATTTGAAAAAATTTTTATTCTTAGTCACAATTAATGGGTGGTTTGGCTGAATATAGAATTGTACTTAGAAAATAATTTTCCTTTAATTTCAAAGACATTTAAAGTCTGTTAGATTGCTTTCTAGCTTCCAGTGGTTCCATTGAGAAGTTTCTTTTCATTTTGAGCCTTGATCTTTAGTCTTGACTTGCTTTCTCATTCAGGAACTTTTAAAGGTCTTCTCTTTATTCCTATTGATCTAAACATTTTATCTGGTACCTTTTTTCCTCCAGTGGGTGTTTGGAAATGTATGGAGACAGTTTGAGTAGTCACAGTGACTAGGAATCCTGAGGGAGAATGCTTTAGGATTTAGTATCTGAAGGTCAAAGAAGTTAATTTTCTTGCAAATACAGGAAACATTCTCACCCAGAATGTCAATAGTGCCTCTGTTAAGAAGTATTGTGACCGTGGAGAAATGTAAGAATAATCCTGATCTGCATATTGATTATAGTGTATGACAAGAGAAACAAGATGTGTACACCAAAGACCAGTCAATATGATTGGTTATAGTGTTATAGACATGCTATGTGAAACAATGGAGGAAGAAAGAGTAAGTGACACAGTACAAACTGAAGTAGAATAAAAATCATTATGTGAAATAACCATCAGATTATGAGTGTATATTTACCATGTTACTGATTTTGATTTCTAGTTGTACATTATCTGCACTATTTTGCTTAATCGTATTTTTGACACTTTTTTCTGTATTTCCAAGTAGTACCTGTTCCTAATTACTTTGATAGGTCTATAGTAAATATCTAATTGTAATCCAAACACTTGGCAATTCCAGATCCAGAAAGATTTGAGAAATATTTTTTTTTGCAAAGACTAGAACTTGACTGACAATGATAGCTATACATTTTAAATGGGACTGGGATTCAGAAAGGACTTGAGCAAGGGTTGTACTTGTACCGTTTTATAGCAGCTTCTGTGTTATCAGGTTGCAGTTCTGTTTCATTACTGGCTTGGGAAATGAATTACCAGAATAGCATATATAGATTGGCTATGTTATAACAGTGCAAACATTCAGTGACAAAGACAACTTGTTTTTGAATCCACCATTTATTCATGGTTCATATCATTGCTTTACTTCACTAATGTGGCTAACCAGGCAACCTGTACATTAGAAATACAGGACTCTAACAAAGTAAAGAGGGATTAAGATAATGAGGTGGGAAGATAGTGGAAGATGTTAAAATAGTAGTTTGATAATTAAGTATTAATACAGAGTCTTCATTTTAATATGCATATGATATACTTTTACTTTTCAGAACCTAAATCACAGCCACAGCAGCTTCATCAAGGACAACACAGATTGTCAAATACTGAGCAAAATGGAGTAAAAGATAATAATCAACCAAGATATCTTCCTCGAAATGATACCAGACAGCCAAGGAATGAAAAACCTCCTCGTTTTCAAAGAGACATCCAAAATTCAAAGTCAGTTTTAGAAGGCAGTGGATTACCTAGAAACAGAGGTTCTGAAAGACCAAGTACTTCTTCAGGATCTGAAGTATGGGCTGAAGAGAGAATCAAGTGTGATAGACCATATTCTAGATATGATAGAACTAAAGATACTTCATACCCTTTAAGTTCCCAGCACAATGATGCTGCATTTAAAAAAAGGGATAACTCTATGCAAAGCAAATCAGGAAAAGTTCCATCCTATGCAGAGGCAAAAGAAAATCCACTTCCTCAAGAATCCATAGATTATAATAATCAAAAACGTGGGAAAAGAGAAAGCCAAATAGCAAATCCTGATCATTTTTATGATAGGAAAGCACGAACAATAAATAATGAAGCTTTTAGTGGTGTAAAAATTGAAAAACATTTTAATGTAAATGCTGATTACCAGAATCCTGTCCGAACAAATAGTCTCATTGGTGTTCCAAATGGAGAGACAGAAATGCCACTGAAGGGAAGGCGAGTAGGACCTATTAAGCCAGCAGGACCCATCACAGCTACACCCTATGATGATAAAATATTTTACAATAGTGGGCCCAAAAGAAGATCTGGGCCAATTAAACCAGAAAAAGTACTTGAATCATCTATTCCTATGGAGTATGCAAAACTATGGAAACCTGGAGATGAATGTTTAGCACTTTATTGGGAAGACAACAAGGTATGCATGTTATAAAGTTATTAAATACTAATAGTACTGAATGTAACAGGCTAGTGAGACCATAGAAAGCCATTACTTTGGGACTGAGTTGTGTTCTATGATTGTACTAGTTTGTAAAGTCTTTGAATAGATGTATACATATATAACTTATCAAAGGGAAAACAAAATATTTAATATTTTTTATGGAGGCTTAGGAGTCCCATAGGATTTGGTTATGTTAGGTTTGATTTTCACCTGCATATCAGAAAAGTATTGTAAAAGTGATTAAGTGAAGTTGATGAGTTACTTCAGTTATCATCAACTGAACCATTAATATTTTCTTTCTAGTAAAATTATACTGATTCACAAGGGAGAAAATCAGTTGAATGACACAAATTCTGCAGATTTCATTTAATTTAAAGATAAATACACAGTCAGCCTACTTTAAAAAAAATTAAGAGCAGGAAGGTTAATTATTTAGCTAATAATAAATAATTTAAGAAACAAATCATTTAAACAATCTTCAGTTCTACATTATATTCTGGCTAAAAGGGAAAGAGGGAAATCGTGAAAAAAAAAGAAGAAGAAGAGGAGGTTGAGAAGGAATACAGTGCATCAGATAAAAGAGCCTGGCTGAGAGGGAGAAGACCAACACAGTGCAAACAGGAGGGGGAAGAGGACAGAGGGACCCTCAGAGAGAAGGGCCTTTGTACGTGTTTCCCCTTCTGCCCAACATGCTCTTCCACCAACTACTCTTCTGATCCTTGAGGACTTGGCTCAGATACTTTCTAGAAGAAGCCCTTCTTTTCTGACCCCTCATCCCTTCTACATTATTGTCTTTCTCAATCAGTGCCTTGTTCACTTTCTAAAACTTATTACAGTTTGTAAGTATTTTTGGTTTTGGTTCCTGCATTGATAACTGTTTCCCCTACCATGATTCTAAGTTCCTTGAAGGCAGTACCATGTATCTCTAGTTTTTCCTCTTTTGCTCTGTTCCTCTCATAGTGTAGGGATTTCATAATTATTTGTTGACTTTGTTAACTAGTTCATTCTCAAGGGGGCACTTACACAGGAAAAAAGTCCAGTAGTTAGGGGACTGGAGATATTAGCAAGGTAATAAAAACAGAGGTGAGTCATAGTGTGAGGGACCTAGGTGGATGTGAGGATCAAGTCAAAAAATATTTGAAATAAATATTTCTTATGTAGAGTAGTTTCAGTTGATAAGGGTGTGCCTGTGTGTGGCTAAAAGGAGTGGTGGAAATAAAGTTAACTAAAAATTTCAAGGAACTGAAATTCAGGCTAGGAAGTGTGGTTGGATCTTTTAAAAGATGCTGTAGGGCTTGGGATCAGGAGGTGTTATCTAATGATAGCAGCAAGGAGGGGTCCAGGTACAACTAGATGGCATAGTCTTCTAAGGTTTTGGTATGAATGTGAGATAACATTTGTCTAGAAGCAGAATCTCTACTGTCAAGTTTTTATTCAAGGCTAAAAGCAGAGGAGGAGACAGCGCTAGCTGTCTTTTCTTTTTTTCAAGAAAAGCAAAAGCCTTCCCAGAAATACCAACAGACAAATTTCATTGGTTGGAACTGTTTCACTTGGCTTCTCCTTGGCTATTAGGGAGACTTGGAAAGCAAGTACAGGCGTTCTTCACTATCTAGACTCTTACTCTTGCAGCTGAGACCACTCACTTTCCAAAATACAACAACTGTTTGATTTGGCTAGTGAGGGGTTACTTATGCTTAACTGTTTCTCCATTATGGTAGAGGCAAGAAGTAGTTGGAAATCAGTGTTAGTTTATAGAACTAACATTGTCTACCTTAGAGGGAGGGTTCACTTCTGTCAGATGCTTCTGTGAAAGGTTAAGATGAGGATGGAAATTTTAGTTTGCATTGGACAGTGTGGAGTTGATGGTGACCTTGACGAGCAGAGGAAGTAAATGATTAATAATTAATCATTAATAATGTTTGAAAGGCTTTTTAAAAGCCTCAGGCTTTCCATTGAAATCCCATAAGGATTGTGCCCTAGTAGTAAGTGCAAAATACAAACAAGCCAGTACAATGCCTAAAATCAACCCTTTACATGATTAAGGATATCTCCTTGTACTCTGTCTGCCTGCCCCCCAAAATATAATCCTCTTTTGGGGAAAAGTAACATTTTCTATACAGACCCTCTTCATAGTATTTCATCTACAATGTCTGGCATCCTATAAAAAATTATGAGGCATGGTTAAAAATACAAAGAGAGAGAGAGAGAGAGAGAGAGAATACGAAAAACCAGAAACAAATAAAGCAACAGAGAATAACAGACCTAAGATATTCAGATATTACACTTAGACAAGTTCTTCAACAAATATTAAGTATTCAACAGACCATAATTGAGTAGCTGCTAAGCGTTAGGTGATTGGGATATATCAGATAGTTTTGTCTGTGCTATTACCCAAATGCTTTCAAATACCTGATGAGGTTGTTATTAAAGTTTTACTTTCAATTGTAATTTTCTCAGAAAATCAATGATACTGAATTCATCTATTGCCTCTAATGAATATATTCAGACTAATGTCATATAGCTTCTGAAAGATAGTGCCTAATATTTCCCAAAATGTTTTGAGCTTTTAGAGTATTCTTAGAATAATTGGATGATCGTCTAAGATGACTACTTTGAGTTTACGTGGATGTATACATTCAGTTTAGAGTGAAGGACTGTAGGCTCTGTATAGATGCACCTTTAAGCAAATAAGATAAATATTCACTCTCTGAAAGAGATGGCATAAGTTATATTCTGAAACCACCTAATTTAAGAGATAACTTTTAAGTGTTTTTTCAAGAATAGGCAACTTTCCAATTTTCTAGCCAGAGACTAAGGTAAAGATTTAAGAAAAGCATTGCCTATAACTGTCATTAAGAAAGCATAATCTTAATTGCATTGTAGTGATGTTCTGGAAATAATCAGTTAGTATCATTTAAAATATTCCTCATGATATCTTGCCTTCTCTCAAGCTTTACTTCCATAGAAGGATTTGAGCATTTGGGACAATACTTTTTCTCCCTGTATGTCTGCCATAACTAGTTCAGCTCTTTCAGCTCTTTCAACTGGGATATTGTAACAGCCTCCAAACTGGTCTCCTTGCCTTAAATCTTATTACTCGTAAACTTGTCACTGAAACTGCCAACACTGTGATCTTGGTCTTAGAGCATATGTCATTCTTCCTAGTTAAAATCTTTCACTTGTAGTCTTTAGCATGCATATAGAGCCTCTATCAGCTGGTCCTTACCTTCTTGTCCTGTCGGTTGACCCTTCTTATATCATGCCATAGTTAATTTAAAACTGCTTGTTGTTTCCTATACTTTTCTTCATGTTTTATGTCTCTGTAACTTTCCCTGGAACACCTTCCTCAGTTCTTAACTTGGCTAAATACTCTTCATCCTTGAAGACCGTATCCATTGTCATCTGCCCCAGGAAGCTTTTCCTGAACTCCTCAGCTTTATTAAGTGCCATATCACTACACCTTTATTATATCCACATTATATAGAATTCACTTTTCACATGTAGTTCCTGAAAGGATGTCAAGTTATTTGTTTTCCTAGGATGTATTATGACTGGCTGTCATTGTTGAACTTACCTGTTGAACTTACCTGAGCTGACATTAATTATCTAAGAAGCTTACAACTGAAGCATGGGTCCAGAAATACAGCAATTTACAGAACACAGAAGAGTAAGGCTACGAAATAAAGGAGGAAGGGAGAGATGTGAATGTATATTAAGAACTCTAAGATAAGGAAAATTCTAGCATGGTATCTCTAAATTTGCTAGCATCCAGATCTGGAAAGGAAAATACGATGGATTAACTTAATAACTTTTGTAGTATGAAGTGTACTAGTTAATCAGTGAAAACAGGGACTTCCCTGGTGGTCCAGTGGTTAAGACTTTACCTTCAAATGCAAGGGGTGCGGGTTTGATCCTTGGTCGGGGAGCTAAGATCCCACATGCCTTGGGGCCATAAAACCAAAAAATATAAAACAGAAGCAATATTGTAACAAATTCAATAAAGACTTAAAAAAATAAAAGCATCACTTATTTAAAAAAAAAAATCAGTGAAAGCAGATTCTTTCCTGGTATACCCAGAGTAACTGCTATTTTAGAAGATTAAGAATAAGAGTTTTTGTTGTGTTTAGTATTTTTTGATTCTGGTGAGCCTATTAATGTTACTGAACTCAGGCTTTTCTGTTCATAGCTTGAAAGCCAAATCTCGAGAGACAAGTGTTGAGTAAAAGGAAAGATGGCTTTATTGAGAAAGCTGACAGTCCTGGGAAGAAGATAGACTCGTGTCCCAAAAAACTAACTCTCCATTGCTGATCAGGGGGCAAGAGCTTTTAAAGTGGACTTTCAGGGATGTACGGGTGGAGGGAGGGGTTGGTGGAGGGGAGCTACATGCAGAACAGTAGTCAGCTCTAGCAGTCATCTTGAAATTGGTCATGCAGTGATCTGATCAGCATCATATGATTGTTTTAAGTACAAGTAATCTTCAACTCCAGTGTTGGTGTGTTCCCATTTTCTTGAGGCCAGTTCTTGGAATTGTGTAAGATGGAACAGCTTATGTCGTGGCTACAGTCATCATGTGGTTAACTTTTTCTTTTTTTTTTTTTTTTGCGGTACGTGGGCCTCTCACTGTTGTGGCCTCTCCTGTTGCGGAGCACAGGCTCTGGACGCACAGGCTCAGCGGCCATGGCTCACGGGCCCAGCCGCTCCACAGCATGTGGGATCTTCTCGGACCGGGGCACGAACCCGTGTCCCCTGCATCAGCAGGCGGACTCTCAACCACTGCGCCACCAGGGAAGCCCGTGGTTAACTTTTTCTACCTGGTGGGGGTTTCAGTATCTGCAAAACAGCCCAAAGGATACAGCTCAGAATATTTATCTATAGCCCTGGAGGAGAAACTAAAGGTCCTTGACTTTGCTTAATGGCTAAACTATCAATATTATTTTTTTGTCTTGCTTGACTGTTTTCTTTTGTTTCTGCATTTTCTCACTTCTCTGATTAAATTTATTCTTTGGCTAAAGTTTCTCTACAGACAAGAGGCAGGTGGAGGACATGGAGGGAGAGGGGTGTTTGTCCTGGGAAGGTCCTATAGGGTCCTGTTATATTAAGAGTTACTGTTCGAGTGTTATATTAGAGCATCTACTGCCCTAGTTTGAAGAAAACATTTCTTAAGAGTAAATAAGAGTTTTATGAGTTTTTCGTTTCCATATCATATTCACTAAGCAACGTTCAGACGTATAATTTGAGTCCTGAATGGGTTGACCTATAGTGGAGGGAATACTCCAATTAGTTGACCTACTCCCAGTTACCTCAACAGATAAATTTAAAAATTGTAGTTGTTACGTAAATTCAGTTCCTAGTGAGTTTGTTAATGTGTGTTGCTTCCAAGAGCCAAGGAACACTGGGTAAACAGATGAAATAAAAGTGTCCGGTCTTACAATGTCTCAAATCCTATAAATCCTGGATATAAGTAATGTGCTTACTTTTTACCTGAAAACCTTCCTTCACCACAGCTGCCTGTATGACTGCAACAATGAGCCTTTTACTTTGTTTTTTTTTTTTTTTTGTCATATATTTCTGTTTTTTAAATACATTGCTCCATACTTAAATATTCTGATTAGTACATAAGAATCATCTTACCAGTGTTAGTCAAAGGGCTTCAATGGCTAACAACAAAACATAACACTAGTTCTTTTTACACCCATTAGCATGTGAATGTTCTTCTCTTTTGACCCTCTTAGTTCTGAAATCTTACTACTGCTCAGTGTAAGTATGTCAGAACTCACAAGGCTGAGAGAATTTCTTTCTTTTTCTTAGCCAATTTATGATTATCCAAAGGTAAGCTTTCTTTCTTAAAAATATTATTCTCTTAAAAATTATTTTCTTTAAAATATTGTATATTTTAAAGTTGCTAAGAGTGTAAATCTTAAAAGTTCTCATCATAAGAAAAAAAATGTAACTGTGTGGTGATGGATGCTAACTAGACTGATTGTGGTAATCATTTCACAATATATACATATATCAGATCATTATGTTGTCCACTTAAAACTAATACAGTGATATATGTCAATTATGTCTCAGTAAAAATTGATTTAAAAAATGAGCTTTCAAAAAATACAAATATTGTAACATTTTGAGTATTTACATTTCCATCATGTATCACCCTTTGTAGACAATATTGATTGTCATATTTAAAACTCCTTTTTGTCTCCTCAGTTTTACCGAGCAGAAGTTGAAGCTCTTCATTCTTCAGGTATGACAGCAGTTGTTAAATTCATTGATTATGGAAACTATGAAGAGGTGCTACTAAGCAACATCAGGCCCATTCAGACAGAGGCATGGGTACGTGATCCAAATTCTGTACAAAGGCATAAGCTGTTTTGAAGGAAATACATAGCTCTAAAAGATTAGTCATAGTAATACGAAATTTGCCAGTGGAAAAATATTTTGAATTTGCTTAAAACCGGCCGGCTACTCCTAAAGTAAGATTTTAATTTAATAGTTACACTGAACTACAGTAAAAATGAATGCATTGCAATTTCTTCTCTTGTATAATGCTTTGTTATATTATGCTTTGGAAATAGGTGCCCTTATTTATATGTTGGCCAAAAATGTGTATATGTTTTTATGGGTTCTTATGCATATTTTGTTCTTTCCGAGTTTGTTACTTTAAATTTGACTAAATTATGTCCAGCAGTTGTCAAATTTAAGTCTCTGTTGGATACATGTATATTCTTTATTATTTTAGTTACATGTAAAATTAAGAAAAACACTTTAAATTATATATGAACTCATACTCCATTTACTACACGTATATTTATATATGTATATGTGCAGATTAAATTTAAATATCTTTGTTTAATAATTATTTGATTAATTTTGTTGCCAAATGTTATGTCAAAGCTGTGATGATTTTGTTGATGTAATTTAGACTGTATTGGCCTCATGGAGTCCATTTTATACAGAACTTATGTGACTTTACATAGATAGATTCTCAGCTACATTTAGGCAAAAACAGGAGGGCAAGGCATATTAGAATTTGTTTCATAAAGTTTTTTTTTTTTAATTTATTTCCTTTCTGTAATTTGTGGATACCTGTTAATAAACTTATCACTAGAAGCCTAATTTGTTGCTGTTTCCCTAAAATGTAAAAATATACTAGAAAACTATATCATCTAGACAGTAGCCTTCATCATTGAAGCATACATTCTCATGAGCTGCTTTTAGTTTAGTTTAGCTTTGGTCTTTCTAGATTTTTCTGTCATGACCTCTGTGTCACTGCTCCCTCTCGCCTGCCCAAAAAAGATAAATAAAACAACAACAAAAAGCCTAGTAGCAGCAATCATATTTGGGTCCATAGATCTTTATTCTTTACCTTTTTTTCTAGAAAAATGATCATTTTCTAGGTAGCTTATTGTTTCATGTTTTACAGTACAACATTCATACGTTTAAGAGATCCTTTCCTTTACTCTCATCCTCTAAAGTTTAGCTGCTTTTTCCCTAAAAGACTGAAATACCATCAATGTCTAATTTATATCTTTTCTTAGAGAAACTTGATGTAACTATCTTTTGCCCTTTTGATTCCCATGTGATGGCTATTTTTATTCTCTTTTCATTTATTCTCTTTTTCATTAATACATCTTAATGTAGTTTTGATGGTAAAAGTATTTATTGAGTCTTTATTTGTAGAAGTTGAGCCCTAGTTTGCTATTCATCATGTGATCCCAGTGTTTTTGGCCATTACAGTCAGAGTCAAAATAAAATTTTTACATTTAGTGTTTTTTTAGGAGATTTAATAAAAGATTAATTTTATTCTTTTCTCCCTAAAGAAAAATTTAAGTTTCTTTACTTTGTTTCTTCTCTACTTCCTCTTTCTGTTCCAGAGTGGACATAACTTATGAGCACATTTCTCATTCCTCACTGTAGCTTTTCCATTCAGAGGTGTTTGGTACTGAAGTGATCATTTTTTTTCTACAGTCAGTGACTTTTCCTTTTTTCCCCTTAATAGTCCTCATTGCTTTATTATTGATTTTAGGTCTTTGTAAACTTAGCTGGACAATAAATTTATCATGTGACAGCCCATGTAGTGATTCTGAACCACAGCAATACTTTCATATTCTTCCTGCCTACTTGTGAATACTCTTCTAGGCTTTATTGTGCTATTTTTTTTTTTTAACCTATTTACTTTTTCTGCAGTCGACTTAAAAATCTTTCATAAGATACGTGAAATATTTTTCAGGTAGAAGCAGCATAGTATTACTAAATCTTTTGGAGATTCTGGTATTTCTTTTCTCCTGTTTACAAGTAACCAAGTGATTGTTGATGTTTTATGATTTTGCATAAATTAATACAGCAAATATTTTTGGATCATGAACAGTGTTATTGAGGATAAGATCATCCTTTCTTCCTTATCTGTGTGAATAATTGACTTAGTTGTAGAAGCAGCTCCTTCTTGATAAATAAAAGCCACCAGCTTAACGTATCTTAACCCATCTCCTTTTTTTTTTTTTTTTTTTTTTTTTTTTTG
>NW_020175414.1:6265360-6319002 GCF_003031525.2 Neophocaena asiaeorientalis asiaeorientalis
TTTTTTTTTTTTTTTTTTTTTTTTTTTGCGGTCCGCGGCCCTCTCACCGTTGTGGCCTTTCCCGTTGCGGAGCATAGGCTCCAGACGCGCAGGCTCAGTGGCCATGGCTCATGGGTCCAGCCGCTCCGCGGCATGTGGGATCGTCCCGGATTGGGGCACGAACCCGCGTCCCGCGCATCGGCAGGGGGACTCTCAACCACTGCGCCACCAGGGAAGCCCACGCATCTCCATTAAAAAAAAAAATACATATGTGCGCATATACATAAAAAGCCTCTGAAGAAAATCTATGTGGCTGTCAGTACATTTAACATAGAATTAGTGTAGAGTTCTCTTATCCTCTGAGAGTGCTGATGTTGGGGTCTATGAGCACTTTTTCTTTTTGTTACTTGGGAATTGTAACAAGTTTTAAGTTAATCCAAGCAAAACATTCACTATACCAATAAGAAGGTAACTCTAATTGATAAGTCATACTAGAAAAATTAAAGAGCTGCAAAGGTATAGTGAGGTGTTAGAAGCCTTAGCACAATTATTCACTCACACTATGGACTGTGTAATTTTTAATTTTTTTTAACTCTTGCACTACATATGTACATTACTCTTTTTAATTATGAAATGATTTTGTATATTTTGTTAAGGTTTATGTTTGTTATTGGCACAAGGTTATGGAAAACCTCTTTTTTTCCTAAATGTAGCAATGATCATTCATTGAAATTTTTTTAATAGTTTGCAGGAAAAATAACCTAGAAGCCTGCATATAAACCAAAAATCTTTATAGAAATCAGTTGTCTGTATTGTCTCTTAAAGGTGTAAGGATAAATTATTAAATAAAAAGCATGAAATGAGATTCAATGACTAAGTTAATAGTTTCTTATATGGAAAATTAGAATAAAAATCAAGTTAATAGTTTAAATCTTAACTATCAATATTTTTCTCATGAAGTTTAAGAACTAATTGCCTTAAATCAGTCTGTAGACAAATTTCTATTTTCCCCTTCTATCTGGATGTACCTTTTTACTTCCAGAACATACTCAGTGATGATATTTTAGATGGTAAAAATATATGTTCTGATTATGATTAAATACTTTATTTCCTCTAAAATGATCTACTGAACTTTTTGTTATGTTATGTCATACTTGACTTTTTTCTTCTAGCTAGATTAAACCTGGATCTTTTAACTATGGTAAAATATTCTGTCTTAATTTTAGTGTCTTTATTATAGTAAACTCTATCATATATTAATGTGAGATTCACAGCTCATTCTTTTTTTTTTTTTTTTTTTTTTGCGGTACGCGGGCCTCTCACTGTTGTGGCCTCTCCCTTTGTGGAGCACAGGCTCCGGACGCGCAGGCTTAGCGGCCATGGCTCATGGGCCCAGCTGCTCCGCGGCATGTGGGATCTTCCCGGACCGGGGCACGAACCCGTGTCCCCTGCATCGGCAGGCAGACTCTTAACCACTGCGCCACCAGGGAAGCCCACAGCTCATTCTTAACTGGATGAATCCTCTTTTTTTTTTTAAATGTTCTTTGTATATTGCAGGATTTTCCTTATTTTACCAAAGTAAATGAAGCATTATGGAATCTCATATTATTTGTAAAACTATGTAGGGAGAAAACCATAATATTATTTTATATTTCTGACCACTGTATGGGAAAACATTAGGGGCAAAGGAAACCTATTTGTGTTTCCTGCAGATGCTTTTCAAATTTATTCTTTTTAACTCTAAAACTAATATCAGGAAACCAGTAAAAAGATGCCTCAGGCAATTTGGAATTACTGTAAAATACCCTGGCAGTTGCTGCTCAGACAAATCTTTTGTGTTTTTAGAGTGTTGTTGCTTCTGAATCACTTTTCTAAACCTGGAAGGACAGTGTCAAGTCCTGATTTTCCAGAATATTTATGACTTATATGCCACTGAGACTTATATATCCCAAGAAATGTTTTAGAACATGCTGATTTCTAAACTTTCTTTTTAAAGGTTCATAGTATCAGGAAATGATCTTTGTTCAGTTAATGTTCCAACTAGAAAAATTATGATTGTATTGATAATGGTTAGTTCTAAGACCTTAGCATACACATCATCTTGGGTAGTAATTCTGGAAAGTGACAGATGGATCGTTATTGTCTTTTAACCTACCTTAAATGTTTTTCTGTAGCATATTTATTTATTCAACAAATATTCATTGTATGTATGTTAGGTGCTAGGTATTGTTCTGGGTGAGGAATATATGTTAGTACTCAAAACACACAAAAGTCCTGCCCACAAAGTTAGAAGAAAGTTATATTTCCAATTATATGAAACAAACTTAAATATCTCATGGGAGTGTTCATTCTTACCTCTTGAAGCTTTAAAACAAGATATAAGTGGGAAAATTTTTGTTTACTGATTTTTAATTTAAATAATGTTTAGGTCTTTATTTTATTTCACCTTATTTGAAGATAAAATTATTACAGAAGAAGGAAGTGTCGTTTAATGAATTTTATCTATTTAAAATTTCCTATCTATTTATCTACTTGATTTAAAAAGTAAGTTTCTTTTTAAATGGGTTTGGGTTTCTTTTAAAAATAATTACAATGTATATCTTTTTCAGTTTTAGCTAAAAAAAGAACTATCAGTTTCAAGTTTTACTTTTGAAGTAACTTTGTGCAAAATTTATTTTATAATGACATCCTGGGAAGCACATTTAAAAATTACCTTTTCAAATTCAAATAATGTTTGGAAAAAAACAAAGTATTCTACCACTAATAAAAATATTAAAGAGAAACATATTACCCCCCCAAAAAACCCCTAACCTATTTAATGAGGAAGGAGATTGAGAGTTTTGATATGTAAATTAATGACTTAAAATGGATCCTAAATGTATTAGAACAAGGTCATGTTAGTAATTTTAATGATATAGTAATAAAGTTAGGCTATATCTAGTTTGTATTTGATATCAAAGATCATAATAGATATTAAAAAGAGGACAATTGTTATAGAAACCATTAACTTCAAAGGGAAATTAGAATTATGTAACAGTGAGGTTCTGCCAATTAGTATCGAGTAAAAAGTGCAGACACCTATTTGATCATAGTCCAGAAGGTTTTTCATTTCTGATAATAAGTTCTTAAATAAATTAGTGGGTATAATTTACCATACTTAAATTTCTGCACTAAAAGCATAATTTGAGTAAGGTCAGTGAAATACTGAAGTACATTTTCTTCCACTATACATATTTTGGGACACTTCCCTTTCTGAGATTGCCATATAGGCAATGCTCATTTTCTTTTGCAGTGTAAACACAGAGTAAATCAAAAGGAAACTGTACAGCTAGTTCAGCCCCATTTAAGAACATAATTTTCACCTTATAGGTGATGGAATTTGGGGGATTCCATGTAATATCTTTAAGCTCTGTTTTAATAAAGTTTGGTTGTATTTGATATGCTTTATTTATTTCTTAATCTATCACCCAGCTTTTCACAATTCGCACAGGAGGTTGTGGATTATACAGAAGGACTTTACTAGAGATACGAAGGCTTCTGACATAGAGGGAGAGATGATTCATTCATAAATGATGCCATATACATTGATATATCAACTTAAATACTGTTGACATCTACCTCCTGAATCCCAAATTCTCTTTGTGAATTTGAGATTATTATGAAACCTAAGAGATTATTATGAAAATCTCGAGACTAGTTTTGACCAGGCTAAATTATTCAAGAGACATTTTATTTCACCATTAAATTAATACTAAGAAAATAGTATGCTATTTTAAGAACCTGTACAAAAGTACTGCTTGAATTTTGCTATTTGATAATTTAATGTATTGTAATCTATTCAAAGGAACTGTATATAAAAAATATCTTTAAAAGGTTTCTGGGTAATCTGAGTTTTCCTTTATTGAGCAATGAAAGTACATCATGTTATTATTTCATGTTCCTTTTTACTGAAGGTAAAATAACTCCCAAAGTGAAATAACATGGCAGGGTATTACTTAAGATGTGCTGTCTTTTTGATTTGTTTCTAACTTTAATTACAATTCATAAAACAATTTAAGTCTTATATTATTTAAATATTAAGAATCAAGTTAGCATAACTGTTTGAAAAATCTTTTTTGTGTACATGAATAATACCTATAGCTATTATGTTAATCTTTTATCTTCTAAGTCTCCCCTTTATTAATAGCAACTTAAAGGATGGACTCCTGAATTATGGTGTTGGCCAATTGAGAAGTAAATTCCGAGATGCTTTAGACTTATGCTAAATATTGTATAATTTTTATTTTTTCTTCAACGTAGTCTGAGGAGGCATCCTGGGTATGATCTACAGCTGAAGGGGGCTAAGATTGTCAGATGAACTTATTTTTTCCTTTGACATTTTTGATTTAATAGACCCAAGGTTTGTTCTCTTTCAAGTGTAAATTTTATTTTTTCATTTACTTTACTTACCCGGATTTTTAAAACTGTAATTTCAAACTGCACTGAATTTTAACATTCCTTTATATATGTGTGCAGAAGACTTGCTAATATACTCATTGCACAGGAAATAAAGTAGTAAAATAAATGAATGTGAGGAATATTTTTGTTTTGTTTTATTTCTTGTTCCCAAAGATGTTAAAGTATTATATCGGGCATGTGCCTTGACTAGGCACTCATGTCAGTATGTTTTAAAGATTTTTATAAATCTGAAGAGGCATCTTTCTTGAATTAAAAAAAAACAAAACAGTGCACACAGTTCTGTTTTAGTTTCTAGTGAAATTCTGAGCCTCTTCCATCTATACCTAAAAAGGCAGAAAAATATGTTGCTTTATTCCCTTTCAGATGGAGCTTCTACAATGCATCTTTCCAATTCTAAAGTCAGTGGTTGTGAACTTTGTTGGTGATAGGCTAAAAGAGGATTTATGATACACATTTGATTGCGTACCATAACAAGTCGTCAGTTGTCCATTTTCTTTTTTAACGTTACATGGTTATTTGTGTTTTTCTGTACTCTTGTTTTTGTCACCTTATTTATTAGTCATCTCTCTGTGTTTTCATTCTATTTCTTAAACATCATTGTATCCTTTTGACTCTGTTTTTTAAACTTTATTTTCTTTTCACATTTAGTGGGTGGTATCTCTTGATGTATTTGTTTATTACCCCTTCCTACTGATCCTAATTTCCTGAACTTTACTGGACCTATGCTGTTTGTTCTAGAATCATGTGCAGTAGGCTTCACTATCACACCTCTAGAAAAAGAGTGGAGTTGATCTGTCTCCTTATGAGAAACACTCTGGTGTTAATAGCTTTCAGTTCCATTAAACTTGGGAAATACTGGCAAGAGTTTTACACCTTAGTTTGAAAAAACTCCCTTAGTAGTGGCCTGTCGTTGGCTGAGAGCTCCATTCAGAAGGGACAGGACGTTCTGCAACAGTGAGTACATTTTATTTGCCTTAAAAAAAAAAAAAATCCCATATAGTTTGTTAAGAGTAAACATAATGATGAGGTTCTAGTTAAGTAGCTCAGACCATCATAAGAATTTAAAAGTTATTATTTTTTTGTACATACTTCTTCATGCCTAGTCCATCTAGCTCAGGGTTAGTTCTGTTTCCTGGTTAAATAAATTTGGAAAATGCTGGGTTAAAAAATTAAGTATACTTTTTGATTACAGGACTTCTTTGAGCCAGTAAAAGATTAATATGTATTTTAAATCTCCAAGAGAGAGACATATATAGTGTTTATTGCTTCACAAACTTATTTGCTCATGGGACCCTTTTTTTTTCCTGTATAAAATTTGTTATAGAAAGTCTACAGGAGGTACTTTGAAAAACATTGTACCTCTTTTCTTCTTTGTAGTTTTCAAATTTCACATTTTTAAAATAGGGTGAAGATTTATCTTCAGAAACACTGTTTTAGATGTTCCAGACTTCTTCTTAATAATATAATATTGTACTTTTATGTTATAAATAGAGACTAAATATATAAAAGGCAATTTTTCCTCAAACATGTTCCATGATTCTTTACCTTTCTATGAATAAAGGACAAAATATACTTCTGAAAATTTATGTCCCTTCTAAGTACTTATGCCATTAGTAGTAGGGTTTTATTACATAAAAATAAATTTGAGATCTTCTTTTACATGTAATTATACACAACTCACTGGTCATTTAATTTAATTTTAACTTAACTCTAATTCTAGAAACATTTATGTATTAACGTTTTAAAATTTTCATTCATGAAAACTCCCATTGTAGCTTTTATAATATTGCTGTTTCTTTAATTCTTGCCTAATAACCCACATGATCTTTATATGTTTTAGCAGTAAGGCATTGTCATGATTTGTTTGGGTATTGTAATTGTTATTCTCCAATAATCTAGCCTAAAGCAAAATCTGAAATCCTTTTTTTTGTTAAACTGACATTGGCTACTGAATCAAAAGAAAGTATCAAAGCAAGTTAATTCCACTGAGTGTGTGGGCATTCTTAAATGAAGAAGAGGACTCCTAAAATACCAAAAATTCTATTTTGTTTCAACGTTTGTATCGCTCCTTTACTAATAGGCTAGTGTGTTCTCAAGCCTTTGACTAGTATTATTTCAATTAATTAAAAGCTTGTTAAAAGCCTCAGAGAAAACAAGCTATTAAACTTAACTGCTCTTGATCTTCTGTTCAAGAGATCAGAAGATCTCTCATTTTCCTTGTAACAGTTATTAAGATGAATTGATAATCTTGGATCTAACTCCAGAGCTCACTTGAGAGATCTAGAGGGGAAAAAATTCTTATTTTAAGAAACATATCCTTTCCAGGCACTTATAATTATAAACAAGGGCAGAATGTATGGTTGGATAATAGCTAGTGAAAGTGCAAAGGAATCTGTTAATAAGCAGTAGGTATATACTATAAGTACCATTTGTTTTAGAGCTTAAGGGGATTTGATTTTAAGTGAGCATATGAACTGACTTGGTGGCTGAAACAGTGGAAAGAGGTCAGTAATTATTTGTTGAATGATTAATGTAGTCCTAGTGGTCACCCTTATTACTTCAGACATGAAGCCTGAGTGTAACAGTTTAATATGATAGTTTTTCCACAAGTATTCTGAGTGCTTTTTGTAACAAAGCTACTTTAGAAAATAGATTGGCCTATATATGCAAGGAATTAAAAGGATATAAGACAAGTAGAAGATAAATTTCCTTCCTTCCAGAAGCCACATAATAAATATTAATAAGGCCTCTATCTGGCTGGCATGGTTCCAGTCTGGGAACCATTGTTGGCATGGTTCTTGATTATAATTTTGTTATGCCTGTTAAATGAATGGTATGGTGTGAAGGAAGTAAGTGGGGAAGGCCAAAGTTGACTTTTTAAAACTAGTGTTAACTTTAACAACTTTTTATTGGAATTTTTATTTTGCCTGAAGTGTGCTCATTTTTTCCCCCAGATCATGTGATTGGGAGATTAGGCTCAACCCTCCTGGTCATGCTTACCCAAGAGCTTATTATTCAAAGTAAGATACTAGAAGTCAGTTTCATTCTGTTTCTATATGGTTCAAATTCTAAAATTTATGGACTTGTTATCTTTTTTTAATGTTGGTAGCCATTTTTGATACTATTTAATGAATGATTAAGGAGAATATAATGAGCATTTTATCTTGAAAAGTTTTAAGTAAATAAGGCTTAAAATAATGTGGAGAAAAGTATTCTAGTGTATTTTTTTCCTTATAAAGTGATCAGTTAATATGAATCTTATTAAGAATTCCTGAATTTGACCATCAGTACTCAAACGAATGTTAGACTTAATTAGATTTTTAAAATATAGAATTGAAGTCTTAAAGCAAATAGAAAAGGGAGACAGATCAAGAACTTGAGAGTAGTAGTTCAGAAAGCCTCTAAAAGCTTTGGGCACAAATAAAGATATCCCTGGTTGATCTTTTATGTGCCCTGATTAGTGTTAATGCATACTAAGCACTTGGCCTTACTGATAGTAGTTCTCATAAATAGAAAGACTGTTTGAGACTGAGATGTAGTGGAGCTGATTACAAAATGATCTAGAAATGCTAAAACGTTGGTCACATGCCCAGTCCATTTAAATTGTATCCTTGTATTCTTCGGAAATAAGCAAAGCAAAGAAAAATTCTCATTGAATGTGTTTAAAATTAAAATATATAATTCCCTAAGAAAAATTAAGGAATGATACAAGAAACTTGAGACTGAGAACTCTAAATTTTTTTATAGAAAATTACTTATAAAAGGCTACAATAAAAGCATTTTAGGTATAATTTAGAAATGAATATAAGATTTAAATTTCAGGAAAAGGATATGCACATTTTCCTATTGATTTATTAAAAATACTTAAAATTGGCTACAAAAAGACTGAATATTCTGTTCATTCTAATGATTATATTTGCTTTAATGAAATTAATGACTGAGGGAAGGTATTTAAGATAGGAAAAAAAATGACCACAGAGTAGGTTAAATGTAGATTTGGTATCTTGATTCTTAAGCATTTTTCAAAATAATTTTCATAATGGTATAATTTAAAAGGTTTGACTTAAACTGCTAAACAAAAATTTTTTAAACAAACTGCTTTAAATAATTTCAATTATAAGAACAAGTTTTGCTTTCTGAAATGATAATTGCTATTCTTTGAAGTTCCAATAAATTTCACATAAATGGCAAAAATACTTCTGCCATTGTCTACTGCCAGTTGCCATTCTTGGACCCGAGGCTGAGGAACATTTTCAGATTCTGTGTGCTTTATCCTGAAAGAATTTGATGAAAAGGGGTCACTGAGAGAGTGAAATGTCTGCTCTGCTTGGCCTTTGAAAGAAGGGGAGAGGGCAGGGCTAGTCTTGGGCAAATTACTTCCACCTCCCTTTTTGCCCCTGCTTCAGCTCCAGGGGAGCTGGAAATGCACAGAAGGAGTCAGAAGACCTGAGTCGAGTCCTGGCTCTGCCACTTACTACCTATGTGACTTTGGGTAAGTTATTTAATGTCTCTGGGTCTCAGCTTCAGTACAGGGTTATTGTGAGGACTAAGTAATATGATCAAAGGAAATGTGCTTTGTAAACTCCCAAGGTCTATAGAAATTTAAAATTTTATTATCATAACCTGGCCTTCTTCTTCCCAGTTCTTCCATAGTCTGGTATCCTTGGCTATACATTGTTAAAGCAGCCCAAAATGACAACTCCTTTTGCTTTTCCCTGTATCCTCTCCATATTGGAACTCTTATTCCTGTCCTCTGCATGCTTCAGACTTAAGTATTCTAAGAATATTAAACCAGACTGGTTAAATTAATCTTCATTGTAGAGTGTGGATTGTGTTGCCCCTTTTTACCCTTTCCACTCTCACCTTTCTTCTTTAATCTTCTCAGAATTGTGCACTTAGAAACGTCGAAAAATCTCCAGTGCATGGAAGTTCGCACAGTGTTGGCAGAAGTCCCTTAAATCGTGTTACCCAGATCACTTATCCTTAGTTAGTAAGGTTGATTGGGTAAATGGGAATATGATTGTGTCTCTTGTCCTTTCTTTTTCTCTGTGGGAAAGGAGATGGAAATAGTTCAGAGTTAAAACTTCTTCTGAAATCTCACTGATAAGCTAGATCCTAAGTTGAGGAATAATCATGGAGAGAAGACAAGGGATTTAGTGGCCATTTCTTTGGTCAGCTCTTTGAGTTATATCTGACTTGGCCTCATCTTTGATTCTCAGTAAACTCTAGCCTACCCTCAGTCAAACTAAATTTATAACACCTGTTGTCTTTACTGGGTGCTCAGTTGATAGAGCCTGCATGGAGCTCAGGAGGAAAGAGAATTTGCCTTCTGCATCATGTCTGGTTTCAGATCAAGGGATCTTTAAGAGGCCATAACGAGAGCTTGTAGCTGTACTTGATCCAGCCTTCCCACATAATCTAAGAATGCTTGATTTGGCTATGTGTCAATAATAGTAATAATAGCCCCTTATGTTAACTGCTTGCCATTAATGCCTAATTACCATGGAGCTCAATAACAGTTACTCATGTCATGATTAGATTAACTTTCTTAAAATTTTTATTTTATTTTATTTTTACAGCCTTGAACCATTGACTTATGCTCAATATGGTTTCTTGCTGAAGTAGCAGTGTCATCTTTCTTAACTAAAAATTAGAAATATTGAACTCTGGTGGCAATCAAATGCAAATTGAAACAATAACAATGTTAAATGTGTGAATTAATGGGAAAAAATTAAATGATAATGTTCATGCTGGCAAAGATGCAGTGACACGAGTACTTTTATACATTGCTGATGGCAGTGTAAATTGGTGTGATCTTTCTGATTTTTCTCCAAGCCTTAAAAGTGTTCATTCCCTTTAAACTAACAATCCCACAGTTGTTCATCTCTGCTAGTGAAAGATCAAAGGAATAAGTGAATTTCTGAGAGATGATCATTGCAGCAATAACAGGAAAAACTAGAAACTACTTAAATGCCTAACAATAAGAATGGTAAAATAAAGCATCATTCATCAGCTGGGTGAAATATTTTACAACTGTGATAAAAGATCATTATGAAGGCTGTAATATCATGGGAAATATTTATGATGACTGAATGAAAGCAATTTATAGAGTTGAGAATGCCCTCAAAATAGTGGTTGTTTTAGTGTAGTAGAATTATGTACAGACTCTGTATATGTGTATATACTTATTTTTCAATTTTACAAACTTTCTATAATTTTGTATCATATTTTTTATTTGAAAAAGTAACAGCAAGCAAAATAAAATTAGCAAGAAGAAAGTTGATCATGATTAGGGAATTTTAGTCTTAAAAAGAAATCCCTAAAATTTGCAAAAAGGATCTGAAAATATGGGAGTTTAAAAAAAGAAATATGAATAAAAACATAACTTCTTTCTAATTTTGCCCTTTGCCTTCAGTGAAGTTAACAACAACATGATTATGGTTTTCCATGATAAAATACCATGATCTTTGAACTTGTTCCTGTCTATAATTAGTAAATGAAATACTCCTACAACTAAACCAATAGACTTACCTATACAAATTACCACCTTCATTCAGTCTATCCATACAACCTACTTGCCAATTGCTTGCAAAATTCTCTCTTAATCACTGTCCACAGAACACTTCAGAATTCAGTCTCTCCCAAGTGCTTTCAAATGCACAGCAAAATACATTTCTCCTATGAAATGTTTATTTAATCCGTACAGGCATACCTTTTTTTATTGCACTTCACTTTATTACGCTTTGCAGATACTGCATTTTTTTTACAGATTGAAGGTTTGTGACAACCCTGTGTCGAGCAAGTCTACTGTCACCATTTTTCCAACAGCATTTGCTCACTTTGTGTCCCTGTGTCACATTTTGGTAATTCTCACAATATTTCAAACTTTACTATTATATTTGTTGTGGTGATCTGTGATCAGTTATCATTAATGTTACTACTGCAAAAAGATTTCAACTCGTTGAAGGCTCAGATGATGGTTAGCATTTTTTAGCAATAAAGTAATTTTTAATTAAGGTATGTGCTTTGTTTTTTTTAGACATAATGCTGTTGCACATTTAAAGACTACAGTGTAGTGTAAATATAAATTTTGATATGCACTGGGAAACCAAAGATTAGTGTCACTCCCTTTATTGTGATATTTGCTTTATTGCAGTGGTCTGGAAAAAAACCTGCAATATCTCAGAGGTATGCCTGTACTTACTTAACATTCATAATTTTGGGAATATGTTAGTATATAATTATGATACTTTGACTCTTTGTCCCTTTTTTTGATACATTATTAAAATATTAACTGTAAAGTGATATTTTTATATTTGAGGTTTTCTTATTAACTTATAATTTCAAATATATTTTAATCTGTTTCAAAAAACTTTTTGAGCACTTACTATGTGACTTTATCTCTCCACCCAGAACAGTGCCCAGCACAACACATTTCCTTAGAATGATTGCATGCTGGACAATGGCAATGCATAGATGAGCAGTCTCTACACTAAAAGAGTCAGACTAGCAGAGGAGCCCAGCTAGTAAAGCACCATAGATGGAGCGTGTTTAACTCAGTCAGGAACTGACTCATAGAAGAGGCGAGGCCTTCCCTAACTATCGTGTTATAAACAGCAGTGTGCCATCACACAAACTCTCTATCCCCTTTGCCTGCTCTATTTTCTGCATATCCTGCCCCTCCTTCCAACCCCTAAGTGAAAGCAATGTGAGAACAGGGACTTTGTCTCAGCTAATACTTGAGCATTCAGAACAGTCCCTGAAACATAAGGCTTTCAATAAGTACTTGTTAAATCTGAATGAATGAAGCTTAATGTGAGTCTCGAAAGTTTTAAAGGACTTAGCTTGGGAAAAAAATGTGTGAGAATAGCAAAGAGTGTAGGAGGGCATGGTAGGGTGAGGTATTTTGGCAGCAGTATAGGTTGGGTGTAGCAAGTGTCAGCAGATGAGGCTGGCTGCAAAGGCAGGTGGCTTGAAGGATGGGGAGTCAGGTGGGTTACAGTAAGGAGCTGGAATATTTATATCTGAGAATAGGGACCGATGAAGGATTTGGGGTAGGGGAGTGTCATGATGTGATTTTGCTTTAAGAGATTATTTCCTGTGGTATAGAAAATGGGTTTCAGTGAAAGCAGAGAGCAAGGACACCAGTTATTGCAATAGTTAAGGCAAGAGATGGGGACTTTGGAGTCGTCAGAGTCTAGGCAAAAGTAAAGAGTATAGATGAGATTGTGTGTAAAAAGAAAAAGGAAAGTGTGTAAAAAGAGAAAAGACGAAGGCAAGGGTCAACTTCCAGGGAATTTCACAGCTGAGGGGTAGGAAGGGACATTGAGAAGTAGCCGTAGTTTAGGAGGACAAGGGGTTGGGCAGATGGGGAGGGATGCTTAATCCACAGTATAAAATGCTGGAAAGGTCAAGGAAGATGAGAATTGAAAAGTGGCAGTTGGATTTGGCAATCGACAGGTTCTTATAACTGTAGAATGCACTTTCAGTGGAATGGTGGATGTGCATGACAATTTGTGGTTTCTTGACAGTAAGTGGGACATAAGAAAATGAGGGTTAGGCTACTTATAGGATCTTGGTTGTGAAGATAAAGAGGATAGAAGAAGAGAATAAGGAGTAAAGGAGCTCAGGGTGAAAATCCAAGCATGTTTACATCAAAGGCAGAGTGAAGAAAAGAGAGAAAGAGAGGTTGTAAAAATAGGTGTAAGGATTAAAAAAAATCCAGGCTGTGGTGAGAAAGTGGGGTACGATCACTTTGGGTGACTTTGGGTATGTTGAGGAGTACTAAAGAGAAGAGAGGAAGGAAGTAAATATAGGTGTGGATGAGAGTAAGCTGGGTTTCAGGGAAGGAAGGTGAATAATCCTTCACTAATGAACTCTTTTCTGTCAAGTAAAAGCAGGTCATCTGTTCAAAGTAATGAGGTCAAGAATAGGAGAGGAATTTTGAAGAGAGATGTAAAGATTTAGCAACCACCCAGGAAAATGGGAGAAGAAGCTGACCAAGGATGTATTTTCACAGCAGAAGTTTTCAGCCCTTAGTAAAACTTACGCGCAAAGCATTCTGTGAGAGTTCATTCTCAGTTTCTGGTCTTTTAGTAGCTGCAGGAAAAGTTTAAGTGGATATAAAAATGAGAAGAACTTTACAAGTTTATTAAGTAGAAACTAACAAGTTAACCACTCAGCCCATTTTCAGTAGAGGTTCTCATTAAGGACCTGATATTTGAAAGTCTGCACAGTCATAATGACTATGTTATTACACTAGGACCTCAGCAGAATTCAGTATTGGAAAATGCCCTGTGAAAATGGCTTTAAGCTCTTGCTAGTAACAATAGTATAATCCTAGGAATGTTAACAAAAGTTTCAGGCCTTCTTGAGCTAATCTTCATTCCAGGTAGTGATACATTAAATAGATAAAAATGTTAATTAGTTATTTGAACATTCGAAGACGCAGTGACCCTGTGTGTGTTTGGGTGTGCGAGCATGTGAGAGATATCATTGTTTAAAAATTGTGATAGTTACTAAAATGTTCATTTAGAGTGGTTTATCTCAGTAAAGAGAAAAGAAGAAAATAAGGTAGAAAAATTTTAAACTCCTGTTTAATCTCTTAAAACCTAACCTATTGACTTTTCTATTAACTGACCTATTTACAGGAGGAGATTTTCCTAACATGGACAGTTTTAAATAAGGAAAAAAAAATTTTAAATGCTCATCATAATATTTGTATGACAGTTATAAAGAGTTGTCTAGCTATGGAACTATAAAACAAAATCCAAATATGAAACCAGTTAAGAACACATGCTGTTCACAATCATAGAGTTAATTTATAAGCTACCATGGAATATTCTTAGTGTGCTATTGAAGTGGACAGCCCTTTCTCATTGCTACCATACCAAAATATTGATAAAGATTTCTGAAAAAAGAGCCTCAACAACTTACTTTCAACTTTCCTAAGAGAGCTTAGGAAAGTTATCTGTCTCAAAGTTTATGCCACAGAATGTGATAATACTCATTAAACAGAAACAATACTATGAGGTTTATCAAATTATGAAATTGATGAACATCCTTCATTTAAAATGTATTATAAGTTCTTAGGTAAATTTAGGGACTTGCCAATTACATATACAAAGCAGACTTGTTTGTATTCATCTAAGCCTCTGAGGGTAAATGTCTTGGAACATGTAATAGTTAATGGGAAAAATCTGGTGTGAAAATATTTGTATTGGTGAATTTTACTGCTTTATTATACTTTTCCTTCTCATTAGTAATATTTTTCAGAAGAGTCTCCATGTCTGTGGATACCAAGGGTGGGGGACATTAAGTTGGATGAATTTCATAAAGACAATTACAGTGAACCCTCTGTATCCACGGGTTCCACCGACCGTAGATCAAAAATATTAAAAAAAAAAAAATTATAGGAAGTTCCAAAATGTAAAACTTAACTTCGCTGCATGCAGGCGACAATTTACATAGCATTTACATTATAATAGATATTATAAGTTCTCTAGAGATCATTTAAAGTCTACAGGAGGGTGTGTGTCAGTTATATGCAAATACTATAGTACCATTTTATATAAGCACGCACAGATTTTGATATGATGGGGCAGTCCCGGAGCCAGTCACTAATGGGTATTGAAGGACAAATGTACTGTATTTGGTAAGCTAGTAGGATTTGTCTCAGTAAAGAAGATTGCCTCTGGGTTCCTTTCTTCACTGGAAGAAAAATGAACATTCTGCTAATTGACCAGATTCTCAGCCTCACTTTTGTATTACATTGGTTATTGGCACCAATAATTGTAAAATCACTTTGTAAATGTAGAGTGCCACATCAAGGCTCGTTTAGCCTTATGTGTTCTCAACCTCTGTAACTCACTAGAATAATGCAAATTGCTTGACTCAAACCAATAAAAGAGAAACTGTGTTGTATGTGACATTATAAAGAATGGAACTTTACACTTGTGAAGGAGTAATGATAGCTAACTTTATTGAACACTTAATGTTGTACCCAACATTATTCTAAGCTCTTTACTTAACACTAATTTATTTAAAGTATAGTAGCTGCTTATTGATAGTGTAGCCATTTCAGGGTAGTTCATTCTCTCACTGAGTGATTCATAGTAGGCGGTGCTCAGAGTAGATAGCATTGTGAATAATTTGTGTTTTATAGTAAGAACTATAACACCTAAATGATATCACATCCATTTTGTTTTATAATTTCATGATGTATTTAAAATGTAAATGAGATGGAAAGCACTTGATTTTGACCTATTTATATAAGCCTTGTAAAAGTTTAACATGATAGGCAATTCTCTCCTTCAGCCTCTGTATCTACTGGGATGTGTGGAAAGAGCATGGATTTTAGAGTCCAGCATAACCTGGGCAAGATACATAATCTTTTGGTTATCTTAAAGAACATAGTAGCTCCTCAATAAGTATTTTGTTCAGTCATCAAATGATTGAAATGCCTGGCACATAGGTTCTTAATTACTTTTGTTTCCATTTCTTTAGTTTTCCTTCAAGAATTTAGAAATAGCAGCCTCCCTTATTGTTCACTTCCTCAGAGTAATATTTGTTGACCCTTGACTGCCGCAGCAATTACTGATTGGGACTTCCAGATCAGGAGTTGGGAAGGAAACTGAAACTGCTTCCTTGTACCATCTTTTTCTTTGAATTAATTTTTTTTCCTTTTATATTGCCTGTTAAAGTTTTCTTTTCTGTTTGAATGTTACTAGGATAACAGACTTTTGTATTAAGAGTCTTACAATATAGCCCTAATAGAAAAATTCACAAGTCTTTTAAAGTAAACTAGTTTTTCTCATAAAGTGAAAGAACTGCATTCCCTTTAAGCTAATAGTATTGCCTGCAAAGTTATAAAAATTTCCATCATTTTCTTTCACACTTTTGAAATCCTATGGTTTATAACAGCCTTCATAAATTGACGACTTCCATCCCACCTCTGACACAGAGCTTTTCAGCCTGTCCTGCTGTCTGTGTTCATGCTGCTTGACATTGACAGGATTCTTGTCAAAATGGGGCTTTTGCATAAATTAGTGTTTAACCCTGGACAGGCTTTTCCTCCTCATTTCAATACAGCTTTTAAGAGACTGTGCTGCTTATCCATAGATAATGAAAGTGAAATTTGACTATTTTATCATGCATTTTACACTCTGAAGGAGTACCATAAACTTTACTAGTCTTATTTATTTTTCTTTAAAATAAAAAATGTATTTATTTATTTATTTATTTTTGGCTGCATTGGGTCTTTGTTGCTGTGTGCGGGCTTTCTCTAGTTGCTGCAAGAGGGGGCTACTCTTCGTTGTGGTTCATGGGTTTCTCATTGCCATGGCTTTTCTTGTTGCAGAGCATGGGTGCTAGGCACACGGGCTTCAGTAGTTGTGGCACACGGGCTCAGTAGTTGTGGCTCATGGGCTCCAGAGTGCAGGCTCAGTAGTTGTGGCATATGGGCTTAGTTGCTCTGCGGCATGTAGGATTTTCCAGGACCAGGGCTCGTACCCATGTCCCCTGCATTGGCAGGCGGATTCTTAACCACTGCGCCACCAGGGAAGTCCTCTTACTGATTTCTCATTAAGCCCTAATTAGTAATTCTCAGTGTTACCAATTCTTGTACAATATAGACACCATCACTGATAGCCTACTGTCCCTTCTTGTCCAGAGGACCTATTTGCCTTACTTTTTATTTTAATAAGCAGCTTACATTGTATGTGGGGGAGAAAGTGAGAGGAAGGGGAAGGAGTTTTGAGTTGCATAAAGGAGTACACTTTAAATAATCTTATGGATGAATTTAGAATTTTTAAAAAGTTAATTGTTTTACCTTAATACTTTCTAGATGGTACATATTAAGCATTGTGGATAATTTGTGTTTTACAGTAAGAACTGTAGCACCTAAATGATACCACATCCATTTTGTTTTATTAATTTTATGATGTATTTAAAATGTAAATTTTGATCTATTTGTATAAGCACTTGATTTTGATCTATTTCTTGGGTATTTGAAGCACCCAAGAAAATCTTTTGACTCTAATGCAGAGACTTTGTACCTTCCTGATTTTTTCTTACCATCATTGTTCCAGCCATGGCTGAATGGAGAAGGAACAATAGCTTCATTCTTGAACTGCAAGAATATTTACATATTCAGTAGGAAGAAACATTTATTTGCTTTTCCTTTGGGTATGATGATGAGCAAATTATTCTCCATTGTATATTATCAGTTCCCCCAGCCTCTATTGAACATCTCAGATGTTTCAGGTGTGGAATTACATGTGACTAAAAACATGGTTCCTGAATTTCAATAAACCTAGAAATAGTATTATTACAGCAAAATATAATACATTTAGTAGCCTTAATTAAATCAGGTGATATATACTGTCTAATTTTTCTTTACCTAAGTTGATGGAAAAGAGTTTATCTCCCTTATTATTCTTGGAGAAAAGCTTTGTGATACCTTTTCTTGCTTCAACAGTCTAACCATCAAAAATGATTGAAAAAAGAAGCTAAGCTTGGAAAGAAAATGATTTCTTTTAAAAAAAGCTAACTTCATATACCGAACATTTTGAAATCTCAACATGAGGGAAAAAACCTCATAAATTTAAGCATACTAAGAGTAATTTATACTTAGGTAACAGCAAGATGATATGTTATATCTTTACCAACATATTGAAATAATTAGAATAAATGATTGAGAATGTGAAGATTGGAGTTCCTTCTATACAATGCCTGCTTATAACTGGAACGTATACGCCAGGCACCATATATGTCTGTGTTAGCTGATTTAATAACTACAGGAACCCTATGAAATAATTATTAGTATTCCCACTTAATACACATGAAAAAGTACAAATCCAAGTTCAGAGCCATTAAGAAACTTGCCTAAAATCATTGAGCTAGTAAGTTGTAGAGCTGATGTTCAGTTTGCAGACTTGCTGACATCATAGCACATGATTTTACACTTTACCTGTAAATGGAGATAAATGATACCAACCTACTTTTTGTATAACGTATATAAAAATTTCATCATAGCAGTAAGTTTGTACTCAATATGTGATACACAGTTTTGGTAAAGTAACTATCAACTATTTAGTTCATTCAGTCTTAATTCTCTCTTAAAATTTAGAGAATTTTAAATTGAGAAGCAAAGATGTTTATGCAAGAGGTATTTCTCAAGGGGCTAGAAAATATTTTACAAAGAGTAGAAAAAGAATCAACCTATTCCTTTAACCTACAGTTCTATTCCTAAGAGCTTAATCTTATACTGTGAATCTCCTTTTATCTTCTAAATTTCACTGGAATCTAGTTTCAGGGTTAAACTACATTTTAGCCACCCATGTATGTTTTAGGTGGTAATCCTCCAATTTCCACTAGGCAAAAAAAAAAAACTAACAAATTACCAAGATAATTTTATTTTAGAAAAACTGACTTAATATTATATAGTTATTCAGAACACACCAATGATAACACTATGCCAAAGTAGTATCTTTCAATAGTGCATATATTCAATTACAGTTAAATTTAAAACTTTAGGTTGGGAAAATAATTATCTTCAAATATATAACGAAATAGACCTGGGAGTGGGTTATAGACATTTCGTTTGATGACAAGTACAGTATGAGCAAGGAATGATCAAGCAGCTGCTAAAAACATTAAAGCGAGGTCAGATTGCACTAATGATTATATAGAGTTTGCTCATCATGGGAAATAGTAGTATTATGTTGCAAGCAGACCATACATGCAATATTATTCTGAATACTAGGTTACATAGAATAGTAAATATTAAAATGTATAAAGGAAAATATGATCAAGATGATGGGAGATAGTGGAAATAATGGTATTTGACAAATGATTCCAGGAACTGAGTCTTTTGATTTTACAAAATAGAAGACTAAGAGAAAGGCATAATACTTGTTTTAAAATAATTTAAAATCTTCCATATGGCAAAGGACATAGGCTTAACTAGAAAGCCCAGGTAGTTTGCACTTTCTAGAGAAGGATACAAAGGAGTGGGGTTGGCTGCCTGAGAAAGCCTTAGCATCCTTCACCACTTATTTGAAGGAGACAGAACCATCACACCACCTGTGTGTGATGTGTGGGGATGAATTTTGTACCTTGTAGATCAGATCATTGACTCCTGGGGCACCTCACAATTCTTAAACTACAGCTTTTATTAACTAGCCTGATAATTGATAAGGACTTTTAAACATATTTTCTTTATGTTTCACTAAAGAGAAATCATTTTACTTCATTATGCAGACATTGTTAATATGGGTTGCTGGGTATGTATGGGATTTAAATGTGAAAATGATTATTACATTGTAATCTTATAGCTAACTATAAATAATTTATAAATAACTATAAATAATCTTATATATAGCTGCTATAAGATTCAAAATTTTAATTCTTTTCCTGTCAATCTTATGTTCCTTAGGGGTGAAAACATTAGCAAGTGATTTTATTTTCTGTACTGTTAGATATTGCAAACCTTTTCTTAAAGTTATATAAAGCATGTCAAGTCGTCTCCTTTCCCTACTCCAACACTCAGTACTTTTTAATGGCAAAGATCTGGCCTGTATTTTATCAATTTGACATGGAGGTTTTTTTTCTAATTCTGTTTCTTTAGTCTGTATTACAGGTCACTGAAGCATACCATAAGTACTTGCCTCAAGTGGTCAGTTACATAAAATGTACTGGGCTGACTGTTTTAGAATAAAAAGCAGTCTGGCATTATGATGTGCTAATTATTACTTTCAGAGAAAGAATTAGTTAATTCATTCTTAAAGTATATTGTATTAGTTACAAATTTAAGATGTAAAAATAGTGTAACTTATGAGGGAGTGAAATGATTAACCACTTGTGATTAGTGCTCATAAGTTTTAACCGTAAGATATTCTAAAACATATTTGCTCAATTAGCATATTTGGGAAAGCAGTTGCTTTTGCAAGGGTAATTTATAGGCAATCACCTGAAAACGTATCAACAGGCATAGATAAGCATTTTTCATTATTAATCATCATTGCTATATCTCTGCTGTTTAAATAGTGTTTCTGTTTTTTATGGCATTTGATAAAATTTTAAGGGTATGGTCTTGGTATTAAGGCAAGATGTTCAAAGAGGTTAATCACGTTTATTTTTAGCTTTTTCTTAAAATATTCATATTTTAGGCAAATAATATCTTTAACTTTTGATTAATCATTTTTAGTAATGTGTCTTTGCTAATTTTCTCCTTTTCTTTGTTTTATTTGCCCTTTTTCTCTATAATTAAAAAAGAAGACCTCTTCCTAAAAGAAACAAAAACAGTGGTAACAATGGAATGATTTATAATGTGAAATTATTAGTTTTTGTGTATAGATGTTTTTAAAATTTCTGAAGAAATAAAAGGCAAGCAGGTGACAAGAGTCTTTCTCCTTGCATTGGCTCTTTCATTTTCTTCAATGGCTTTTCCACTTTCCTTATCTGACCAAAGCAATTTGAGGAATATTCTTACAGCAAACCTGATTTTTAGCAAAATCTGTGAGTCTTGATAGTTTAATTGAAGTGAGCATGTATATATTACTGTCAAAGAATTACTTAATTCAGAATAATAGACAACATATATGGCTTATTTGCTAAACTCTTTTTGGGTATTATCTCATGTAATGCTCCTTGTAAACCTATGAGTTGCTGTCTATGTGAGAAAACTGAGATGTAGAGAAGTTGAGTAACACATGTAGGAAGTGGTGGAGTCTAAACTCAGACTCAGATCTGACCTAACAGACTGAGGTCTTAAATACCAATGCCATGATAAGGTATCTCTCAAGGGAATCTGAGTAGATTGACATCTTTTGGAGCAGAAATATGCTTCCCACCCTGACTTCTGGACAAGCTTTGTAATCTATTTAACCTTAACTTTAAAAGAGGAAATGAGTTGGAGAGAGGTACACATTTTTACAAATCATATATTCATTCTTTGGACTTCACTATAGCATTTTAACAAAGATGCTGACCATTAAATGTTGTTTATACTAGCCTCAGGGCAGAAGCCATCTACTTATTTAAAATTAATCTTTAGCCAGCTATTAGAAAAAAATAAGCAAAACTGTCTGAGGCAAGAAATGTAAAATATACACTATGTGATGCCATGAAAAGAACTTTGGAGTGGACAGCCCAGGGGTCTTATTGAAGCATGGCCACTTACATAACTTTGGGTAAGTTACTCTGAGCCTTAGCTTGTTCATCTGTAGAAGGATGAGATTAATTCAAAGCATTGTTGCAAGGATTAAATGAGATAAAATGCCAGGCACATAGTAGAATAATCATTCCCCTTTTTTCTATTCCAAGTTTTAAATAAAGTTGGGTGTGTTTTTGAATGGAAGAGTATCAGTACTTTTATTATTTGAAGTTTGAAAAGGGTGACATTTTCTAGTCTCTTTTTTGTAGTATATTCTCCTAGTTGAAATATGGATGCAGCCTTTTGATGTTGAGTTGCATTTTCTTGAGTGTCTAAGCTGCCAAAAATAGCTTGTTTACTTTGTATTAAATAGTAGATCTTAGCGATGTTAGAGGAAAGACAATGGTGGATAGTACTGTATTTGCTTTAACTGTCATTGAAACATCCAGTTTTCTTCCATGTTAAAGTTTAGTTGTCTTATTTAGGTAGTGCTTTAGTTGGCAGAGTACAGAATAAAACCCTTGAGGTAGGGATTCAGATGATTTCCTAATATCTGATAGAATCATCAATAATCCTTGCCTAATTCTTATGTAACTTTAGAGAATATTCTCTTTTCTAAAAAGAGAATATCAGAACACAGTGAAATGTCTCAGAGTTCTCCTGAAACATTATATTGCCGTTCCTCCCTGCCAGCCAGGCGCGCCTCCAGTCCTCCCCTCGGTCCCCAGCAGCGGAACAGCGGCTGGGAGGCCTTCCGGCGCCGTTTGCTGCGTGGCCGCCTCCTCTGCGGCGCTACGACGTACTGCGAGAAGTAGAGCTCCGGGGTGGAGATGTGTCTCTTCCTTGAAGACCTGCGGGAGGGTTCCTGCATCCTCTGCCTCTGCTCCAGGGCGTTTGTGGAAGATCGGAAATTGTGCAGTTTGGGATTAAAAGGCTACTACGTTAAAGACGATGGCAACAGTGCAGGAGAGCAAGCTACAGAAGAGGAAGAAGGTGGTCGTTCCCAGGGCACTGCAGAGTCACGTGACAGCAAAGACGGAGGCCCAGATGAAAGTGAACTTGATTCTGAGACTGAACTCATGAGAAGTATGGGACTGCCACTTCAGTTTGGTAGGGTTTCTGCACATAAGAATTTTGAGGTATCTATGAATACTAGAAACAAAGTTAAAAAAGAGAAAAATCATCAAAAGGAGTACTTAGATGAAATTAAGAGAGAATCTTGGAGACAAGAATGTGAGGAAGATGACATTTTGGCTTCAGATGATCCATCTTCATCTGAGAATGAGAACACCAGAAGGTATAAACTTCGAACCGAAAAAGACATTGAAGGTGAGAATCTTCCTGCTGAAAATACATTATCTCCACAGCTGGAAATTACGGAGCTCTGGGAGAAGTACTGGAAGGAATACCGGGGGGAACTGCTGTGGCAAAGCTGGCAAGAAAAGCATGCAGGTCAGACACCGTCCTCAGAACCCTGGAACATCCCTAATACAAAGGCGGAATGGGAGCAGCATTATAGCCAGCTGTATTGGTATTATTTGGAACAGTTGCAGTATTGGGAAGCTCAGGGTTGGACTTTTGATGCTTCACAAAGCTGTGATACTGATACTTGTGTGTCTAAAACAGTAGTTGACAACAAGAAAGACGAAAATCGCACGAAAGCAGATGAACTTTCTTCTCCATCTTCATCAATGGATAGCGAAAGCTCTAGTTCAAGTGATAAAGATCATAATGAAATTCTTGATGGACTTAGTAATGTAAGTCTGAATTCAGAGAATGTAGAACAGAGCCGATTAGATCCCTCTGTGTGTTGTGATGGACAGCAGAAGAGAATGCCTTGCTTAGGGCCAAAGTGAACCATGTAATGGAGGAACAAGGAAAGCAGTTTGTCTGGGAACAGAAGCACAAGCCAACCAGCTCAGGGTTCGCAAGAGTCATCAGAAGCAAACACAATCAAAGACAGACCACACCTCATCGGCACTGATGGAGATGAGAATGGCAAAGATCCACCTGAACAGAAGCCAAGCAAATTCAAGAGGAGCCACGAACTGGACATTGATGAAAACCCGGATTCAGACTTTGATGTCGACGGTTCCCTTCTAGGATTCAAGCATGGCTCAGGACAAAAATATGGTGGAATTTCAAATTTCAGTCACCGGCGGGTCAGTTATCCACACAAGAATGTGAAGTACAAGTCAAAGTACTTGGACATGAGAAGACAAATCAATATGAAAAACAAACACATCTTCTTCACTGAAGAGCCAGGAAAAACTTTTCAAGAAAAGCAAAACTTTGAGTAAGGTAGAAAAATTCCTAAAATGGGTAATGAACCAATGGATGAGGAAGCATCGCAGGAGTCAGTTTCTCATAACAACGTGCAAGATACTTGCACAAGCAGTGGTTCAGAGGAACAAGAAGTGTCTGTTGAAAAAGGGGATGACCCACTGGAGACGAGTGAGCCAGAACCTGGAAAGCGTCGTGCCATGTCTCCAGCTGGGGAAGTGGGAACAGAGAAAACTGAGAGGGACAGCACAGAAGTAGCAGTGACAGATGAGGGTGACTGCCCCACCCAGGCTGCACCAGACCGTCTTCAGGTAGAAACCGAAGCTGAAAATAAAAAGAAGAAGAAGAGCAAGAAAAGAAAGGGAATTGGTCTGCCTCCTGAGATCACTGCTGTGCCCGAGCTGGCAAAGTACTGGGCCCAGAGATACAGGCTCTTCTCTCCCTTTGACGATGGGATTAGATTAGACAGAGAGGGCTGGTTTTCAGTTACACCCGAGATCACTGAACACATTGCTGGCAGGGTCAGCCCGTCCTTCCAGTGTGACACCGTAGTCGACGCATTTTGTGGAGTTGGAGGAAATACCATTCAGTTTGCCTTAGCAGGAAAGAGAGTGATCACCATTGATATTGATCCTGTTAAGATCAATCTTGCTCACAGTAATGCAGAAGTTTATGGGGTAGCGGACAAGATTGAGTTCATCTGTGGAGATTTCCTGCAGCTGGCTTCTCGTTGTAAAGGCTGATGTCCTGTTTCTCAGCCCTCCTTGGGGAGGACCACACTACACCACCGCTGAGATCTTCGACATCAGCACCATGATGTCTCCTGATGGCTTAGAAATTTTTCAGACTTTCCCAGAAGATGACTAATAATATCATTTATTTTCTTCCAAGAAATGCTAATATCAACCAGGTGGCGTCCTTGGCTGGGCCTGGAGGGCAAGTGGAAATAGAACAAAACTTTAATAATAGATTGAAGGCAATCACTGCTTATTTGGGGGAACTGATCTACAGATCAGCCTCTGAATCATAAGTGAGGTGGTATAGAGATCAAAAGATCATAGCGGTCAGAACACTATTCACTTGGAATTTCTTCTCTGTATTCACTGATACTTTGTACCCATAGTCAAATGGGTATTTGTACCCTAATACACTTTTTCCCCACATTGATGCAGTACCATCCGGAATTTGCTTTTAAACATCCATTTATTTTATAAAGTTAGTGTTTTTTAAGTTTCTATTGAAAAAAATATGAAATATATTTTGTAATATAGAAATTTATATTCTTTTTCTATTAAAATGGCAGTGAAAGGAAGAAAAAAAAAAACATTATATTCTCAGCCATGCATTTTGGACCAGTTGCTTAGTAATTAGATTTTGAATCCGATTTTGTTTCTTGTCTTGAATCAGTGTCATTTTTTTAAATTAAATATTATTTTTTTATACAGCAGGTTCTTATTAGTTATCCATTTTATACATATTACTGTATATATGTCAATCCCACTCTCCTAATTCATCACACCACCACCACTACCCCCGCCACTGCCCCCCTTGGTGTCCATACGTTTGTTCTCTACATCTGTGATTTTTTTAAATTAAATATTATTTTTTTATACAGCAGGTTCTTATTAGTTATCCATTTTATACATATTACTGTATATATGTCAATCCCACTCTCCTAATTCATCACACCACCACCACTACCCCCGCCACTGCCCCCCTTGGTGTCCATACGTTTGTTCTCTACATCTGTGTCTCTGTTTCTGCCCTGCAAACCAGTTGATCTGTACCATTTTCTAGGTTCCACATATATGCGTTAATGTACGATATTTGTTTTTTTCTTTGTGACTTACTTCACTCTATATGACAGTCACTAGATCCATCCACGTCTCTACAAATGACCCAATTTCATTCCTTTTTATGGCTGAGCAAAGTGGGGTTTTTTTCTGCCACAAAATATTTGGTTAAAATAAATTATTACCAGATGTGGTATATTAAACAGATTATCTTAGAACTGCTATGAGGGAAAGAGGGATTATAATGCTGCATTATACTTTATTCTAAAATGGTATCTTATTTCACTCAAAGTTTCAAAAACAGTTAAATTAGTTTATTAACATAAAATTTGCTTATTTTGCTTATGTTTAATGAAGGCTGAGATTTTTATTTTTCCCCATTTAGGTATAGAAGGTGAGTTTGTATTGTCAAATGAGAAATTTAATTCATAGAAGTCAAAAGCACGGTTTAGATTTTCCCTGTGATAAAACACAAAGACAACGGTCTCTGAACTGAGTCAGGGGCCTGTGTTCCCGTTCCTGTTCTTTCAGCAGCTCATTTTCTTATATTAATCAAGCCACTCAACCTAGCTGGTTCCTAGTGTACAGCAGAGGATGAACCAGGTTGGGTTTTAGTTTTTGTGCTTTAGGGGTTACAGAACTTGGAAGAACTAAAGAAGAGAAAGCCAAGGGGATACTGCTCACATACACATGTAAAAACACCCACTGTAACTTGAGCCCATCTATTTTATATTGGAATTCTGTATAAAATTTCATTTGAAAGAAGAGTGTCACATTTACCCCAAAAATAGATGATGATAATGATGATTTTTAAAATTTAAATTTGCTCAATTAGATTATCCCCAAATCCTCTTCCAATTCTGGCATTCACTGTGTCTGTATTTCTTGTCCTCATTACTTGGAAGCATAGTGTGAAGGGCAGACAGGACTATGAATCAGAAGACCTACTAACTCAAGTTATGGTACTAATTACCTGAGGAAATTATAGCTTCTTAGTTTTTTGGACTAACTGTTCTTTACAGAAACTATCTGTTTTGTAGTCTGTGGTTCCAGGCTACCACAGACAGACCCAGTTTATTTTGGGGTGGAGTTGTAAATATGGAATTGGAATATATTTTTAAACAAGAATAATTGGTAAACTAAGGTTCAGTGTTAATCATAATACTTGACTCCTGTAGGCACCGCTGTTATCCATAATCTTCAATTACTTTATTACTCTCCAATTTTCAGTTGCTCTAATATAATAGAATATTAGTATAATTGACCTAAAATAGATTACTTAAAATATTTTAAGTTCTACTATTGGAATCCATTACATGAATTTTTGTTTTTGTTTTTGAATGGGGCAGAGGTACTTTATTTCACTACTTGGACTAAAAAGTAAAATCAAAGGTCAGAGTTTTCCAGTGGAAACCAAGAGGAAATGTTATGAATATCCAAGGTATAATCAAAATTATATACAACCTAGAGCCAATTCAGAGAGCTCAGTAATCTTCAAAGTGGTTTTCTTACATTAATTAATGCTGATGGCATCCCAAGGGTGAAAGAAATTTAATTCTCATATTTTAGTTACGGATAACCACAGGAAGAATCTGAATGGATCCAGATGTGCCATTTTAATAAGGCAGGTCAACAAATATTTCATCAAATATCTACCACATCAGCAATATATGAGGCGCAAAGTATCCCACTGATGTGGCCTACTTTACAGCCTCTTTTTTTTGTTTGTTTTAGACTTTATTTTATAGAGGAGTTTTAGATTCACAGCAAAACTGAGAGGGGTACGGGATTTCCCACATACTCTTTGCCCCCACACATGCAAAGCCTCTCCCGTTCATCAACATCCCCCACCATCTATCAGTTGTACATATGTTACAATTGATAGACCTACATTAACTCATCATTATTTTCCAGAGCCCATAGTTTACATTAGGGTTCACTCATGGTGTACATTGGGTTTGGACAAATGTATTGGGACATGTATCTACCATAATAGTATCATACAGGATAGTTTCACAGCCCTAAAAATCTTACTGTGTTTTGCGTATTCATCCCTCCATCCCCCCAGCCCTTGGCAACCAATGATCTTTTTACTGTCCCTATTTTGCCTTTATTACATGATGTTTTGGGAAAGCAGGTTTGTCTTTAAAATTATTGTTTGCTTAGGTTTTATATTAAAATTAGTTGCTATTTCTATAAACTGACTACACAAGTTAACCAGACAGTCAAAGGTGGTCTGGAAATTCATAAGTAGTTCATATGTGAATCACTCAAGGAGATATGTACTCATTAAGATTTCAGTGTTCAAAATATTCAGAGTTCAAGGATTATTGTTGAGGGTACGTTGTATACATTTTGTATGCTGGCTTGTGTTTTTGTGACTACTGTGCAAATTGTTAAAAGGAACTGACTAGAAAAATTTTTATTAAATTTCACACAAAGTAGCTATTAGAGGTGACAATATCAGTAAGTTTTTCCAAGTTTTTTGTGAAGAGAATTGCCATCCCTGTTCCCTACTCCCACCAGTAATCAATAATCGTTTTCTCCTTACAAAGTCATGACTGTGCAAAAATGCTGAAGAAATGGTAATGTAAGATAAGGCAATTCAGTAAGTTAAGTAAGTATGAACATGTTGCTGAAGCAGAGGAAAACATAGTATTGTCAGCGAATAGAGACCTCCCCACAGAAGTTCCATAAATGCAGCTTTTAGGCATTAGAGATAGAGGCAGAAGAAATATCCAAAAAGGAAAAGGGAAAGGGTGGCAAACCCAAACTTCCTGAATTTCAGAATTATTTTCCAGGCTGTCCTGGCACTTAGGAATAGGAAGTTTCCTCCTCGTCCATTTGCCTAGAGAGCATCCTTGGCCTCTACCTACTGGATGTAGTAACAACTCCCCCCACCTACTCCTTCAACTTGTAATAACCAAAAATGTCTCCAGACATTGGCTACCTCTCCCACCCCCCCACTGTGGGGTAGGGAAATCACTCCCAGTTGAGAAACACCAGATCCACCACCTTCTTTAGAGTGGTGGTTTATATGCTTATCTGCACATCACCTTTATTTGTGGAACAGAGAACCTGACCTGTATTTAAATGTGTTTCATACCTCCTACTGAAGTATGTTCCAGGTTCGAAGTAACTGATTTACAATGAGCTTTTCCAACAGCTCATTTATAAATGAGGAAATAATGTATTTGTCTGTATTCTCACTCAAGATGTAGTTTGTGCTAACGAGAGACTAAAAATGATATGCAGGAAAGGTGTAGTTGTGACCCATCAAATGTGTTTTATAGGTGAAGTTGTGTATCTCCTTTTTGCATTGGTGCTGTGACTCTTTTTTTCCTTTCAACATACCACTTCATTCATGTTTGGTGTCACAATGATTATTGCATATGTATCTTTTCATTAAAAGGAGTAATAAACTACTAAATATTGGCATAAAAGAGGGTGCATTTTGAATATTATTTATTTAGTATTTTAAAACCAGGTAAATCTGATAGCATGGTGAGCAAAAATCTGAGTCCCAATAAAATGGTTCTAAATCTCAAAAGCTTTGGTGAAGATGGCATTGGTCAGTTCCATTTTTATGAACGTTATCACCAATCTTTTAAAGAACCTTGTCTGAGTTAGAAACAAAATGGCCCTGGTCTGGACTCTTCCTCTAGTGAGCTCTGTGACTTGGGAAAATCACCTCTCTGGGTTTAGAGATTCCTCATCTGTCAAATCTAAGGGGACAGACCAGATAGCCTTCCAGGGCTGTGCCAGCTCAAAATACTGTCAGATTTTTTTTAAATGTTCATGAACTGTGAAATTAATTTTTTTTTTTTAGTTCTAAAACCGTTACAGAGTAGTGAAACTAAGGGAAGAAGATAAAGGTATAAATTTCATTCAAAGATGACTCCAAATAAACTGATCTATTAAATTGAGCTGTGTGTTATATGGAAAGAGGTGCTCATTCAGTGCTAAAAATTACTAGCTCTAAACTGTATGAAGTGATTTTTGTGGGTAGCCAGGTTTGCCCCCGACTACTCTGTGGGAAGAATATTTCAAAGTTAAAAGAGGAAGATTGTGCCTTTGACAACTGAAAACCAAGCTGTCAGAATTATTTTTATTTTTTGCTTCCATTTTGTATGAAATAATTGTGAAGACATCAAATAATGTGAAAGAAATCTCATGGTTGGTCATCTCTATAGAACCATTTAATCGGTTATGGCTAGTATAGTCTGAGATTCTTTTAAACAGTAGAGATAGTTTTTCAAATAGCAATGTCATATTTATTATATAAATCCAGGTCACTCACTCAGTAAATGTAGTGTCCTACCTTTAATACTATACTTTATTGATAAAGTATATAGGTTTTTAGATGTCCTCTAACCAGTTTTGCAGCTGGGTGTGGAGAATAATAATATTCCATTCTAATTCCTAGAATAATTACTTCACCTTCTACAGCAGCAAACACATTTTTATCCTTCTCACTTAATATGCACAGTTGCAAATGTCATATGTCATAAAAATAAATAGTTTCTTTTCAAATTTAGCTATAAGATTTGACAATAATCATTCAGAGCAGTGACCATATTAATAAAAAAATATTTCTCTTCTTTCCTGAGCACTTTAATTTTTCTTCCTGCATCTTGATTGCTTTACTAAATTATAGACACAATATCTGATACTTCTAACCATTTTGAGATTGATTATTAATGAAAGGGGCATAGAGAAAGGAGAACTAATCTGGAAGTTTGTCTCTAAAATGTTGTTATTGAGTTATGACAGATATTTTGTCAGATTTCTCTATTCTCTTATTTAGGTGATGATGGCCCCTTAAGGGTGATCATTAATTTGGGGCAATTAGTTTATTTCTTTTACATGCAGACGGAGACTTAAGGATTTAAATATCAGTGTCTGAATCAAAACTCAGATTTATCTTCGAAGTATTAGGGCAAAGTCACAAAGCTTTCCTGGACTTCAGTGTCCTTTATATAAAATGGAGATAACGGTTCTTAAGAATACTGTGGAGAATGCCTATTAATGAGTGATATGTTCGTGCCAAATATTAAATATCATTTCTAAATAATAGGATTTGATCAAATTATCATAGCATCTTTCTACTTGCATCAAGTATAATTGCAATAGTTGATCTGTAAAAATTAAAGAATAGAACTCAGTCCTTCATATAACTCCATTTGCTTTTAGGGTCAAAGGAAAGCAATCTTTTGGGACAGAAGATTCAACGATTAAGGAGGAAGAGGAAGAAATAGGATAAATTTCCTAAATCATGCAAATTATTGTACTCTGATAATTCAGCTGGAATTTAAACTCTGCTTTTGAAATAGATACTTTTTCTTTCATAAACAAAAATGAGAGCCAATTTTTTTCTCTCTATGAAGGGAGCATACTTCACAGGTGCATTAATTTAAAACACTAAAATAACAGGGTGGCAGCACTCAGTAAGAAACCAGTGTGGCTTTTGGCTACATTTCTGTTGCTTCTAAGTCCTTTTCAAATATTGTAATTAACTATACTGTTTCTGCTGTTTATTCTGCTTATACTAATTTATCCATGCCATTCCTTGAGTTGCTGGTTCTACCCCCTTAGTAAGAAAGAATATGAGAAGAAAACAGTTTGCGTCTTACTGTGGCGATTGCTGTGTCTTGCATGAAGCTTTCTTTATATGTAAATTGTATTTCTCTCCTCATTCCAATCCATTATTTTTTTCCTGTCTCTAGATGTAAGGTTCTTAACGATGTTGGAGATTTCATCAGATGAGGACAAACAGCTGGTGAACATTCTCTGGCTCCTCAGTCCCTTTTCCATATCTTACTAAAACCCCTTTCCATGATAAATACCTGGAAATATTTAGAAGCCCAAATATTCAATTAAACTTGTATTACATTGCTCGCTTTTCTGTGTTTTCACCACATTGTGTCAAGTCATTTGAGGAGATAACCATAATATTATGTGGAAATAATTTCCTTTTCTAGAATTAAATTTGATTCTAATGTTACTACTATAAATTTCATCCTTCTATTAACAAGGACCAAAAGAGTTTTAACAATGTCCTTGCCTTTTTTTTTCTTTCCCCTGCCGCCTACTATTATAAAAGTTGACAGATGTGAATCCCAGGGCAGCTTCTAAGAGGGTATATCAAAATGGGGACCATAAAATGTATTTAATGTAGGAAACTTGGAACTGTTTTGAACATGTTAAATCACTACTCTTTGCAAATAGGAAGAAGAAGCCACCTATGACCAAACTCTTGAATTCCGTAGAGGAGGTGATGGCCAGCCAAGACGATCCACTCGGCCAACCCAGCAGTTCTACCAACCTCCCCGGGCTCGGACCTAATGTGAGAAGGTAAAGTTGACATTGTGAGGAGCTTTCCATGTAAAGAAAGATACTATCATGTTAAATATATAAGTCCAGTTATATATAATATATTATTATATGTAATAATATATAAATATTATATATATATAGTATTTCATAATAACATATAGACCTACCTCATTTTATTGTGCTTCATTGTATTGCACTTCACAGATACTGCATTTTTTACAAATTGGAAGTTTCTGGCAACCCAGCATCAAGCAATTCTATCAGTGCCATTTTTCTAACAGCATTTGCTCACTTTTCTGTCTCTGTGTCACATTTTGGTAATCCTCACAATATTTCAAACTTACTATTATTATATTTGTTATGGTGATCTGTAGTCAGTGATCTTTCATGTTACTATTGCAAAATGATTATGACTCACTGAAGGCTCAGATGATGGTTAGCACTTTTTAGCAGTAAAGTATTTTTAATTAAGACATGTACATCGCTTTTTAGACATAATGCTATTGCACACTCAATAGACAACAGTATAGTGTAAATATAACTTTTATATGCACTGGGAAACCAAAAACTTAGGGTGATTATTTTATCGCGATATTCACTTTATTGTGATGGTCTGGAACTGAGCCCTCAGTGTCTCTGGGGTTTGCCTGTAATAGAAGAAAACTAATGTTTTAAAACTACTTTCAATTATAAAGTATTTAAGATAATACCATAGTACAAACTACTTTTTCTCCAAACCTTTCCCTGCAAATGCTATCCCTAATCCCCTTTTTTCTCTATACCTACTCTTTTCTATTGGAGGTGATGACAATCAGTGAAATGACTATAGGTTTGAAAGCAGGAAGAAGATGAAAGAAAACAAAGGACTAAATAATTATCAACCTGGGTAATTGAGTTTATTTTTTGTTTAATTGCTTTCAGTCCTTTTTAAGAAAGAGGAAATGTTTCATATATATCTTCAGGAATTGGATGAAGACAACATGACTGCTTATTGAGATGTAATTTTGGGGCCTTATGCTGTCAGTACAGAAACTTTCATCTTAGAGTTTCAGAAAGAGAGGTGGTATCTGAAAATCATCTTCAGTAGGAAGGAAGAGAAATATAACAAAGTCAGCAAATTATAGGACCAATCTAAGACATTCTCATTTTGATGAACAAAGACCTTACTTCTTAATATGTTTTTAGAAAGAAATACTTTCACCATCTCTGGTAACATTTCTATTTTTTCCTTATGCCAGGGTTTTTGAATATTTTTTTTTTAATAATTAGAGTTTTCCCATTACAGCTTTTGTTATACATCACATAAGACTATTTTAGACTTTATATCTTTTTTCTTAGTCTCTTCTTAGTAGCAAGACTATTGAGAATTTTTAAGAAATTGTTCCCAATTCCTTATTTCAGCTGTTCATTCTGATAATGCTGTTATCCACATTGTATTTGTCCCCTACTGTGTGACTCTCAAACCAGCCAAGACTGTTTAGCACTTGAAATGCAGCTAGCCTGAATTGAGATGTGCTATAAATAAAAAATGCATACCAGATTTCAGACTTAGTTTGAAAAAAAACTCAATAATTTTTATTATTTATATATCAAAATGATAATATTTTAATAGATTGGGTTAAATAAAAAGTTATTATAATAATTTCACCTGTTTATTTTTACTTTTTAATGTGGCTACTAGAAAAGTAAGAATTACGTATGTCTCACATTATATTTCTGGACAGCACTGTTCCAGAGTCTTATATCTCCTGCAGCTTCCCCAAAGCTCTTTCATTGGTTAAAAATTAGTTCTGTCATCCTAAATGAAAAAAATGTTTTCCTGTATTTTCTAGCCCTTTGCTCCTTATGTAATAGTGTGCCTGGAGCAGAAGCCTGATGCTATTTGACTTCTCATTTACCCGAGTAAGCCAGTATAGCACCTTTTTCCCTCTTATCGTTGGTTTTTCTTTGCACTTAATACAAGGCTGTCAAGTAAACAAACGTGACCTTTTGCCCACAGTATCACAGAAGAGCTACTTCTTGACTTTGGGCATTTTTCTGTAGCATGCAAGAATTGACCAAAGCAGAATCAAAGTATACGTAAGGACTTCAGCAACTTTACATTGTGCACGGTTGAACATCCACTTTTAAAATAAGCTCAGTGTGCTTATAATTAAATCTTATTTAAGGTAAATGAAAACAGAATTCCCTGTTAGCTTTACAGGGTCTTCTAAATTGTTTAAAACAGGTTTTAAAATGAGGCCAAAGGTTCTCAACCCTCTGATTGCTCTAGGACAGTGGATGCAGGACTCTAGGGCTCTTCAAGGGTGCCTTAGGGCTGTTGAAGGGAGGGCTAGAAGTAGAGAGAAGATGGTGGGAGTGAGTAAGAGTGTAGCCAATGGGTAGAACTCTCAGTCCTCTGGCCTCTTCTTTAGTGTCTTTCATATGTTTTATACATTAGGGTTCCATCAAAACGTTCCTTTGAAAAAGAGTACACTGCTTAAAAGTAAATTATAAACCATAGCCCTGGGGTAATTGTAGCTTATTCGTATCAAACTGTACAGTGCAAATTGTTCCTAATCAACTAAAACGTTACAATCTAAGTGGTTCTCTATGTTCCCTGAGCTAAAACTTCCATCTTTCCCAGATGCTTGCTTTGGATTATACTGTTGACATGGAAATCCTCACAGTAAGAAAATTAATTTTGGTGGGGGACAGTCCCATGATGGTATCACTAGAAAAACCTCACTGCAAAATTTACTCTAAAAATTAATTAGTAAGACACATGTGATCTTGGTTGAAAAAACTTATTTATTCATTTTTGTACTTAGTTCAAACATATGTTATGAAAAATTATGAAGTAGAATTAAATATACTATCTTTGAATGGGAGGTTCAGCAATAAGAATTATACTTTTTGCTTTTGTCACACAACTGAATATATTATTTTCTTTTTTTTTAAGTTGATATATTTATTACTTTTTTTTCTTAAGATATAATTTTAAATGAAAGGTTTTTAGCATAGGCCTTTTATTTTTTTATTATTTTTAATACATCTTTATTGGAGTATAATTGCTTCACGATACTGTGTTAGTTTCTGTTGTACAGCAGAGTGAATCAGCCACATGCATACATGTATCCCCATATCCCCTCCCTCTTGCATCTCCCTCCCACCCTTCCTATCCCACCCACCCCTCTAGGTGGTCACAAAGCACGGAGCTGATCTCCCTGTGCTTCCCACTAGCTGTCTATTTTACATTTGGTAGTGTATTTTGTTTTTATTTCCTCACTCCTGGTTTCCATTTAACTTAAACATTTAAAAAGAAGATATACACTGTATCCAGCCATTTGACTTCCAGCAAATATAAGCATGAATTCTAATATATGCTGAAATTTTTGTAAGATCTTGTTATTTAAAATTATTCAAGATAGTAAGAAACACTTAAGACACTTTCTTTTATCACTTACAAAGAACATAATTTCGTAGTCATAATCTTTATGTTTTGGGTACTTTGCTAGGTGATGAATGACCCATAGCAGCTGTGAAGTAAGTGTTTTTTAAATCAATGTATTAAATCAAAGATTTAAAGTTGTTGATGTGTAATTTACATTCTTTGATTATCCTAAGAAGGTTTTTTACAAGCCTTCTATACCATCGCCACCACCGCCCACCCCTACATACTCATATACTTCCCCAAAAGTGGAAAGGGAATTAGATTCTGCTTGAGCCTGGTACTAAGGACAACATCAGTGCTTAGCAAAAGCAAGAGATAGCTGGGAGTTAGGGCTCAGTGGAGGAGGAGGTCTCTGGGGGCAATGTGGGAAATAGGCCTAGGTCTGAGAGAGTGCTGGCAAGTCAGATTCACCCCCTGAGGGGAGAGAGGGCCCAAAACCTCTAGTTCCTGGGCTCGTCATTGTTACAGACAACTTAGAGATAAGAGCATATATGGATAGAGAAAGTATACATAGTTATTTATTCAATGAAAATGACCAGAACTATGTGCATTTGGAGAGGTCTCTGACATTATTGGAGTCGTAGGAATTAGATACCAGTTATTGGTGGTGGCAGAAGAGTACGGCTTTAGACACGTTAAGAGTTTGACTTTGATGTGTTCGGTGCTATCATGAACTTCTGAATAAGAATTATATGATTAAAATTAAGCTTAAGAAATATTGCTGTTATGACATATATATACTACTAGGTATAAAATAGAGAACTAATGAGAACCTACTGTATAGCACAGGGAACTCTACTCAATGCTCTGTGGTGACCTAAATGGGAAGGAAGTCCAGAAAAGAGGAGATATATGTGTACATATGGTTGATGCACTTTGCTGTACACTTGAAACTAACACAACATTGTAAATTAACAATACCTCAATTAAAAAAAAAAGAAATATTGCTGTTGGATGTAGGATGGATTACAACACCAGGAGGGAAAGAATCTAAGAAGCTATTGCACTGGTCCAGTCAAAGAGTTACAGCCTCGTGTCCTGCTGTAAAAAGAGAGAAATGGCAGACCTGTGTAGAAAGACCTTGTCACACACATCAGCAGGAAGCTCCCTAGTGCCATGGAGGTTAAGGCTAAGTATGCAAAGTGGTTTAATAAATGGTGACTCACTTTTAATTTTATCTCTAGTTTCTTATTTGTTTCATGAAAGAGTAGTCTTCACAGTTTTGCATATTAACCAGAAACCTTGAAACCAATAGCTAAGCATAGACTACTATATAAATACCATGACTTTGTTTATTTTCTAAGGTCCAGGTTTTAGCACCATTTGTAGCTGGTAAAAGATGGATTTTTAAATGGCTTTTTTTTTTTTTTTTGACAATCTAGATCAGCATCTTTTTGCAAAATTTTTCAAATCAAGGTCAGGGAAGTGATTGCCATAAAGATAGCTATTATTACAGGACCCCGTGATGCCAGCTGGATAGGCATCGTGTGAGGATAATAGCACCCAAAGCTCTTTATTTTCTAATCAGGAGACTATTTACCTCAGAAGACTTCTGCGCTGTTTGAATGCAGCCGTGGGAATGCTACCCATCCCTGCCCAACCATTCTTTCATCCATGAGACTGAAATAGGACTGAAGCAAACAAGGCTTCTCTCACCACCTCTCTCAGCCTTTTCTGTTGTCACCACCCAGAGTGCTTCTACTAGAGTGGTATCTGATAAAGGTGGGGGGCAGGCAGGGGGAGGCGACAGACTCAAGTAAATTACTTGTGAGACTAAACCAGCTCAAAGGTGTTCAAAGGGGAAATGGAGGTGGGTAGAATAGGGGTAGAAGTGCATTGGCAGACTGCATCTTTTTTAGGTCATCCTCTGTTAAACTCTACTCAGTGAATCCGAATTCCTGAAGTGCACATGCTAGCAATAGAGGGACTAACAGTGACAGAGATGTACTTCAAGAATTTCTAGACGAAAAAATTATTTAAAATATTTTGCTTTTTGTTTACATACTGATTTATAGAAATTATAAATCAGTTTATTTATAAATCAGTATGTTTATGAATTAACAGTGTCCAATTTGCTCTACTTGTGATCTATTGATACTTATACAAACACTTCACATTTACAGGTAAGTTTCAGCAGTGTATCTTGCGTATGGAAAAGTCAATTTGAGGGTCCAGTTTCACTTTCTTCCTCTCTTTTTAAATAGAGTCTTTGTGAAGAAAGGAGCTGTTTGACTGAAACATCCTGGTCAAAACCTGTTGATAGACCTCCTACTTGCCCTTCAGAATAAGATGGAGCCATGGTGGATATTATTATTTGGAGAACTAAAAGACAGATTTTAGGGGCAAAAATTCAACCCACATAAAGAATGGGGGAAAAAATACAATAAATTAAGCAAATACCTTTTACAAGTGAAAGAATTTTTTCTTCTGCCATCAATAAAACCAGTGCACTATTAAATACATTGTTTTGCTGTATGTTTTATTTGCTGAATGTTATTTTTCTCGTTCATCTGGTACTAACCCCATACTAATTGCCTTCTGTAGAATGGCAATTACAGCATACTGATGCCTCCCTGTAATTACAGAATAAACTGACTTACACAGCTTGCCACATTTCTTACAAAACAACCTGAAGCCAAATAGCAGTTCTTAGTATGGTAACACTACTAAATATGACAGCAAAAAATATTCAAAACTTGTATATGTTGTTTTAGCACTCTATTAATGTAATTTGATTGAAAAACAGGCATTCCCTTCCTTATAAAATGTGCAGTGGATCTTTTAAGATGCATCTGGTTGCAGATAACAGAAAACACAGCTCAAACTGGCTTAAACACTAAAGTACTGACTGACTTCACTACCAGAAGCACAGTAGATTTCAGCTGGTTTAATTTAGTGACTCAGAGTTGTCATGAAAAATCCTGATGCTTTGCATCTCATTTCTGCTCTCTCTGGCATAAGCATTCTACAGCAGGCTGCCCCATGTGAGCCCAGGATGGCTACAGCTTCCTGAGCTATTAAATCCAGGGATGCGGTTGGGGTCCCTTCCAGAAGTGCACTTAGAAGAGAAATGAAGCTTTCACACTCAGGCCACATTTACCTGTATCGTGTGACTTTTCAACCTATGAACCAGAAACTTCAACAAGGGTCTGTGGGTTAGTTTAGGCCTGATCCAAGTGCCCCAGCCTTACAAGTGGGGGCCATCTGCTTTCCTGGAAGCATATTCGATTTGAGGCAGAGGATATATATCTGAAAGTCAGGATACTTGCCGAAAGGAGAGAGAGAGGTGTTGGAGAAGCAACCAGAATGTCCATTACAGAGAACCAGTACGTCTAAACTACAAACTCTTAATAGGACAAAAATAATAGTCTTAGTCCTATGAAGTAAGAAGTGAGTAGTTAAAAAGAAATAAGGAGAGGACTTCCCTGGTGGCGCAGTGGTTGAGAGTCCACCTGCCGATGCAGGGGACACGGGTTCGTGCCCTGGTCCGGGAAGATCCCACATGCTGCGGGGCAGCTGGGCCCGTGAGCCATGGCCGCTGAGCCTGTGCGTCCGGAGCCTGTGCTCCGCAACAGGAGAGGCCACAACAGTGAGAGGCCACAACAGTGAGAGGCCTGCGTACTGCAAAAAAAAAAAAAAAAGAATGGAATCTTGCCTTTTGCAACGACATGAATGGACCTAGAGGGTATTATGCTAAGTGAAATAAGTGAGACAGAGAAAGACAAAGACCATATGATTTCACTTATATGTGGAATCTAAAAAACACAACAACTAAATAAACATAACAAAAGAGAAACAGACTCATAGATACAGAGAACAAACAGGTGGTTGCCAGAGGGAATGGGAGTGGAGGGAGGAAAGAAATAGGTGAGAGAGATTAAGAGGTACAGACTTTCAGTTACAAAATAAATGAGTCATGGGTGTGAAATGTACAGTGTGGGGAATATAGCCAATAATTATGTAATGTCTTTGTATGGTGACAAATGGTAACTAGACATATTATGGTGATCATTTTGAAATGCACAGAAACATCAAATTACTATGTTGTGTACTGTGAACTAACATGGTATTGTAGGTCAATTATACTTCAAAAACAAATTCATAAGAAAAGAGATCAGATTTGTCATTACCAGAGAGGGAGGAAGGGGGTTGGAGGGAATTGGATGAGGTGATCAAAAAGTACAAACTCCTAGTTATAAGATAAATATGTACTAGGGATGTAATGTACAATATGATAAATATAATTAACCCTGCTGTAGTTATATATGAAAGTTGTTAAAAAAGTAAATCCTAAGAGTTCTTGTCAGAAAGAAAAAATATTTCTATTTCTTTAATTTTATATCTGTATGAGATGATTGATGTTCACCAAACTTACTGGGGTAATCATTTCATGATGCATGTAAGTCAAATCATTCTGCTATACACCTGAAACTTACAGAATGTTTTTCAATTATATCTCAATAAAACTGGAATAAAAAAAGAACATAGGGTTATCATCAACTGCTTCAGTAAGAGAGGCCTCTGAAAGGGTCTCTTGCATTCTCAAAGCAAAGCTTACTAATTAGTTTTAAGTGTTTCCTAATCTGAGAAATGACAAGAATGAGAAAGAGACATATTTGGGGAACATTTTTTTTCTTCTCATTCAGTTTCTCTCCTTTGAGAGCACAGGTATGAAACATACTAGTAGCACAGTGACTGCTTTGAAGGATTTGGGATCCTTCTGGGCTAGAGAAATACCAGGAAAAACTGGGTTGCTACTTAGAGAATATGGGGCTTAAAGAGGTGCTATTTGTTTGTTTTGTTGTTTATTTGCTTATATTAGAGATTCTGCCCACAAGAGCATGGGGTGAAACAGCAGTCAAAGGGAAAATGGAAATTTAAAAATAAGGATACAAATAAAGAACTCTTAGGGAAATACTTGAAAATGAAGACAGGCACTTTCAGCCCCCATTTTCCAAGAGGGCAGGTTGTCTGCATAATGGAGAACTCCCACCCCCATCCAGAACGTAGAAATCCTGGTATTAAAACTTCTTATGTTATGAGATTTTTTCTGAGTCATCTGAGGGTGTTCTCTGGGCAGTAGCGTGGATTCTTCTGGCACATGGTGAGGTCTTTTTTCCTTGCTAATTTTTCCATCTGCCTTCTTTCCAGATAATAGAAAGTCAATTTTATGACCATGGTTAGACTGACCATGTAGGTTAAAAATATCAAGACATTGCTTGCTGGTATTGTCAGGTCCACATTATATATTCCAGAGTCATAGACATTATAATTTGAGAGAATTATGATGGCATCATATTTAGTTTCACATTGGGATGATCTTAACTGAAGTCATATAATGACTCAGTTCAGAGATTGCTGGGCTCAACCTCAATGAAACTTTTATAAAAGGCTTTGAGAGACTAGCTGCCCACCTTGCAGGGTCTAGATAGTTTTTTAAAAAATAAATTTAGAACAGCAATAGTAAGGAAATGTAGCCTCATGAAAGGGCAGACAGAACTTTTTTTTTTTTTTGATACCTATTTTTATGTCATCTGGTTTAAGAGATACAGAAATACCCATAATTTTCACAGGCTGTTAAATGCTTTGAGGTTTATAGGCAAAGAACAAAGAGGAATGTGGTGACATATTCCAACTTCAGGTGTCATATTCTTGCCCTTTCGTCACAAAAGAAAGGCAATTTTGTTAAAGTTCGAGTTCACAGGATTTCTGCTTGTGTCAGGATAGAGCAACAGAGGAAGGCTTTACCTTCCTGCCTGAAACACATAAAGAACTGGACTAAATACATGAGACATTGGAACTCAAGACATTGGACATGGGCAACAAGGTACAGTGACTCTCGAGAGATGAGAAGCAACTGGGTGAGCCTTACAATTGCTTCAGCTTACTGCCTGGAGGAAGTTTTAAGGCCATGGTGAAGGGAGGAGGAACCCAGGTGGTACCTGTCAGTCTCTGTGAGTTGAGAGATAGAGGGGAGAGCTTAGGGAAGACAGGGTTGGTAGATTTTGCAGGGCAGAATACCAGAGAAATGTTGTTTGACCTAAATCTAATATGTAAAACTATAAAAGATCTGGGAGAAAACAGGAAATCTTCATGACCTTGTGTTTAGACAGAGTTGTTATGTATAACATGAAAAATATGCTCCATAAAAGAACAAACTGATAAATAGTACTTAATCAAATTAAGAACTTATGTTTCTCAAAGACACTGTTAAGAAAATTTAAAAGAAAACAAGCCAAAGATTTGGAAAAAATATTTGCAAATTACATATCTGATAAAGAACTTGTATACATAATATATAAAGAGTTCTCAAAACACAATAAGAAATCAGTCTTATTGAAAAATGGGCAAAAGATTTGAACAGTTGACCAAAAAAGATATACAGATGGCAAATAAGACAATGAAAAGATGCTCAAAATCATTAGTCATTAAGGAAATGCAAATTAAAACCATGATGAGGTAACCGCTACACACCTATTAATATGACCAAAATTGAAAAGACCCTCCATACCAAGCGTTGGCAAAGATGTGGAGGAATGGAACTCCCATACACTGCTGGTGAGAATGTAAATGATACAAACTGCTTGGAAAACAGTTTGACAGATTCTTAAAAAGTTAAACATATATATACCCATCGTATGACCCTGTCATTCCACTCCTAGTTATTTACCCTAGACAAATGAAAGCAGATATTCATACTTAGACTTGTATATAAATGTTCATAGTATCTTTACTTGTAATAGCCCCAAACTGGAAACAACCCAAATGTCCTTTAACGTGTGAATGCATAAACAAGTTGTAGTATATCCATAAATAAAATACCACTCAGCAATGAAAAGGAATGAACTGATCAATATTTCATGCAACAACAGAAATGAATCTCAAAATAATTATGCTGAGTGAAAGAGGCTAGATGCTCCTGCTTAGAGGGAGGGGAAAGGGAGGGACAAAGAGGGGGGAGAAGAATTTCTATACGCCAATCATACCTCAATAAAACATCTTAAAAAAATTGTAAACTCAATGTGGATGTTTTCTTGCTCTTCCCCTAACTCACTGAAATAATACTGGACACTACTGCTGCATTCAATGAAAAAGTCACATTATAACTTTTTACTCTTCACTGGGTTGTGGTGACAGTATTCTGACAGATATAATTGGCTTTGTTAGAAAATATTTAACCTCAAAAATATTAATTCCTTATGATCATTTTAGAGATATGGAATCTTTAAAATTGCCACTGTCATTTGTAAAGCTGTTAATTCTCAGAGGCCAGATAGGTCATTATAATTATTGTTATTTTTGTTGTGTTAGTACTACTTAGACTTTTAAACTAAGGCTTCTTGGGGCCTGGGTTTTATATATATGTATGTGTACCTAAATTTTCTATTTTCAGACTTTTATCTTTCAGAAGCCTCAGGCATTTCTTTAAAAGGACTAGGGTTTTTAATAGAAAACATTTGCTTGTCTGAGCCCTTTTGTTTTTTCCTTTTATTTATTATACAATTTTCAAGTACTGACAGAAGTAACTCTAGTACCTGTGGCCTAATTTGCTACTTAATAGGTACCTGTTTTAATTTCATAAATCCTTTAGGTCTTTAGGGAAAATAAACCCATAAGTGGTTAACTCTGGCATTTTTACAGTACATTGAATTCTTCTAAACTTTACATGGCACTTTTTCAAAATGAAGTAAGTTTTCCCCCTCCTATCTTACATTGCATCTGTATGACATATACATGCTAAAATAAAGACAGTGGGCTTCCCTGGTGGCGCAGTAGTTAAGAATCCACCTGCCAATGCAGTGGACACGGGTTCGAGCCCTGATCCGGGAAGATCCCACATGCCACAGAGCAACTAAGCCCGTGCACCACAACTACTGAGCCCATGCCACAACTACTGAAGTCCACACCTGTAGAGCCCGTGCTCCACAACAAGAGAAGACCGCAATGAGAAGCCCACACACCCCAAGGAAGAGTAGCCCCTGCTCACTGCAACTAGAGAAAGCCCGCGTGCAGCAACGAAGACCCAACACAGCCAAAACTCAATTAATTAATTAATCTATTTATTTAAAAAATAAATACATTTATGTGGTAGCGTTTACACACTATCGTAACTCTTCTGTTATTGCTACTCAGGTTTATGTGCACTGAATAAATAACTCGTACATTTTGTCTTAACCTGTTGCTTTCAATGTATAACATGCTAAAACTCATAAACTCAGATGCATGTGATAATCACAAGGTTGAAGATTTTTATAACCATTTTATAGGAAACACTTTATTTTGAGATGGAACATGGTAATTTTTCCATGTCTTCATGGTATTTGCAAAACGATACCCTTTATATACAAATGTTTCCAACTAAATTCTTCTTCGTATCTCTTAAAAATGTTTTGGGAACACATTTCTTTGTCCTGCTTAATAACAAGGCCCAGGGAATTCAGGCCATTTACTATTTTCTCGTTCATGAACATGGGTAGAAACAGATTCTGGGTAGGCCAGATTACAGTTTAGTCATCTACTAAAATAATTTCCTCTGTGAATAATTCAATCAACTTAATACAAGAAAATTGTGCCATATGCTGTAAATAAGCTGCTTATATGAAACCAGCTTTTTCCAACAGGAATTGTTCCTTCCAGGTGCCATTTATATCATTCTTGGAACTTAATTCTTGGACTCCTTACAGTGAACAGTTCCTACTTAAGTGTCATGGTCATGTCCAGTTGCTCAGTTAATGTTTCCTGGGTTCAAATGTTTCTACTTCAACCCCTGAATCTGATTCTTAGATTTTAGACACCAATAAAAGGAAGCTACTTATACTATCAGAGTAACACTAAAACACTGCACCAGTGGAATTACTTACTAATTCACATTTGTAAGAAAGTGGACACCTTTTGGATTGTTTATCCAGCCCCCTTCTCTTGGCACTGCTTTTCCCCCTATCTTTCATACTTTCAGAAAGAAGCATTATGTTTGCATATTATTTACAGCAGGGAGGAAGTAGAATCATGAAGTAGCTGGGATCAAAGTCTCTGCCACTTCTTGACCTTGTGAACTTAAGTAGCTTAACCTTTCTAAGTCTTTGTTTCCCCATTTGGAAAATAGTAGGACTTACTTTGTAGGATTATTGTGAGACAGATAGAAGCAGCTGCTGACAGCCAGATGCTGGCCTGGAACTCTCAACTCTCTTTTTGCCCATACACAATTTCACAGAATATCAACAGCAGACAAAGTCACTTGGAAAATGAAGAAGCGAGAAAAAACAAAAACACTCTATAATCATGTCTGAATACCAAAACACCAGAGAAATAATTTAAAGAGCCAAAACCAAAACAAGAATTTGTCCAAACCACAAAAATGACTGAACTTCTCCCTTTTCTGGCTAATTTGAATGACTGCTGCTCCTTTACCAAGTAGAGTTTCAGCTCTGCTTCATTCATCCCACCACCAAGATAACAAGTATGAAGATATCCAATCAAAGACTTTTCCTGCTTCTTGACAACACCCAACGCTGAGCAAAGCCTACTTTTCTTGTACCATTCCAAAAGTCCCATAATACAAGGCCAAATTCTACTGTGTTAACCACATTTTCTGGTTTCTGTATTTGATGTGCTGACCTCTGGGACATTGCTTTCATACGAAAACTAACCAATCCAAAGTCCACTTACCCTCGTGAGACACTAATCCCCTGCCCTAATCTTCCCAGGGCTAGGCATCAGACAAATAGGGACATCCTCTACACCCCAGAGTCCACTGAAATTATTTAAACTATTGTAAACCTGGTCAGCCCATCCGTTCCTGGGAAAACCACAATACATGAAAGCTCTTCCCAGTTTCCCTCACTCTCTCTCTGCCTGCCACCAACCTTTGTGTTCTCTCCTGTGGCATGTCCTCCTATTCTTGGAAACTGTGCATAATAGACTATCTTTTCAATGGCATTTCTAATCTGCTGTCCACACCAAATTTGAGTAAAACCAAAATCCCAGGTACATTTTTAAATACCTATAACAAGTCCTTTCTAGCATCTTCTTACTAAGACATCACACAGTTCTCCATGACATATGGTCTCTTTCATTGCAATGAGCCAATAAACCAAATTTGTTCAACAACAGGTATATTTCTGGAAGTCTTTGGCTGGTCCTTGGTTGATCATCAATGCTTTCCAAAGAAAGATCTCAATCAAAAGGGGGAAATGTGAAAGGAAAATCAGATTGGAGTTGGTATTGCTAAGAGAGCTCTCTAAAATGGAGCTGGGGGACTAATGAGGAAGTGAGAATTATGCACTTCTCAACCCGGATGGAATCTGAACTTTTGACCACTTATCAGGCATCAAGAACATCTGCCCAAAGTTCCAGAAACTGAAGATACTTATTGGATCCTTACCCTAAATAACTTGTGACATCCTATCCTTTAAAGGCAAATCTTCCTTTTTGCATCACAGCTAATCATAATTCTTGCAAGGCAACTTTAACAACCTTGTGGATTTGCCTTTATGAGCCCCTGACTCATTCTCTTCCTTGCAACACTCTCAGTTTTACCCAAATAAGTGTCTCCTGAATTGTAATTCCTAAGACCCCAGATAAAGCTCTTTGTCCTTTGCAGCCTTGATGCTGATTACTGTTTGACATTACATGACATCAGAAATGGGATCCTAAGTGATTTACCTTTCCCTCTGGTGCTGCCATGGTTACTGATTATTGTTTGACACCGTCGCTAATTTTCTCAGTGTTTTATTAGGACCCTTCAAGAACTTGTTATATTTACCACAAATATAGAGATGCTGCTGCTAGTGGTGCCATGGGGTTGTTGTTATGCTTCCTTCTTTTGATCTCTTTTACTTGTGAGCTGTATTGCCCTCTATGGCACTAAGTTTGTTTAAGGTCTCAAGCCTTCCAATCTTTCAGGCTATGCTTTATGACATGTTTGTCCACATACTCCCTGAACATGAAAATAGAACAAAACTAAAAAACTATATACCTTCTAGCATACAGTTAAAGAGAAAAACTGCAGACCTCAAATGGTGTCACTTATGCTAAAGCCAAACCTAGATTTAATACCTAACCTAACTGCAGTTTCAACTGTCACCAGAAGTATAAGCTTAATCACTAGTCTAAAATTTACTGGTCAGCACCACTGAGGTAGTAGGTCTTGTGGGCCCTCTTCATCCCCCAGAGGAAGAAGAGGCAACCTGCATGATAAAACCCTTGCCATTCTCTTCCCCACAAAATCAGATGTCCTGGCCTAAAAATAATCCTTTCTTTTCTTTTGCTAATAGCTCCCTTGTCCTACCCTTCTTTCTATAAAAACTTTCCATTTTATACAACCCCTCAGAAGGCTCTTCCAGTTGCTAGAATGGATGCTGTCTGATTTATGAATTGCCTAATAAAGCCAATTAGATCTTCAGATTTACTTGGTTGAATTTTGTTTTTAATAATATTGTTAAGTCGACATAAAAAATTTTTATATGTACTTTTAATATCTTTATATATTTGTAACAGGGAAGAGCCAATTCTGACCCCATGTTGGATCTGTTTCTTTTACTTTAACCTTTGTTTTTCATTGCTTTTGTTATTATAATCACACATAATGGCCTGCCTCAGGGAACCCTGCCCCTCTGCCTGAATGTTAAACTAAAGTGCCTTTGTTCAGCTCACAGGGAGACAATCTGACCCTGCCCACCTGTGAAAGGCTGCAGAAAAGAAATTAACAGATCCCCTCCCTGTGGCTGGCCATTCCAGGAGACGTTGGCAAGACTTATGGCCTTTTTATTTCACTTCCCCACTTCCTCCCCCTCTCTGTTCTATAAAATAAACTGGCATCCAAACCCCAATAAGATGGTTTCTTTGAGACTTCAGTCTGCCATCTTGGTCAGTTGGCTTCCCGAATAAAGTCGTATTCTTTGTCTCAACACCTCGTCTCCCAACTTATTGGCCATTGTGCAGTGAGCAGAGCGAGCTTGGACTCAGGAACATATATTCTTCAAAGCCTTGGAGCTACACGTTTAACTCATTCCGTTTTTGGACAGTGTTGTCATTTTCCATCAGTTAGCCAAAGCCAGTCCTCAGGTCAGACCAGTCAGCCAAATAAAAGCATAAGGTTTGGCGGATCAGAAAGCACCTAACTTTATTTGCTTCCCCAGTTCAAACGAACATGGCAATACCTTTCTTTTAAGACATTCACCTCACTTCTGAATTCTAAGATAGATGGAGCCTGGCTGTGAGTTTGTTGTCATGATGAAAGAAGATAACTGGAGTACTTCATGGCCAAGTTCTCTTTGCTTAGCTGCTCCAGGATCCCCCTGCAAGTTGCAAAACTACCTCCAGCCATAAAAATATGAGAAGTTTTTTTTCTCCACTAGATACGGCTGATAAGCTAATACAGTCACCCCATTTACCATGTAAGTCAAGGATGAACTATGTGTGACAAATGGTACTGTCAAGTACCCTTACTTGAGGACTAGTTATTGTTTGTCTGAGAACATGTATGTAATGGGTTCTATGCTTGGCTATACAAGGGGGTCGGATTTTTTTTCTGTCACTGCAATTTCTCAGCAGACTACCTGTGGTATGTATCACATTCTGATTTAACTTTTATTCATTAATGTACCTGTTTTCTGTCTCCACTACCTTTGTGGAGAGGTTTTCTGGGTTGGAAGAAGATTTTTTTTTAATGCTATTTCCCCAGCAGGTGCAAATAGTTCTTTACACAGGTTCCCCAGGGTAAGTAGTAAGCCTGACCCCCCTGGGAATCCACAGCACTGGGGAAGCTCTGTTCCACTGCCTGAAGGCCCATGGGGTCAGCCTGTGAGGGCTCCCCTTGGGCCACAGGGTCATCTTGTTACCAAGTCCAAGCTTGCTCTGCTCACTGCACGACAGGGCAATAAATTGGGAGACGACGTGTTGAGACAAGGAACAGCGACTTTATTTGGAAAGCTGGGCATCCAAGAAGATGGGGCTAGGGTCCCCAAAAAAACATCTTATCCGGGTCTGGATGCCAGTTTCTTTTATAGAACAGAGAGGGAGAGGAGGCGAGGAAGTAAAGTAAAAAGGCCATTAGTTTTGCCTGGCTTGGCCAGCCTCAGGGAAGGGAATGTGCTAATTTCTTATTTTCTGTAGCCATTCACAGGTGGGCAGGGTCAGATTGTCTCCCTGTGAGCTGAACAAAGGCACTTTAGTTTAACATTCAGGCAGAGGGGCAGGGCTCCCTGAGGCAGGCCATTATGTGTGATTATAATAACAAAAGCAATGAAAAACAGAGGTTAAAGTAAAAGAAACAGATCCAACATAGAGTTCCATTTTGCTCTTCCCTGTTACAACATCCTCTGACTTGCTTGTAGTAATCCAGGCACCAGGGCACCAGTTAGTGAATGCAGGGCCAGCACTGACATGACACACACTGCTTTTCCTGACAACCGCCTCTCAGAGTTGGCTCTGACAGCATATCTCAGCCTCCAGATTCCCTGGCTCAGTGGGCGGCTTCCTCATCACCATGGGAACTGCTTTGTGGGAACTCTGTGATTTGGGCTGTGAAGGAAAGCTTCTTGAAGAATACTGCTGGGGCGACCATCTCTTGGGAAGGACAAGTCTTTTCTCTGTGATTTTTCTATTTTTTCCCCTCTTCAGAACTTGCCTTTGCCTTGTTTCGCTGACATGTTTTAAAATATTCTCTCAGTGGACATTAAATCTAAAAAAGACCTCACCGTGTTTAAACTTCCCTTTCCTCCTATGCACTTCCCTTCCCTGCCTGATCCTCACCCTGGGACTCTGCTTGCATCCTGGGCTCAGCGCTTCCCTGGGAAGCAGGATGGAGCTGAATACTGGCAGGTCAGGGACATCCACACAGTCTGATTTGAGGAGTACTGAGCCCGCCCACCTCCAAAGCTCTAAATTCAGTATTCTGGAACAGTAGCACTTTAAGCAACTTGCCTTTCAGCACAAAGAGGATCTCCAGATGAATTTGCACTTTAGAGGCTATATGAGAAGGGGGAAAAGCTGGGTTCAGATCTAGGCTAGCTATTTGCCAATGGGGACAAGTTATTTTATTTTTTTAACCTCATTTTCTCATCTCTAAAATGGAGAAAATTACCCATCTTGCTCTTGTAAGCCCTAAATCGGTGCTTTTAGAGTAACTAAGATGTTGCAGAGGCTCAGACCAGACAGCATGCATTGGCTCCTCTTCAGGTGAAGAGCAGGCCCCTGAGGGTGCTGAATGAGAAACAGGGCTGAGGAGCTGGAGAAGAGCTAAGTCACCACTGAGGGAACAGCTGGGTCAGCATGAAGGGAAAACTTGCCTCAGATGGGGAAGAGATGTTGTGGGAGGAAAATCAAAGTGGAGTTGGTATTGTTAAGCGAGCTCTCTGAATGGAGCTGGAAGGCCATTGAGGAAGTATGACTTATTATTGTCCTAATGAAGGTATCCAGAACATCTGCCAGAAACTCAAGATACTTAATAGAACCTTACCCTAAAATAACTGGTGACATCCTATCTACTTGTTGGACTCCCAATCCTAAAATAACTTGTGATTCCTTAAGGGTAAATATTTTCTGATTCATGTCAGAGTCTATCACAGTTCTCACCAGGCAACTTTTAACAACCTATGGACAAAGAAGGTCACCTGCCATTTCAGTAAACAAAGCATATTGCTGCCATAAAGCTATTGGCCGCTGCAGCCACCACCAACAATGCACCCAGATGGGATTCAGGGTGGAGAAAAACAGGATACTGGCCCTAGATAGTTAAGATACCTATCAAAGGAATAATTTCAGTGAGCCCAGACTCTTGCATCTTTCATATATAGAAAGGCACTAAAATCATTAACTTGAGATGTTTGATTTTTTGTGATTAGCAATAATCTTTTGACGTTTGACTATGTTTTTTGTTTTGTTTTGTTCTTCAGCAAAAACCCCTGTATATCCTGGCTCTCCCTTACCTCTTTTGAAAAGTTCCTCAGAGCTATCTGAGAGGTTGTTTCCAAGCTATAACCCTCAGTAATGCCCTGAATAAAACATAATTCTCCACTTTTAAGTTGTGTGTTTTTTTGTTTTTGTTTTTTTCAGTTGATAGTTTTGGCAACCAGTGAAGGGATTCAGAGCAGACGTCTCTCCTTTGCCTGAACTCTATGAAGATCTGGAACCTGGCACAAGCAGAGGCCTCTTGGGTCTGTCCGCCTCCTGAGGGAGTCCAGACAAATTTGTGTGAGTCTCTCCTGGTTTTCAGATGTCCCATTATTGGCTGATGATCCTAGGTTTTATTCAGTCGTATTAAATTCCTCTCTGGAGGAGTAAGTTATCCTTGAAACTTAGTTTCAAGAAGAGGTACCTGGGTTATCCTCAGTTGAAAGACACTGAGAAGATTTTTGCCTAATTTAGACAATGAGTAGGGTTGGTCTGGGTAATTAGATGGGAGACTGGCCTGGCATTTTTCCTTGAATTGGCTACTTTAATAGGGTTTGTTGGAATAAAAGTGAAGATATCTCATGAGAGCTTTCAGCCGTGAATAAGGAACATCTTCTTCCCAGCTGATGAAGGCTTTCTCTGGGAACTGAGAAACTTTTGAAAGTGGTGGCAGCAAGTCCTCATACCATGCAGCTGTCCCTATAGAGAAACCCACTCATTTTAATTAAAAACTTGCTCTGCTGGGGACACGCATGAGAGCTGGCCACTCAGTGATCTGAACACCCACAGTGGTCTTATACTACCCAAGGGAGAAACTGAGACATGTAAGAGGGCTGAAACTCCTAGAGGAGTTAAGCTCACAAAGAGCACATTGATCATCACTAGCAATTTATCTTGGCAGACCTTGGAATGGAGAACAAAGTTTTCAAAACAAAAGAAAAGGAATGACAGATTGCCAGCTTCCAACTAATACCCCAGCCAGGCTTTTGTATGAATGTACAAAACTTATATTTACAAGGAAATCTTGCCCTGAAAATGCCCAAGATGTGGCTCTTTTATTACATACACAGTTAAGTTAGAGAAAACTGGCTTCATAAAACATCTTTTCAGAATTCTGACCTTAAAGAAAACAAAAACCCTTACATTTCTCTCCCTGTGTCTTTGAGATGTAAATGTTCTACCAGATCTTAGGCATTGTTTGCTGTTGTTGTTGTTTTTTCCTTTTCTGTGTTTTGAGAGCTTGATCTCTACCATCCAGAAAGTACACATATAGTGTACATTTGGCAGCCAGTCAAATAGACTGGGATTCTGAGCAGTGTTTTGTCTGGCTCTGCCAGCTCACAGGGGTCTTTGTCACCTTAACTTTTGTTGCATTACCTGTATAACAAAGGCCCTTTACTTTCTTAGGTGATTTTGGGGAGTAAACTTTCTAGATCTTGTGAAGGCTGCATCCATTGCACTCTCTTGTGGGGATGCCTCCTGTGACCTGAGCTGCTATTTAGATACATCTCATCAATGACCAGATGATAGATCCTTTAAATTGAAAAAATTTCTAAATTGGTAAATTTTTAGAAAGCCCTCATTATAAATAGCTGGTACCTATTGGTGAAAAAAACAAATTAGAAGAACATCATATATATACCTATATATCATATATATAGATATATATTATCTATCTATATCTGTCTATCTCTCTCTATATATATATAGTTAACCTTAGAACTCCCTTAGTTTAAAACAGATAAAAAACCAATTTGAGAAGCCTTATTTGTGGTCTCCACTTCCCCTCAATGGGCCTTACAGATGCTAATAAAAACATTAGGATAATTAATGTTAACTGGGTTAACAGGGAAATAAGAAAAAACTGAAGAGAAAGTCTAGAGACTTCTTCCCAGGAAGGTGGAAATTTTAAAGGAACTCATCTCAAAAGAATAAAAATCTTTAGATGGTTATTAAGAAATAGGACATTAAATAAAATGAACATTAATGGGATTAAAACAAAAGGTTTTTATACAACATGACCTAAGGTTGGATGGGCCAAAGGGACTCCCTATTGGTCCCAACATTAAAGGGCCCCAAACAAGTCCACTGTATTGACCCCAGTTAAAATCTATATTTTAAAAGGCTGGAAGAAAATTACACTGAGATATCTGATCAACAATTGCTTGGGGCAAAAGGCCAATTAATCAAGTTAAGAGATTGACAAAAAGACCTGAGTCCCTCGGCTCAACCTTTCACTGGGGATCCCAAAGCCTTTATACAAAAATAGATAAAATGGCTGGGGAATTAAAAGGAAAGCTTCTACGATTCCTTATAAGACCAAAGCTTGTTGATGGAGTCTTAATGGAAACTAAAGTTAAAGGTATTAAAGTTGACAGAATTGAGAAAATTTATAAAAATTGGTATATTTAAATGGGCTTTATATAAAATGGTTACATTACTTTTGCTTAATTATATTGTGTGATAGACATTATGTCTCACTGGGGTACTTCACCTCCCCTTGGTATTATAAGACAGGGCATATAAATGTGCCCTTCAGACAATAGTAATTAAAAATACTAAAAGAAAACAACAGGATTACTTGAGCCTGAACAATATGAAATAAAAACCGAGAACTAATATTCAGGGGCTAATGAATACAATAATAGAAATTATTTTGCTCTGGGTTTAGCTTGTACCCTCAAAAAGAGGTCCTTTGTTGAATGCCTTGTGCAAAATTCTGAAAGCGTGATAAATTGATCCTTAAAGTTCTAGAACATAGAACTCTTGATTTTCAGTTTATTTGGGAATCTTCTCACTGATATAAAAAAGTAAATTAATGAAAATATAGTTGGGCAAATCAATCTTTTAATATCATTTATGTGGCAGACCAGTTCTTTGGGGAATTAAAGCAACTGTCTTTGTCTTGCAAATGAGAAATGTAGATATAGCCCACAATAACCTGAGACTGAGTATAATTAGTTCAATCATGAAACCAAAGTTTTTTGAAAAAGGAAAAAATTTCCTTTTAAAACTCAAACCACTGGAAAGACTCCCTTAACACAAAATCTAATTCACAGCTTCCTTAAGAATTTATCAAGAACAAATATATATCTGAAAAGTCTTTTCCACAAATAGTAAAGACTTAGTCATCTGAGCAAATAAATTTAACGTATTCCAACTGTTCTTTAGAAACCAATGTTTATATTATAAGACCTTATTCATCACTAAATAAATGTTAAAGTGAAGCTATGAGATCTCAAGTTTTGTCTGTTTACATGTTTGTGTGTACATTATACATATGAGATGTCTCTATCTCTGGAAAATATTATCA
>NW_020175415.1:0-28723 GCF_003031525.2 Neophocaena asiaeorientalis asiaeorientalis
GAGGCCACAGCAGTGAGAGGCCTGCATACCTCAAAAAAAAAGGAGAAGATTGATAAGTTCAACTATGTTAAAACATTAAAAACAAATCTGTTCATCAAATACACATTAGAGTTATGACACAACCCATAATCTGTGAAAATATTTACAACACATATAATTGACAACTGAATATTATTCAGAACATGGAAAGAATTCCTATATATCAATAAGAAAAAGTTTATTGACCTTGTAGAATAATACAAAGAAAACATGTCTAGACATTTCACAAAAAGGGAAAATAACTGGCCTGTGAATATATAAAATATGACCAATTTCATTAATAATCAGTGTAATGTATATTATCCATGGTTAAATAGAATTTATACTCGCCAGACTGGTAAAAATTTAAAAGTCTGACAATATCAAGTGTTGGCAAGGACATGAAGAACTGGGAATTTTCGTATTCTGTTGGTGGAAAAATAAGTTTCCACTGAATAAAAGTATGACATTATCTTGTAAATTTGAACATGGGAATACCTCATGATGCAACACTCCTAGGCATTTCTCTCAAGATGTACTAACAAAGGGCACATACACAAAAGCTTATAACAGCAATGTTCACCACAGCAAACCTGAATACAACCCAATAGTTCATCCACAGTTGACAGGAAAAAGAAATTGTGTCATACTTACAAAATTGTTTACCATATATAGAATTTTAATGAAACACAGCTACAGACATCAATATGTATGAATCTCCAAGATACAATTTTGAGCAAAAGAAACAAATGACAGAAGGATATATACCATCTTAGCATTTATATAAATTCCAAAGCCAAGCAAAAGTAAACAACTTTCTGGGGATTGCATGCATAAGTATTAAATAGTAAAGAAAACCAAGAGAACCATTAACACAAAATTTAGGATTTTTGTTATCTCTGTAGTGGTGGAAGTGTGATGTGATTGGGAAAACTTATAAAGGGATCCCAAATTACTGGCATTCTACTGTTTCTTAAACTGAGTGCAGGAAATTGAGTGTTCTTTTAATGATATCATTCATTAAACTACACAATGCATTTTACTCACTCTTTTTGTGTGCATGACATATTTCATAGTTAAAAAAGAAATCCTATGGTAGTCTCCTTTAGCCTTCCAATTCAAATTAAAAGTTTCTGTCATGATTTGTAGGTCCTGGTTTGTCTGGTCCTTCTCTATCAAATTATCTCCTACTATTGCCTAGTATGTACTCTACCTTCCATGTGCTTTCTTATGATATTTCCATTACGCTGAATGTTCTCCCAGCTCACTTCTACCTATCTAAACTAAATCAATTCTCAAAGGTTGACTTCCCACCTCAGTGTCTTCACAAGCCAGTCTCATGCTTACTTCACCCTTCTCTTCATTCCTTTTGCTTTTTAAAATTAGTAGCTCTTCATCACACAATGTAGCACTTCATTGGTTTCTGACTGCTTCATCTGTCTTAACATTTGTCTCAAGAGTGCTGTGTCTCTTTTGCATCTTGTTAGGACCTAACACAGTTCTGGACTCACCAAATGCATTGAATAAACACTTGTCAATTTATGAAACTGGTTAAAAATTTGCATTAAATAGAATTTATTGAAAACTATGTGGATTTAATGCATTCAAGAATACACAGCAGGGCTTCTCTGGTGGTGCAGTGGTTGAGAGTCTGCCTGCCGATGCAGGGGACACGGGTTCGTGCCCTGGCCCAGGAAGATCCCACATGCTGCGGAGCGGCTGGGCCCGTGAGCCATGGTCGCTGGTCCTGTGCAGCCGGAGCCTGCGCTCCGCAATGGGAGAGGCCACAACAGTGAGAGGCTCACGTACTGCAAGGAAAAAAAAAAAAAAGAATACACAGCAAAATAAACACAAGAGGTAGTCAACCAGAGGCTCTGCTGTAATACATAGGATTTTTCACCTTTGACACAGCCTTTATAAGCAAATGGACATGACTAAATTGCCTCAAACTAACATATATAATTGAATCAACTAAATATAAACTTTGCTGGAATTAGAAATACTGAATGAGTGGACTCTACATCACTGAAGTTTTGAGTGACTGCTTAGGATAAAATTAAAATAATAACTGACATCCATATGGGTATTCAGATTTGCTTACAAATCTCCTGTCCCAAAGCTCTCACCATCTTTAAACTGCAATATTACTCAGATGCATGCTTAAGCAGATTTCGTATCATAACATGGTAGCACTTGGACAGAGACATTGCTGCATTCTCTATTTTCTTATAAGTGCAAACCTACTGAATTGAAGCAAAAGTATTTCATAGGCAGAATAAAGTGTCTTGTCTTTCCTAGAATTCTTCATTCACTGCAATTGTAAACTTTTGTAATGAGCTCTCACACAGTAGCATCTATTCTCTTGAAGTCATTCTGAAGCCTGCAGAGCTCAATCTCTTTGAATTTGGACATAAAAATTCTGGTCTGTTAGGCACTAGAACAACTCTATTGTTGTTCCTAGCCCTGTTTTCTCTAGGAGATCCCTTGGTAGGTGTAAAGAAAACTGATCAAATATTTGGCTTATAAATAATATTTGGAAACACCACATGACATAGTTCCAGTTGGTTTATATTTGCAATGAAAAGAAATGAAAGAGAATTTCAGACGAACTTCCCTTCATCAGGGCTCCAACATTTTTTTTTCTGAGTCTGCTGCTTATACTACGGTTTTATCTTTATTATATGAGCATTGCTGTCTCACTGAATGACTCACATGCTAGATAATGTGTTTTAATCAAAAATGGAGCCTAAAAGCCAAGTCCACCAATGAAGGTAGTAGTCCACATTTGGATACCAAATCTGAAAGTGCTAGCTTTGAACTTACCACTCAATGAAAAACTATCTAGAGCACGGGTCCCCTGCCACCGGACCACGGACCGGTACTGGTCTACAGACTGTTAGGAACTGGGCCGCACAGCAGGAGGTCAGCAGGCAGCGGGGGAAGCTTCATCTGCCCCTCCCCATCACTCGCATTACCACCTGAACCATGCCCTGCCCCCACCACCGGTCCATAGAAAAATCGTCTTCCACGAAACCGGTCCGTGGTGCCAAAATGTTTGGGGACCGCTGATCTAGAGAGTATATCTTAAAGGCATTGACCAACAGAAATAGTAGGGCTGATTTCTGGGGGAAGTTGAATATAGTTGTTTCTTTTCTTCCAGCTCTTTTTAAGTTAATGCTCTGTTGGTCTTATACCCCTCTCCATTCTCATATAGGAAAGGCATTTTTAATATACTAAATGAAATCTTATAAAACTTTGTGTCTTCTAATAATTTTTTTATATTGCCTACATGCAAAGATAATGCCCACGATTCAGAAAATTGTGCCCCTGTTTTGTTTCATTTTATGTTATAAATGATAATATTTGGCATTATATCTTTTGAATACTGTAAGTTCATTTTTATTACTTTTAAGAACACAGGGAGAATTTATAGGTGAGAAATAAAAATAAAGAGGAAAAGCACATTTTGAGTGGTGTCACTATGTCACTGAACATTATATAAACACGATATTCTGAAGTTAGTTACTTAAGGTATGGAATTTTCTTAGAGAGAGAAAAAAGCTTAAGCACAAAAAGAACCCCTTTTCAGGATTCTTCTTCCATATAGTAGGACATATTGCCAGGAAATAAAATATTTGCTAATCAGAAAAGTGAGTCAGCTGAGATATTGCAGGAACAATGATCTGTATCATTTTCTGGCTTATCATAAACATCAACACAATGTTGAGCGAATTCAGATTTTATGTAATTGTGTGTTTCAGATTTGCTGTCATTTGAACCTATTCTTCCTTCTCTGAAACCCTGGAACAATAGCTCCTTCCTGCCTCACAGCAATAAAGTGAAAGAGACAATGCAATTAGGAAAGGTTCTGTATAACATGGGCCATTTAAAAAATGCCCACAGAAATGTTTAGGATAAGATGAAAAGTTACTGTACTTGGCACTTCATTCCTTTCAAATCCTGAAACTCTTAGCATGTGTGTGTGTGTGTGCACGAGTGTGTGTGTTTGGACTGAGAAGGTGTGATGGAGGTAAATGTGGAGAGTGAAACAGGAGAGGATAAGACCTGGACATGATGAAAGAGTAATGGTAAAACTTCACCGCTTGTTTTATCAAAATATTTTCCTAGTAAAACATGCCCTTTCAAGAAGCACTGACAGATGGAGTAAAGTAAAACAATCCACCATACCTGAGAATCCTGCACAGTGCCAGCTGGACCCGTTTAGAGGCTGGGAAGAAATGTCAGTCATTATTAAGGGAAATCCTCTGAGACCAGGAAGCAGAAGATTGGTTTGCAAATGCCTCCCCTTCAGGGGCTCTGGTAATATACTGCAATCTGAACCTGTGACCATCACTCATTAACTCAGGTGTTAGTGGATCATTCTGTGTAATACAACTGCAACTAATACTGATGATCCACTGATTGTGTTTCATGAACCTACTCAATTCATTTGGAAATACAAGGGGTGGATGTTTGCTTGAGGCATTATATAATACATCTCTCCTGAGGATTAATGTGTTAATATTTGTAATGCACACTGAAGATGAAAATTGCTGTATAAATAATAGCCATTATCCTGTGGTACATACAGCAGCAGCTACTTCATTAGGAAAGGAAAAAGAAAAGGACAGCAATACATGACCATGATAAAAAGTCAGATGCAGACTTCCATACCAACCATCCCCTCTACTCTAACATGTACTGAGGTAAAGTAGTTGCCTAAAGTGTGCTGAAATTCTTTAAACCATATCTGAAGAGAAGGAAGACTTCATGGTTTAGCAGAGAACCAGATATCCCATCAGTCCTACTATGTTTGTAGGGTTGCACATAGTTTACCATTGCAATCTTAGCCTGGCCCCCAGTAGGAAGATTGGCATAGCAAGGCTTTGCCCAGTTATGGCTACTAGCCAAGTGCTGTGGTGAGTGGGAAAGGCCCTTTCCATGGTCACTGCTTCCCTCAGGTCTCTGGCATGACCACTGATGCCAGTGTTACAAATGATGAAATTAAACTCAATTTTAAGTGGCAGCTCACTTGTAATTAAGGTACAGATCAAAGTAAAAGCCTAGATGGAAATATGTATCATCCAAAAAGGCATACTGACCTGTCTCTAATTCCATGAGCGAACCTCTAGAAGGCTCACAGAAGCAGCTTTGTGTTTAAAAAGCTTCTTAATGCTAAGTAGTGCTTAAGACCTGAGCCTCAAATCTCAGGGAGGCTCTAGACTGGAATACATTTCTAAAGCAATTGTTGCCAGATTTTTGGATTTCACACAACTTTAGAATGTTAGCATATATTTATCATCTACTACTATAACCACTTCAAAAATAACATACATTTAAAAATAGAAGACATAGGAAAGACAAACAGAACAAATGGACTGTCATAGGAAAGGGCACATAGCGAACTTAGAACAATATATATATATTTTATGTGTACTGGGCAAGTTGCTTAACTTGTCAATTCCTTTGGGTTCTCCATCTGTAAGAGGAGACAATACTATTTGTTATGAGGAGTAGAGAAATTAATGTATAAAGTTTTTAGAACAGAACATGGCTCCCTATATCCAAGACATAAGAATTTAATTCTCTCTCTTTGTGTGTGCTTAAGTTCCTTCTTAATTTTTAAAAATTCTTATTACCATAGATTTGTGATAACCTTATCTCAGACCAGCACTGATCCTCAGACTTACATTTAGAAGCACTGGTCTAGAAGCCCCACAGTGGCCTATGACATGATACAAGATAGTTCTACTAGGGAACTAGACTAGTTTATAATAATTAGAATGCCCTAAAGGAAAAGAAAACACTCCATCCTAGTGAGTATTGATTAAGAACAGTTTTCTGTATATAAAAAGTGTCCAGTGTCATATATCATATATTTTATTTATTACTTGGATGAGCATAGAGTTAACAGTAACATTATTATCCCTAACATTAATTGATCCTTTTTCCTTCATCTCTAATGTTGAATCCATTTGCAAATTTTGTCAAATCTAATTACAAAACATAATTCTAAAACTCCTTCAATTTACACTGATACCACCCTAGGCCAAATTACCACCATCTCTTAACTGCTGAACTTCCATCCTAACTGGCCTTTCTGCTTCCATTCTTTCTATATCTACAAACCATTCTCCACACAGCACTCAGAGCGATTTTAAACAATAATGTAAACCTTCTAATGGCTTCCTATTGGACTTATAATAACATCCAAAATCTTACCATAGCATAAAATGCCCTGAATGACCTATCCCTTGTCTCTCTCTAACACATCTTGTCCTTCTCTCCCTCACTTTCACAATGTGCTAACCACACTGACCTTCATTATGTCCATTGACTGCCATAATCTTGCCCTTTCCTCAGGGTCTTTACCTTGCTGTTTTTCTGCCTGGGGCACAATTCTCTCAGTCATTCATGTGGCTGCTTCCATCCTCTCATTCAGGTCTTATCACAAATAATGTCTCCTTAAAGATGTTCCCCCTCACTCATTCCTCATTATCCTCACAGCCCTATTTTCATAGCATTTGTCACTCTCTGAGATTATTTCATTTATTCATGTTTATATGTTTATTGTCTCGCACTCATACCTCAGAATGTAAGTTTTATGAAGTGTCTTTGTCTGCCTTGTTCAATGGTATATACCTAACATTCTTAGACTTACAATAATGTTTGAAAATGACTGGTCATTCAATCAATGCTTGTTGAAAGCATCAATGAAAGACTCTTCCAGGTATCATGTTAAATACTTTATAAAAAATATTACCTGTGATACATATAATAACTCTATAAAGTGAGTTTATTGTTACCATTTCTTACTGATAAAGAAGCTTAGTTTAGTTAAGCAAACTCTCAAAGGCAATGGAGATAATAAATATCAATGCTTGGACCCAGATGCAGAGTATAATTCATATTGACTTCAGAGCCCATTCTCTCTTTATTTTCCTGAACAACAAATATCCATGATTTCATTTATTTATTTATTTACAGTATGTCCTTTTAGATTATCTATTTATTTTTTAACATCTTTATTGGAGTATAATTGCTTAAAAATTGTGTGTTAGTTTCTGCTTTATAACAAAGTGAAATAGCTCTACACGCACATATATCCCCATATTTCCTCCCTCTTGCATCTCCCCCCAACCTTCCCTTTCCCACCCATCTAGGTGGTCACAAAGCACCAAGATGATCTCCATGTGCTATGTGGCTGCTTCCCACTATCTACTTTACATTTGGTAGTATATATAAGTCCATACACTCTCTCACTTCTTCCCAGCTTACCCTTATCCCTCCCCGTGACCTCAAGTCCATTCTCTACATCAGCATTTTTATTCCTGTCATGACCCTAGGTTCTTCAGAACCATATATATATTTTAGATTCCATATATATATGTTAGCATATGGTATTCATTTTTCTCTTTCTGACTTACTCCACTCTGTATGACAGTCTCTAGGTCCATCCAACTCACAATAAATAACTCAATTTCGTTTCTTTTTATGTCTGAGTAATATTGCATTGTATATATGTGCCACATCTTCTTTATCCATTCATCTGTTGATGGACACTTAGGTTGCTTCCATGTCCTGGCTGAAATAGAGCTGAAATGAATTTTGTAGTACATTACTCTTTTTGAATTATGGTTTGCTCAGGGTATATGCCCAGGAGTGGGATTGCTGGGTTGTATGATAGCTCTATTTTTAGTGACTTAAGGAACCTCCATACTGTTCTCCATAGTGGCTGTATCAATATACATTCCTACCAACAGTACAAGAGGGTTGCCTTTTCTCCAGACCCTCTCCAGCATTTATTGTTTGTATATGTTTCGATGATGGCCATTCTGACCAGTGAGAGATGATATCTCATTGAAGTTCTGATTTGCATTTCTCTAATAATTAATGATGCTGAGCATCCGTTCATGTGTTTGTTGACAATCTCTATATATTCTTTAGAGAAATGTCTATTTAGTTCTTCTGCTCAATTTTGGATTATTTGTTTTTTTGTTATTAAGCTGCATGAGCTGCTTGTCAATTTTGATGATAAAACTGCTGTCAATTGCTTCATTTGCAAATCTTTTCTCCCATTCTGAGGGTGGTCTTTTCATTTTGTTTATGGTTTCCTTTGCTGTGAGAAAGCTTTAAGTTTCATTCAGTCCTATTTGTTTATTTTTGTTTTTATTTCCATTTCTCTAAGATGTCGGTCGAAAAGGATATTGCTGAGATTTATGTAATAGGGTGTTCTGCCTAGGTTTTCCTCTAAGAGTTTTATAGCCTTACATTTAGGTCTTTAATCCATTTGAGTTTATTTTTGCGTATGGTGTTAGGGAGTGTTCTAATTTCAATCTTATACATGTAGCTGTCCACTTTTCCCAGCACCACTTATTGAAGAGGCTGTCTTTTCTCTACTGCATACTCTTGCCTCCTTTATCAAAAATAAGGTGACCATATGTGTGTGGGTTTATCTCTGGGCTTTCTATCCTGTTCCATTGATCTATATTTCTCTTTTTGGGCCCATACCATACTGTCTTGATTACTGTAGCTTTGTAGTATAGTCTGAAGTCCAGGAGCCTAATTCCTCCAGCTCTGGTTTTGTTTCTCAAGATTGCTTTGGCTATTAGGGGTCTTTTTTTTCCATACAAATTGTGAAATTTTTTGTTCTAGTTCTGTGAAAAATGCCATTGGTAGCTTTATAGGGGTTGCATTGAATCTGTAGATTGCCTTGGGTAGTATAGTCATTTTCACAATGTTGATTCTTCCAATCCAAGAACATGGTATATCTCTCCATCTATTTGTATCAGCTTTAATTTCTTTCATCAGTGTCTGATAATTTTCTGCATACAGATCTTTTGTCTCCTTAGGTAGATTTATTCCTAGATATTTTATTCTTTTTGTTGCAATGGTAAATGAGATATTTCCTTAATTTCTCTTTCAGATGTTTCATCATTAGTGTATAGGAAAGCAAGAGATTTTTGTGCATTAATTTTGTTTCCTGCTACTTTACCAAAATCATTGATTAGCTCTAGTAGCTCTCTGGTAACATCTTTAGAATTCTGTCTGTATAGTGTCATTTCATCTGCAAACAGTGAGAGCTTTACTTCTTTTCTGATTTGGATTCTTTTTATTTCTTTTTCGTCTCTGATTGCATTGGCTAAAAGTTCCAATACTATGTTGACTAATAATGGTGAGAGTGAGCAACCTTGTCTTGTTCCTGATCTTAGTGGAAATGGTTTCACTTTTTCAACATTGAGAATGATGTTAGCTGTGGGTTTGTCATATATGGCCTTTTTATTATGTTGAGGTAGGTTCCCTCTATGCCTCCTGTCTGGAGGGTTTTTATCATAAATGGGTGTTGAATTTTGTCAAAAGCGTTTTCTGCATCTATTGAAAGGATCACATCCTTATTTTTCTTTCAATTTCTTAATATGGCATATCACATTGATTGATTTGTGTATATTGAAGAATCCTTGCATTCCTGTCATAAATCCCACTTGATTATGGTGTATGATTCTTTTAATGTGCGGTTGGATTCTGTTTGCTAGAAATTTGTTGAGGATTTTTGCATCTATGTTCATCAGTGATATTGGCCTGTAGTTTTCTTTCTTTGTGGCATCTTTGTCTGGTTTTGGTATCAGGGTGATGGTGGCCTCATAGAATGAGTTTGGGAGTTTTCCTCCCTCTGCTAATTGTGGAAGAGTTTGAGAAGGATAGGTTTTAAGTCTTCTCTAAATGTTTGATTGAATTCGCCTGTGAATCCATCTATTCCTGGGCTTTTGTTTGTTGGAAGATTTTTAATTGTAGTCTCAATTTCAGTGCTTGTAATTGGTCTGTTTATATTGTCTATTTCTTCCTGGTTAAGTCTTGGAAGGTTGTGCTTTTCTAAGAATTTGTCCATTTCTTCCAGATAGTCCATTTTATTGGCATATAGTTGCTTGTAGTATTCTCTCATGATCCTTTGTATTTTTGCAGTGTCAATTGTTACTTCTTTTTCATTTCTAATTCTATTGATTTGACTCTTCTCCCTTTTTTCTTGAGGAGTCTGGCTAATGTTTTATCAATTTTGTTTATCTTCTCAAAGAACCATTTTTTAGTTTTATTGATCTTTGCTATCGTTTCCTTCATTTCTTTTTCATTTATTTCTGGTCTGATCTTTATGAGTTCTTTCTTTTTGCTAACTTTGGGGATTTTTATTCTTCTTTCTCTAATTGCTTTATGTTTAAGGATAGGTTATTTATTTAAGATGTTTCTTGTTTCTTGAGGTAGGATTGTGTTGCTATAAGCTTACCTCTTAGAACTGCTTTTGCTGCATCCCATAGATTTTGGGTCATTGTGTTTTATTGTCATTTGTTTCTAGGTATTTTTTGATTTCCTCTTTGATTTCTTCAGTGATCTATTGGTTATTAAGTAGTGTATTGTTTAGCCTCCATGTGTTTCTATTTTTTACAGATATTTTTTCCTATAATTCATCTCTAGTGTCATAGCATTTTGGTCAGGAAAGATATGTGATATGATTTCAATTTTCTTACATTTACTAAGGCTTGATTTGTGATCAGGATATGATCTATCTTGGAGAATGTTCCATAAGCACTTGAGTAGAAAGTGTATTTTGTTGTTTTGGATGGAATGTCCTATAAATATTAAGTCCATCTTGTTTAATGTATCATTTAAAGCTTGTGTTTCCTTATTTATTTTCATTTTGGATGATCTCTCCATTCGTGGAATTGGGGTGTTAGTTTTCCCTACTATTATTGTGTAACTGTCAATTTCCCATTTTATGACTGTTAGCATTTTCCTTATGTATTGAGATGCTCCTATGTTGGGTTCATAATTATTTACAATTGTTATGTCTTCTTTGATTGATCCCTTGATCATTATGTAGTGCCCTCTTTGTCTCTTGTAATAGTCTTTATTTTAACATCTAATTTGTCTGATATGATAATTGCTCCTCCATCTTTGTTTTGATTTCCATTTGCATGGAATATCATTTTACATCCCCTCACTCTCAGTCTGTATGTGTCCCTAGGTCCGAAGTGGGTCTCTTGTGTACAGCATGTATATTCGGGTCTTCTTCTTGTATCCATTCAGCCAGACTACATCTTTTGGTTGGAGCCTTTAATCCATTTACATTTAAGGTAATTATTGGTATATATAAAGTCACATGCACAGGTACAGGTTGTGTGTGAGTTTGGCATAAGGAATGGACATAACTTTTGGGGGGAAATTCAACCCACCACAGGAGGACCCTTTCATATAACCTCTGAAGATAATAGCTAACATTTAGTAAGTACATACTAGGAGCAAGGCATTCTTTAAAACACTTTAAGTGTATCAACTCATTTAATTCTCATGATGATGAGATAAGACAAAAATTGAAGCAGAGAGAGGTATTTTACCTTTCCAGAATCACATAGTAGTAAGTGGTGGAGTTAAGTTTCAAAACCATTCTGGCTCTACAGCTCATGTTCTTAATTGCTCAACTATGCTGCTTCCTAATTATTGTTAATGCTATAATAACAGTAGTAGTAAATGTAGCTGTCCTTGTTGAAAGCTGTGCACTAGGCATTGAGCTTAGTGCTTTACATGGATTACGTCACCTAAACCTCACAACAACCTTTTAAGGAAATTACATTTCTGAAGCCTAGTTTATAGTCAAGAAAACGAAAACACAGAGGACTTAAGTAAAGTTTCCAACATTATACATATAGGATGTAGTGGATTCATAATTAAGTGACTTGACTCTGGAGTTGGTGTGCTTAACAACTCTATGACACTAACTGACTCTAAGATTGAAACTTTCATTTATTCATCATTCATCTCTGTCTTCCATAGTACTTGTGCATATTATCTGCTCAATGAAATTTTGCTGAATTAATGAATTAATTAGATTGATAATTCTACAATAATCACATTTTGTCCAGAGTCTCAGCCTGTTTCACTGTTCTTATTTCTCAGTGTGTCGATCTCTCTCTGACTCTATCTTTTCCTTCATGCCCGTATGTCAGTATTGAAAAGTATGCCATTTTTCAAGGACTTCTTTAATGAAGCCAGATGGATCTATGGAATGGAAATTCTTGAGATATGTCTGCAGGGAGACATGCTCCAAACAAGCCTTGTCTCCAAACCAATCCAATTCAAATCATAGGCTTATCAAACAATTTTTGAGAACAAACTGGAAGCCACACCAAATATGCTGAAAATATTCTGCAAGGATAGTCTATATGCCAAGTCAACTGAATGTCAATATCTTTCCTACTATGCTCATATTTCAACTGTCAAGCCAATAATTTTTAAAAATCCTCCAATTAAGGCCTAAGGAGGGAATTAAATTAATATGCTCTCCATCAGCCTTGATTTACCTTATCTTTTTGAAACTAATAATCAGTGTAAAGATCTAACTTTAAATAAGTGTTTTTAAAAACACTAATAAGAAATTAGAGGTCAAATTAAATTTACAACAGTATCCACAGTCCCAAAGGTAGATTCTGTAAATATCAGCAGGGATATCTGGGATATTACACAACTCCAGGGAGTAGATATTCACATTATATTCTATGTGAATGGCATCCCCTGGAGTTGTAAATTGCACAACCTGCAGGGCAGTATCTGGAGACTCTGGTCAGCAGAACTGATTTAGGATAACAAAGGAGCAATGCAAAAAAAGCAATTGATTACAAACAGTGCTGATCCACACCAATGATATTTCAAGTTTTAGCAAAGTCAAAGAGACTGCTACACTTGCAGCTTGTTAAACTTGAGTACTAGTCTGACCTGGCTTTGATGAGTTGAGGGAATTCTAGTGAAGGGCAAAGCTCAAAAATTGGGAGTTTTATCTGAAACTTTTCTCAACTCTTCAAACCACCAGGTGCTAGATACCTCATGGGAACTAGCTTTCTTGTGAGATTTTGTTGTAATTTCCATTAAAGGTTGTTAAGAAGGGAGAAAAATATATTAAGAGACTAACTGAAGGCACCCCAGTACTTCTAATAACAGCAGGAAACCTGGCCATGCATAAAGACCTAGGAAATCAAAGCCAGCTCTGCAAACAAGGAGATACCCATGCTGGTCCTGGGCTTTCAGTTCTGGGCACTTCCTGCCTTCCTCTCTCCTGCCATGGGGACAACTAATGTATATTTCACCCAAACCCAGATTTTCTGTTATATTTGACTGTTGCTTGTGGCTGGGAACCCTTTTCCAATTGCTGACTAGTATTTAATAGTTTGTATCTAAAAATAACTTTGGCTTGGTTCTGATTTGAACATCTGATGTGACATAAATGGTGAAAGTGAGACACAGACTTTGAAAAATGCTAACTTCATTGAATGCCACTGTGTGCCATAGAGAGATTTAAATAACATATTCCATTGTCTCAGTGTTGTGAATCAAACCCAAGTCTGTTTGATACCAGAGCTCCTGCTATTAACTACTAAACTCTACCACCTTTTTACAAATAGGCTTAAAAAATCCTTAGGCTGCATAACACGCCCTCTTTTACACTGGCCACACCCAAAATATATATCCTGGCTTTCCATCTCTTCCCCATCTCCCTTATTTATTTCACCTCTGTCATTAAATGAAGAGGACACAGAACTGTGAGAAATAGCTCAGAAGTTTTTCTAGATATACATTCCCATGAAATAACTAAATAGAAAGGAGACACCAGCAGTGTTAAATTGCTTTGAGCCTATCACAATCTTTTGATTAATTCCTACATCCAAAGACTTAATTTCTGTATATATTTCATGGTATGGAAAAACTGAGCACTTATTTTCATGACTCCACTATCATCTTTAATCCTCATTGCAAAAGGAAAATTTACAAAACCTTTTGTAATTAAATAATAGTTAGAGTCATTGTTATTTCCATTTTACAGAAAAGGAAACAGAGATACGGTGAGGCAAAATTCCCTCATCCATTTTTGAGAGGAATCGTAGCATCAACCAATCAGTTGGTCTGAAAATCTCCTGAATAGATTCTTAAAGATACCACAGATTCTGGCATCTAACTTTCTTCTAAGGTTCTCATAATGTGGGATATGGAAACTACAGCAAACATTGCAGTTGCATCTGATTCTGAATTGCAAATAACATACAGCTGCAGCACCACTAAATCTCAACATCATCAATATTATATAAAATGACATTAAAATATTTGGAATATAGTGAGCTGCTCTGGTTCCCTAGGCTTCCAAGGGCTTGGGAGTTGTTTGAAGGAGATTACATGTTTTCTCACCTATTTTCACCTGTCCCTGGATGACTCATCTCTGCCCAAATTTCTATGTTTTCCCTGATATAAGCAATGTGATAGAGATCCAGGAGTACTGTGGTTTTGGGATGGACATATATCAGGGTTTGGGAATTCACAATGCACAGCAATATTTTACACATTCCTTGGGTAGATATCATTGAGGACAATAATAATTACACAATTTGATTGATTTATGTCAGCTATGTATCAGTCTTCTCATAAACATATCTATTCCTCATAATAATCCTAGGCAACGTACCTAAGGAGAAAAAAGATCTGTATGCAGAAAATTAAAAGACACTAATGAAACAAATTAAAGATGATACAAATAGACACCTGTAAATAGAACTACCATATGACCCAGCAATCCCACTACTGGGCATATACCCTGAGAAAACCATAATTCAAAAAGAATCATGTACCAAAATGTTCATGCACTTCTATTTACAATAGCCTGGAGATGGAAACCACCTAAGTGTCCATCATTGGATGAATGGATAAAGTAGATGTAGCACATATATACAATGAAATATTACTCAGCCATAAAAAGAAATGAAATTGACCTATTTGTAGTGAGGTGGATAGACCTAGAGTCTGTCATACAGAGTGAAATAAGTCAGAAAGAGAAAGAGAAATACCGTATTATAACACATATATATATGGAATTTAAGGGAAAAAATGTCCTGAAGAACCTAGGGGTAAGACAGGAATAAAGATACAGAGTTACTAGAGAATGGACTTGAGGATATGGGGAGGGGGAAGGGTAAGCTGTGACAAAGCGAGAGAGAGGCATGGATATATATACACTACCAAACTTAAGGTAAATAGCTAGTGGGAAGCAGCTGCATAGCACAGGGAGATCAGCTTGGTGATTTGTGACCACCTGGAAGTGTGGGATAGGGAGGGTGGGAGGGAGGGAGACGCAAGACGGAAGAGATATGGGGACATATGTATAACTGATTCACTTTGTTATAAAGCAGAAACTAACACACCATTTTAAAGCATTATACTCCAATAAAGATGTAAAAAAAAAAAAATAATCCTAGGCAACACTAGCTCCATTTAATGAAGAAAACTGAGTCTCAGGGATCTTTTAGGACTTAGACCTTAAGTTAATATTCCTTTGATGTGGATTCAGTTTGAAATTCCATGACCCCTAATGTCTAAATTAAATTCCACCTACTGCCATTTAAACCTATGGGTTTTTTCCTGTCCTTGGAGGGAAGCAAAAGCAGTGTTGCTGATTCTCAAGCTAACTTTTTTTCTCTTTTAATCCATATTCTTTTTTTCTTAACTTAAAACAGTACTGAGAAGAATGTATAAACTGAACTTTCTTATACCACAGAAATTCCCCAGTGTAGTTTTCTGAGTTAAATTCAATATTGGTGCAAAGGTTCAAGTGAACTGATATTCCAGAAACTTTAAATTGATCTGTTTCCTTCCTCCTATATGCTTTTTATTCTCCTCTTTCCCTTAAAGAAGTAATATGAACCACCGGTTTTTTCTCTGTATCTGTGAGTTGACAGAGTGTGGGGAGATGGAGGATGGACAAAATAAGTAAGTCAGGGGATGTAATATATACATAGTACATTACATAATGTCATCAATAATATTGTAACAACTTGTGTTGTGACAGATAACTGGTCTTATTGTGGTGATCATTTCAAAATGTATAAAAATATCGATTCACTATGTGATATACTTGAAACTAATATAACATTGTATGTTGATTGTAACTCAATTAAAAGCCCCCTCCAATTATTTTTGTTCATGGAGATTTGTTAAATCCATATATATGGACGCTAAATAAAATAAGTAATGTGAAAAGAGAAGACTGATGTAGCATCACAGAAAAATGTAAAAGTCCTCCATTGATTTCTTGTAATGAATTATCAAAAAGGAAAATAGTTTATGGGCATCCTGCTCTCCAACTGTCCACACTAATATCAGAAGGAAAATATTTCCTCATTAGGAAGGAGTTACCAAAATGTATTCATCTCTTCAGCTGGATAAAATTAAAAATGCAGAAGTTGTTTGGCGACCATTTTATCCCTGCATGCTGCTAGGTTTCCTTACCCCCAAACTTAGCTATTTTGAATATTTCTGTCAGTTTCTTTGATGACAGATCCACCTGGCCCTTCATCACTATTCCTCCCTCCTTTCCCCTCCTCTCTTCTCCCCCTTCCTTCTAAGTCTCTCATCCTATCAAACCAATTCAGTCACAAAGTCCTTTAATTTAAGTGTGCATTAAAGGCAACGAAATGCTGATGCTTTATGGCATCTAAACTTCAACTGGAATTTTTGCTTAGAATACTATATTGTTAGGCACTTTTGACATTCAGCCTTGCTTTGCCCTTAGGACATATGACCTACATTCATGAATTTTAAGGAGTGTTCCTTCTCTTGATCCCTCAGCCAGGAAAACACCTTGCTATGTGAAGCTGTAACCATTTTTTTGCATGAAGAATGTATATGGCTGAGGACCCACCGTATCACCTATGAAATATTAACAAGTAGCAATACAATTAGTCTTACAGAAGGAATAAAAAAATATTAATTCTTATACTGGCAGAAATATTGGAGAAAATCATTTATCTTTTGAGTTATTTCATTTATTACATTTTTATAATATAATTTTATGAGTGTCTTATCTTTTAATTTTGTAAGTCCTCTATTATATTATCTTCTAAAAATTCCATATATGCTTACACATGGAGGACATGGTGGTAACTTGGGGATTGTGATTTATGCTCTTTCTTTTGAAGCACAACTGGGCTTTTAAAGACTCTGGTTTCTCTTTTCAACACAATTTTGGCTGCCTATTAGTGCGTATATTGTGCTTCTCCCCAGAGGCATCCCTCCAAAAACAGGGAAGGCATTATTAAACAGGCACATGGGAGCAAGATGTGCTCCTCATTTCTTAGAAACACCAGTGGCAAAGATGTGGGAAAGAGGCACATGTGAAAAACAATGGTGGAAACTTAAGCATTGGTAGCAAGTTGAGGGATATTCCTCTAAACACCCACATCCCTAAAAGAGTAAGGATTGAGCTCCATATACAAGGTCATAACAAAAATTAATGAAATTGTTCCTCAGCTTCTAGGTTTGCATTTCTCACAATATCAGAGGTTTCACTTTTTGTTGTTTCTGATAAAGCTGGTCACGTGCCAAATTTACAAATTTGCTATAATAAAAGGAGAGAGAATCAGAACAGACAGAAGGATATAGGCTTTGGCTGTCTCTTCCTGGCTGACTCCAGAGTCATTTTTTTTCAAATGAAGGCCATGGCTCTAATGTTAAACCACATGGCCCATCATTGAAAACTTTAATAGCTAGGGTACAAGAAGCAGCTGCACCCTTGGTACAATTTTAAACCCATTGATCACCTAGTAACTGCAGAAGGAGAGTATGCCACTTTGTAACATCCTATTGCAGTGGCAGAGGCAGCAGCAGCAGGCTGAGCAATTTTATTTCCTATGCAATGCCAGACTGGAAATCTTTGCAGCGATGCCGGGGCCTTTCTGTTTATCCAGTGATATTGAATGAAGGTAGGACCAGCTCAGAATGGACCCACTGAAAGATGATCAGAGACCCATTCTGACTTGGGTCCTCAAGATCTATTTATTTTAAAAGGAAACATTTATGAATTGTCTAAGCTGTGTGGGACGCAAGTATTTGATCAGTGAGACATGCCATAAAACTGAATGTTGCACAAAGTGGAAGGATTTCAAAAATAAGCCCATTGGCTGCAAAATGTACAAGCTGTCATAACTGTACCTGGAACAAAAATCTGTCATCTATCCAAACATTACTTTTTCCTGGGAAGCACTTTTGGACACTTTACAAAAGTAAACAAATTTTCTTATTGTCCACATTTGTTCTAGTCAGACCTTTGAGATAAAGCCCTATAATTATCTTAACTCTTCAGGTGCTGGGGTAAATACAAACTAAATAAAAGCATAATGAAACTATTAGCTTACTTCCCTATTGCTAGTCATTGTGATAAGAGAATTGTCTATAGTATCTCATTTCAATCTCATAACAATCTTCTAAAGGGAGTCCTATTGCTCAAATATCAGGTCAGCCACAAAAACCTATTGTGTTAATTTCCTTCAAGATAGTTAAAAGTAAAACTTTTAGGTCTTATCTGCTGTATGAGTAGAGACTACACAGAAAATAGAATGAATGAGAAGACATATATTGACATGTTCAGTTTTAACGTATTTCTAGTACATACTTTCAGCTTTCTACTTACAAATATGCCTCTTAAAGAGGGCAAGAACATCTGTAAAATAAAGTGAGAAAGGATGGCCTTAGATGCAGGTACATTTAAACAAATTTATGTGTTAGCTGCAATCTTATTTTTTGGAAAAAGATAGTTTCCATTTACAAATACTAGAATATAGAGTGTATACATTGCCAATGTTCTGGAGTTTCTGAATTGTGATAGCCAATCAGTCTTTGCTGAAGAGACAGGGAACAGTTTTTCCCCATTTTGTCTCTGCTCAGAAATGCAAAAAGTGTTCATATTCTTAGATTTTCTAAATTTAAAAAGTAGTTTTGTCATATTGCACTTTGTCTTTTTGGCTAGATCTACATTTAGCCTGAGAAGATATATTATATGTGGGGATGTTTATTTTAGGGGGTGGTTCTCAAGGAGGTATAAAGAGCTCATAATATATTTATAAGTCTGCTAAAGGTGGTATACAGGAATGTACACCTTACAAATAATTTACAATATATTTACAGCAAAGAAGTTAAAACACATCAATGGCTCTTGCAAATGCATTTATTGCAATTTTGTATTCATACATTTCATTAAAAATGACTTAATATGTTCAAGTGAACTATTTATAATGAAATGGAAACTCCAGGAATGGCAGTCAGTGTGTAGTAATTGTTGACCTGACAAAGCTATGGTAAACAACTTAAGATCAAACTATTGTGTATGAATCCATACTAATCAAACCACACTTAATAAGCCTTTAAAAAATCTAAAGCCCTTAAAAGGAAAGTAAAATATTATGAGAGGAAGGAAATTTTGTACCACTGATAGAGTGACTTAAATATGAGAGGGCTCACACAACGTTTCTCCTCATCGACTATCAAGGTCATTATGCACTTACTAACACTTCTCCAAACCTGTTTACTCCCCCCTTAGATGTAAAACTACATAAAGACGTACCTAAAAATCTGAGCAGATCTTAGATATTTTCTACAGGACCATATGATCTATTTTCATCTCTTTTTGCTTTTCCTCAGCAGACAAGCCCAAACCCCAAATTCTGCCTTTGTGTTTGAGAAGCCCTAATTCCCAATACCTTACTGCATCCTTAAAGTGATTTGATCATGGTCATGATGTTTGTATTTTTGTACAGTAAGGATCCAGAGGTGACTATGGCATATAGTTTACCATTTTGGCTTATATAAATTCACAAGATCAGTGTACAGCTTCTATATCAGCCTCAAACCTAAGTTTCAAGATGTTTCTCGTGTAGCCCACATTAACCTCTTACCAACTAATGCTTTATCTTTGAGAATTCTTCACTGGTATTTATGAACCTTAAAGATGTTTTCCTATTTAAATTATCCAAGCATATTTTTATTATCTCTCTGTTTTGATTTGAGGACTTCTGAAGGCCAAGCCGAGGTCTTTTATAATTTTTCTAACTATCCTAGCACCCATCACACCACTTCGAGCACAAAGGGTTCTTAATAAAGGTATCTGTTTGACAAACCAGACTTCAAGTTTCATTCTACAGCCCTCACAACTTGAGCTGCACACTATTATTCATGATTCTGGAAGAAAACATTTGTATGAAGTGTAGAAAGCAGTGGATCGACCTCATTGATTTAGATACATGTTTATGTATCTGACCTGAAGTTGGTCACTTATGAAAGAGGCTGCTGTGTTCTCTCTTTCATGGTAGGAGCAAAGTCAAGATAGAAGAGCTAGCATCAGAGACTATACTAGAAATTGGGGTGAGGTAAAAAGCAAGGATAATCCAAAACTTGCATAATACTCACTGAGTCCATAGAAAACTTCTTATCTCAGCCCTTTGAAACAAAGCAGCAAATGTAAAATTGATTATTTTCTCAGCTAGGATTGACAAGGGCTTTGAGGTTTTTTGTTTGTTATAACCTACACATTAGAAAAAGAAAGATAAAATGAGGCTTTCCTGTTCATAGTTATCTATTCCTGAACGCAAGGTATACACACTTCTACTTTCCCTAAGATTCATTTCTCGAAATGGCAAAAGCTCCATGGGCTCTCTGTGATTTGTCAGAACTGTTCCGCCTGGCTCTGATCCTTCCTTTGCAAAGTTGGCTGCCAGCAAGGAGTCTTATTTTCTGACTCAAAATATTCAGACTAAGGTTGTTGAATAGCAGATCTAGGATGCAGTTGGAAAACCTAAATGAATCTAAACTTTTTCTCCTGAATTAACATATAAACCATATTTATTAGGTTGATTTGTGCAAGTAATAGAGGAAAAAAAGAATAAGGAGTACAATTAGTTGAGTTAATGTAGGGGGGATTTCAAAGGTTTTGGGTTGATTTGTACCTGGATTCTGGAACTTCCCCAAGTATGCAGATCGCCCCCAATGTTTCAACTACCTCATCCTTTGAAAGATGAGTGAATTCCAACTAGATGCTGGCAGAGCTACAGCTGCTAGAGCATGTCAGCAAACCTAGCAGAGAAGCCTGTGGAGCACAGAACTAGAAATATGCATGCTCTCTTTACTCCAGCCTGACCATCTATGTATGGACACAGCATCAAAGTTGTGCAGCTGTGCTGATAATGCTCTATGGAAGGAGATCAGTTATCTTCAGATGTAATTCATTTCTCTGCTGTCAATGGCTATAGGACATTGCTGAGGCAGAGAGACGGGGTTTGGGGTGGGGCCAGAGAGTAGACAAGAGGTTTCGTGGGTTTTACATGAGTACCATAAACTCGTGATGTCACCAAGATGATTTGAACTTGGAAGGTACACTCTAAAATCCACCTGCATCAATTCAATTATCAGTTTGCAAGTGGTGAGCAGTAGCACATGTGCTATTGTGAACCCTTTGTGTTTACAATGTGAAGCAGCATTTTTAAATGCCATGGAAGTGTTGCAGTCATAACCTGCCTAGTTTTCCAAAAGCAATTTTGTTCAAAGAGACAACATCCACTTTGCTTCAAAAAATTTACAAGAAAGAGAGGCAATCTACATACTCAACTCATATCTATTCTTAATATGCAGAAATACAGCAAGTTTTAAAAATAAAAACAACAACAACAGGCATTTACAAGCCCCTGGCTATAGGCAGACATTTCAGTAAAAGTGGCAACCACTTTGGGGGAGACTGCAAGCAATTTTCCATCCAAGTCTCATGTAGGTTAAACCATTAACAAAGTAACAAATTTAAGCTGGTGATGTACCTTCTAGTTTGCAGCAGGAAAATTTTTCATAGAAAAATCCTGTCATCTGTCTTTCAACCTCTGAGGAAAGTTCCATTATATACAGTTTCGTGTGTTTATTTGATTTTTTTTCCCCTAAACTGTTGAGCAGGAAAATTGATAACTTCTCCAGGGCTAAGTCAAGATCCAGGATATTCTATTTCAAAAATCAAGGCCATGAGCATGTAGGAGCTCATGAGCCTCCTTAGTCCCAAATATTACTCCATTTAAGCTATACATTAAGAAAAAATGTCAGGGATAACATGTTTTTAAAAATACTTCACACCGGAAAGATAAGAGAATTGATGATAATAGTTATGTAAGGGAAGGAAAATCCTTTAAAATAATACATGAATTACAACTGCCTGCTACAAAACATCTAAGGTGATGTCATTTACTGGTCTATTCCCAGGTCTGTATTTTTGTGCTACATATCTATTTAAACATAACCCCCATTTGATACATAGCAGGGAAAATGTCTGATGGTATGGTACATTTTCTATAAATCAAGAGGCAGGCTTGGGAAACTTAATCAGACCTCTAGGCAGGAAAATTATATGTACTGTAAATACCTACATTTGGCTGTGCTGTAGTTAATGAGTAATATGACTACCACTGCTGTCTGTCCCTTATGCTTCAGCAAAGCAGAACTTATCTTCTTCTCTTTTTGATGCATGTTTCTTTTCACAGTAATATTGCCTGGTATGAAAAATTATATTTGATGATTTCAATCTGTCAAGCCTCCTGAGTCCTGTGCTCAATATATTTTAACTGTTAATTCCTTTCCAATGGAAAAAAAAACCCTCCTTATTAATTTCTTCCCGCATTTGGTGTTTGTCTGATAGTGCTCATTCAAAATATATTTTGAAATCTGAAAAGTAGCACAGACAGAACGTCAAAACAAAAAGAAAAGCACTAAAAACTTTACCATTTAAAAAACTGTGGTAAAAAACACATAGCATGATATCTACTCTTTTAATAATTCTTCAAGTGTGCAGTACAGTATTGTTAACTCTAAGCACAAAGTTTCACAGCAGATCTCTAGAATGTTTTATATCTCTCTTGACTAAAACTCTATACCTATTAAACAGCAACACCCAACTTGCCCTTCTACCTTGCTCTAGGCAGGGACAATACTACTTTCTGTTTCTATGAGTTTGTTACTTTGATACTTTAGATACCTCATATAAGTAGAATCGTACAGTATTTGTCTTCCTGTGACTGGCTTATTTCACTAAGCATAACATCCTCAAGGGTCATCCATGTTGTAGAATATGACAAGATTTCCTCCTGTTTTTATGGCTGAATAATAATCCATTGTAGGTACTATGTACCACATTTTCTTTATCCATTCATTCATCAACATACATTTAAGTAGTTTCTACTTTCTTGGCTGTTGTGAATAATGCTGCAATGAACATGGGAATTCAAATATCTTTTAATGATCCTGATTTCAATTGTTCTTGGATAGGTAATCAGAAATGAGCTTGATGGATCATATAATAGTTTGATCCTTAATTTCTGAGGACCTTCCATAACGTTTTCCAAAAAGGCTGTAACATTTTACATTCCCACCAATAGTTCACGAGGGTTACAATTTCTCCACATCTTTGCAAACGCCATTTATTTTTTAATTTTATTTCTTTTTTTTTTATAATGGCCATGGCAACAGGTGTAAGGTAATACCTCATTGTGGGTTTATTAGCATTTCCATGATGATTAGTGATGTTGAGCATTTTTTCATATACCTGTTGTTCATTTTTATGTCTTCTTTGGAAAAATATCTATTCAAGTCCTTTGCCCAATTTTTTAAAAGAATTGGGTTATTTGATATTTGCTATTGAGTTGTAGGAGTTTCTCATATATTTTGGATATTAACCCTACATCAGATATGTGGTTTGCACATATTTTCCTTCATTTTGTAGGCTACTTTTTCACTCTGTTAATTGTTTTCTTTGCTGTACAGAAGGTTTTTAGTGGTCCCACTTGTCTATTTTTGCTTTGCTGCTTGTACTTTTGGTATCAAATCTAAGAAATTATTGCTTAAACCAAAGTTCAGGTGTTCTTCTCCTATGTTTCCTTCTAGGACTTTTATAATTCCAGGTCTTACTTTTAAGTCTTTAATCCATTTTGAGTTGATTTTTCTGTATGGCATAAGATATGGGTCTAATTTCATTCTTTTGCATGTGAGAATGCAATTTTCCCAGAACCATTTTCTGAAGAGACTATCCTTTCCACATTGCATACTCTTGGCATCCTTGCCAAAATTATTTGACTGTATATGTGGGATTTATTTCAGTGTTTTCTATTCTGTTTCATTGGTCTATTTGTCTGTCTTTGTGCCACTGCCATACTGTTTTTGTTACTGTAGCTTTGTAATGTTTTGAAATTGGGAAGTGTGATACCTCCAGCTTTGTTATTCTTTTTCAGAATTGTTGAAAAGCCATTTGGGGTTCTTGCTATAGAAATGTTAGAATTGCTTTTCCTATGTCTGTAAAGGAATGCCATTGGGATTTTAATAGGAATTGCATTGAATCTGTAGATTGCTTTTGGTAATTTAGGCATTTTAACAATATTACTTCTTCTGAACCATTAACATGAGAAGTCTTTCTATTTATTTTTTTCTTCTCTAATTTCTTTCAGCAATGTTTTGTAGCTTCCATTGTACAACCCCTTCATCTCCTTAAGTTCATTCCTAAGTATTTTATTCTTTCTGACACTATAATAAGTGGGATTGTTTTCTTAATTTTCTCTTTGGATTGTTTGTTCTTAACGTGTAGAAACAAAACTTATTTTTGTATGTTGATTTTTTATCCTGCAACTTTACTGAATTTGTTTATTATTTCTAAAAAATTGTATATAGAATCTTTACGGTTTTCTACATATAGAACATATCATCTATGAACAGAGATTATTTTACTTCTTTCTTTCTGATTTGGATGCATTTTTTTCCTCTTGCCTAACTGCTCTACCTTGGACTTCCAGGAGTATGTTAAACAGAAGGAAGGACCATGTTAAGTGGGCATCCCTGCCTTGTTTCTGATCCTAGAGGAAAGATTTTCAGTTTTTTACCATTGAGTATGATGTTACCTATGGGCTTTTTATATATGGTCTTTATTATGTTGAGGTATTTCCCTTCTACTTCTAGTTTGTTTTTATCATGAAGGGGTGTTGAATTTTGCTTTTTCTGAATCTATTGAGATGTTCATGCAATGTTTATTTTTTTGTTCTGTTTATGTAGTGTATCACATTGATTGATTTTGTGTATTGAACCATCCTTGTGTCTTAGGGATAAATCTCACTTACTCATGTTGTATGATCCTTTTAATGTGCTGTTGAATTCAGTTTGTTACCATTTTATTGGTGATTTTTGCATATATGCTTATCAGTGATAATGACCTATGGATTTATTTTTTGTAGTGACTTTACCTGGCTTTGGTACCAGGGTAAGCCTGGCCTCATAAAATGAGTTTGGAAGTGTTCCTTCCTCTTCACATTTTTGGAACAGTTTTAGAAGGATTGACTTTAATTCTTCTTTAAATAGTTTGAAGAATTTATTGATGAATTGGGGACCAGAAGTCATCTGGTCCTGGACTTTTCTTTGTTGGGAGATTTCTTGTTACTGACTCAATATCTTTACTAGCTATAATCTGTTCAGATTTTCTATTTCTTCATGACCCAGGCTTGCTAGGTTATATGTTTCTAGGATTCTATCTATTTCTTCTACTTTATCCAATTTGTTGGCATATAATTTTTCACAGTAGTTTCATAATCCTTTTTATTTCTGTGACATCAGGTATAGCATCTCCTCTTTCATTTCTGATTTTTGTTATTTGAGTCTTCTCTCTTTATTTCTTGATTAGTCTAAGTAAGCATTGTAGGTTTAGTTTATCTTTTTAAGCAACCAAATCAGTTTTGTCGATTTTTTTCTATTTTTCTGTTCTCCATACTGTTTCTTTTCTAATAATTATTATTTCCTTCCTTCTGCTAACTTTGATCTTAATTCATGTTCTTCTTTTTCTAATTTCTTGAGGTGTAAAATTAGGTTTTTGAGATCCTTCTTCTTTTTTAATGTTGGTGTTTATCACTGTGAGCTTCCCTCTTAGTACTGTTTTTTGCTGCATTCCATGGTTTGGCATGTGGTGTTTTTATTTTCTTTTGTCTCAAGATAATATCTAATTTCTCTTTGGATTTGTTCTTTAAATTATTGGATGCTCAAGAGTGTGTTGCTTATTTTACACATATTTGTGAATTTTCTAATTTTCTTTCTGGCATCGGTTTCTAGTTTCATTCTACTGTGGTCAGAAAATATATTTGATATGATTTCAATATTCTTAAATTTGTTAAGACTTATTTCATGACCTAAAGTAGTAACTCTCCTGGAGAATATTCCATGTGCACTTGAGAAGAATGTATTCTGCTGCTGTTGTGTGGAATGTTTTATACATGTCTGTTAAGTTAATTTGCTCTATAGTGTTTTTCAAGTCCTCTGTTTCCTTATTGATCTTCTGTCTAGATGGTCTATCCATTATTAAAATTGAGGTTTGAAATCCCCTATTATTATTGTGCTGCTTTCTATTTCTTATTTTAGTTCTATTTTCTTGATTTCCAAATTATTTAAAATATTTTTCTCCATTTTTATTAAGATGTAATTGACATTTAAGTCACTTATACATTACATATAAGTGTAAGATTCAGGTATACAATGTGATGATTTGATATGTGTATGTAATGCAAAATGATTACCACAATTAGCTAGTTAACACATCTATCATCTCAGATAATTACCATTTATTTGTGGTGAGAACTGTTAACAGTTATGGTGACCAATGAAAGGGACCCAGAGCAGACATCTCTCCTTCACCCAAACTCTATGAGGAACTGGAACCTTCGTACCAGCAGAGGCCTCTTGCTCCTATCTGCCTCCTTGGAGAGTCACGACAAATTTTGGTGAGTGCCTCCTGGTTCTCAGATCTCCTGTAGTGGTTGATGATCCTGAGTTTTATTTGGCGGTGTGTAACAGGTACCTGGCCTCCCAGTTGCAAGATACTGGTAGTGGGTGGTTGAAAGAAACCAGGGAAATACCCACCCAAGTGAAAGATACTGGGAGGGGGGCTGGTTGAAAGATACTGGGGTTTTCTCAGTTGAAAAAGGCTGAATGATCTGGGCTGAGTGGTTAGGTTAGAGGCTGATCTGATGCTTTTCCTCAAATTGGTTGCCTTAATAGAATTTGTCCGGATAAAAGTGAAGATATTACACGACAGCATTTGCTCCAAAGAAAAGGGACAAGCCACCTCCCGGTCAGTTATGGCTTTCTCGGACACCTTAGAAATTTACGTGACTGGTGGAGGCAGAGTCCTCATACCCCACAGTGGCCCCATAGAGAAACCCATTCATTAATTAAAAGACTTGTTCATCCAGGGATCACACATACAAATTGGCCATTCAGTGACCCGAGCACTCACATTGGTATTCGACCACCAAAGGGAGAAACCGATCCATGTAAAAGGGCTGAAACAACTCTATGGTGATGCCTAGAGGAGTTAAGCTCACAAGCAGCACACTGGCACACCACACAATTTCACTAGTAAATTTTACCCCTGACAAATTCAACTTTAAAATGGGGAATAGAGCTTCTCAAACACAGAAATGAGGGGTGTCAGAAAGCCAGCCTCCAACTAACACCCCAACCAGGTTTATGTATGTACAAAACTTATACTTGCAAGTACATATTTAATTGGGTATTAAAGGAAAATTTTGCCCTGAACAATGGCTAAAATGGGCTCTTTTATTGCACATGCAGTTGTTTGAGAAAGCTAGCTTGGAGAAAAAAAAGATCTTTTCAGAATTCTGACCCTGAGGGAACAAGTCCTACTAGGAGAACTTAATTTTCTCTCCCTGTGCATTGAGACCAGGGTTCTCAGGAACACTTATCTAGACCATCTCCAATTCCTGAGATTGAGGGGAAAAAATAGGAAAAGGATTCTTTTAAAATTTAACTTATTCCAACTGTTATTTATAACTAGTGAGTTTTGTCTTGTGATACCTGATTCATGACTAAATTTAGAAAATTAAGCTATGAGTTCTCTGGTGGTGTCTGTTTATATGTTTATGTGTGCTTTGTATATGTTTTTACCTTTGGATGGTATTATCAAAGTTAATTCAAGTGAGCTCTACTTAATTGGCTTAAAGCCAAGTAAGCACTTATATAAATTCTCAAAAATACAGAAGGTAACTGGCTAGAATTAATTTTAGTTTCACATGAACTGGGAAATATTCAGTATTAAATTAATATCTGGTATTAAAGTTAGTTTAAGTTTGTTGATCTAACTAATATAGACATTTCTTCAGAGTCACCAACATTAAATATAATACTTTTATTGCACCTAGTTTAATATAAGTTAAATAAAATCATTTTATATCTGTTGCAAATTTTGCAGCAAGAAAAATAACTTGTTATGATAAATTTTTTGTAAGCAAATAAAATATAAATGAGATAAGAGCTTTTGGGTGAACTCTTTAGGAATATCTACTTAAAAATGATCTCTCCAGATATTTGGCAACTTGAAATTTAGAGTTGTGCTAAATTAAGTGATGGAATTTTATTGAATAGTTAGGTCATTCCCAAATAAAGTAAGATACTGAGACATCAGTTACTAAACAGAGAAATTAAAGTATTTAATGCTGTTAATGGATATGTTTGGGGCCACCCTGAGATATTCTCTATAAGAAAGCAAATGTTTTAGAAATTATCACTGGTATTTATGTTCACCAATGTACAGAATGCTAATTAAAGAAAAGTTCATAATTGCTTACTTCTTATTTTTCATTAGAAATTAAGGTTTTTAAGAGTTGAGGACTCTAATTTAAATATGTAATTAAAGCTAATAGAAATAATAAAGGAAGCATTTCAGTATACCATAGGAAAGTAGGATGTGGGTTTTCAGTAAAGGAGGCATGAAGAATGGAATTGCATTTTTTTTTTTTTTTTTTTTTTTTTTGTGGTGCGCAGGCCTCTCACTGTTGTG
>NW_020175415.1:28820-31392 GCF_003031525.2 Neophocaena asiaeorientalis asiaeorientalis
ATGTGGGATCTTCCCGGACCGGGGCACGAACCCGCATCCCCTGCATCGGCAGGCAGACTCTCAGCCACTGCGCCACAAGGAAGCCCTGGAATTGCATTTTATTAAGGTAAGAGAAAGTAAGTCTGTCTTAGAGCTGGTTGTTTCTGGATGGAAAAATTAAAGTGATGGATACAAAAAGTGATGAAATGTTTGTGGGGCATGGACCCTGAGAAATGAGTTTTGTGCACAGTCAGGATTGACTAAGTTTAGAATAAATTTAATTGAGTAAATTAATTTTAAAATAAGCTTGTGCAAAACTTGAATCAGGCTTTTCTCTCTGTTAAGAGGACAAGTTTTCTTAAAATGTTGAGCTGCCTTTGATAAGAGATTTTGAGCTTTTTTTACCTTTTAAGTGATCGGTTCTGTATTTGCCTTTAAATCTTGTATTGTCACTTTGGGTATGTGAATAACTATTGTTTCACAATGACCTATAATCCTATCTGACCAAGTGTTTTAAACCTTTTTTATTTTCACTTTTTTTTTTTTTTTTTTTTTTGCGGTATGCGGGCCTCTCACTGCTGTGGCCTCTCCCGTTGTGGAGCACAGGCTCCGGACGCGCAGGCTCAGCGGCCATGGCTCACAGGCCCAGCCGCTCCGCGGCATGCGGGATCTTCCCGGACCGGGGCACGAACCCGTGTCCCCTGCATCGGCAGGCGGACTTTCAACCACTGTGCCACCAGGGAAGCCCTAAACCTTTTTAATATTTTTTTGGGAAAACTTTCTAACGCAAATTCTAATGAAGTCCTTTTGACCTCTAGCTAACTTTGGGATGCTTCAAAGGGCCTCTGAAACATCCCAAAGTGAGATATTAAACTAATTACATTCATTTGGTATGTTAAATTACATGGGAAGTATTGTCAAATGAGAAATAAATCTTCTTAGGTTATATTGCATGGCAAATGTTATTAATATAGCTATTCTAGAAATTTTATGGAGTTACAAAAAATCTGATACGTCCTGGTACAATGTTATCAGTCAAAATTCTAATTATTATCTTTAAATGTTATATGTCACAGTAGTAATGTTTTTTTTTGTCAGTTGCATTGTAACCAGGTTTTTACAAACATGCCTTAAGTCTATTTGTCATTAATAGACACGGTTTTACTCTGATGCCTTTGCAAAAATGCTACCTCTTCAAGATTTATAGAAAGGACTTTTTGGACAAGTACGGGTTTCTGACCATAATGATGAACTGAGTAAGAAATTAAAGAATTCTAATGGGAAACATGATGGCTTCATAAAACTCTTAACAAAAAGGATTAGTTACATAGGACTGAGTGAACTGGTAAATATGGTAATAATTTTTATGGTTTCTATATGAAAACTATTGTTTTAAATCTGTGTTTTCCAGATATAAGGAAACCCTTCCCCTCAAACTAATTATGACTTACAGTAAGTTGGCAAATTATACCTTTGTAAGCAGAATTGAACATTTATCTTTTCTGTCTGATCCCTCCAGAGATTGGAAACTCTTAGGTTCCCAGCAGCTTTATCAGATAAATTAAGGAGGCCACGTCTTAACAGGTGAAGGAATCTCAAGGTATTTTGGGGACCTTTTACATGGAGGAATTTACGTGAATCTGTAAGGTGAAATCTGTGACAAGCCCTTGTGTGGCTTTCCTGGCCTTGAGAGACTTTTTTGGGAATTCAGTCTGAGACTCCTTTTGAGGAGTTCCACTACAGCCACTTTGGAGGAACCTATGTGGGCAACTGACCAGATTTGTTTTTTTGTTTTTTGGGGTTTTTTTTCTTATTTTTTTTAACGTGTTTATTGGAGTATAATTGCTTTACAATGGTGTGTTAGTTTCTGCTTTATAACAAAGTGAATCAGTTATACATATACATATGTTCCCATATTTCTTCCCTCTTGCGTTTCCCTCCCTCCCACTCTCCCTATCCCACCCCTCCAGGCGGTCACAAAGCACTGAGCCGATATCCCACTGCCATGAGGCTGCTTCCCACTAGCTATCTACCTTACGTTTGTTAGTGTGTATGTCTCCATGACTCTCTCTCGCCCTGTCACAGCTCACCCTTCCCCCTCCCCATATCCTCAAGTCCGTTTTCCAGTAGGTCTGTGCCTTTATTCCTCTCTTATCCCTAGGATCTTCATGACATTTTTTTTTTCTTAAATTCCATATATATGTGTTAGCATACAGTATTTGTCTTTTTCTTTCTGACTTACTTCACTCTGTATGACAGACTCTAGGTCTATCCATCTCATTACAAATAGCTCAATTTCGTTTCTTTTTAAGGCTGAGTAATATTCCATTGTATATATGTGCCACATCTTCTTTATCCATTCATCCGATGATGCACACTTAGGTTGTTTCCATCTCCAGGCTATTGTACATAGAGCTGCAAAGAATATTTGGGTACATGACTCTTTCTGAATTTTTGTTTTCTCAGGGTATATGCCCAGTAGTGGGATTGCTGGGTCATATGGTAGTTCTATTTGTAGTTTTTTAAGGAACCTCCATACTGTTCTCCATAGTGGCTGAACCAATTCACATTCCCACCAGCAGTGCAAGAGTGT
>NW_020175415.1:31422-46026 GCF_003031525.2 Neophocaena asiaeorientalis asiaeorientalis
CTTGTTTATGGTTTCCTTTGCTGTGCAAAAGCTTTGAAGTTTCATTATGTCCCATTTGTTTATGTTTGTTTTTATTTCCATTACTCTAGGAGGTTGGTCAGAAAGGATACTGCTGTGATTTATGTTATAGAGTGTTCTGCCTATGTTTTCCTCTAACAGTTTGATAGTTTCTGGTCTTACATTTAGGTCTTTAATCCATTTTGAGTTTATTTTTGTGTGTGGTGTTAGGGAGTGGTCTAATCTCATACTTTTACATGTGTCTGCCCAGTTTTCCCAGCACTACTTATTGAAGAGGCTATCCTTTCTCCACTGTACATTCCTGCCTCCTTTATCAAATATAAGGTGTCACAAAGTCTATTTTGTGTGATATGAGAGTTGCTACTCCAGCTTTCTTTTGGTTTCCATTTGCATGGAATATCTTTTTCCATCCCCTTACTTTCAGTCTGTATGTGTCTCTAGGTCTGAAGTGGGTCTCTTGTAGACAGCATATATAAGGGTCTTGTTTTTGTATCCATTCAGCCAATCTGTGTCTTTTGGTGGGAGCATTTAGTCCATTTACATTTAAGGTAATTATTGATATGTATGTTCCTATTCCTAATTTCTAAATTGTTTTGGGTTCGTTATTATAGGTCTTTTCCTTCTCTTGTGTTCCTTGCCTAGAGGATTTACTTTAGCAGTTGTTGCAAAGCTGGTTTGGTGGTGCTGAACTCTATCAGCTTTTGCTTGTCTGTAAAGGTTTTAATTTCTCCATCAAATCTGAATGAGATCCTTGCTGGGTAGAGTAGTCTTGGTTGCAGGTTTTTCTCCTTCATCACTTTCAGTATGTCCTGCCACTCCCTTCTGGCTTGTAGGATTTCTGCTGAGAGATCAGCTGTTTACCTTATGGGGATTCCCTTGTGTCAGATTTGTTTTGCAAACAAATTAGTCTTGATCTGGCTGTGTCTGGTGGAGATGAGGGTAATTTCAGAGAGAAAAAGATTATGTTTCAGTGAATAATAAATTACAGTTTTGTTAATGGAGGTGTGTACTAACTAAAACTCACTTCCCAGACAGTTCCTTGCTATTATGTTATAATAATGTAAAATTTAATTGAAGTATTAAAATGACACTCTAAGTTTGTTTCTGAAGATTATCTCAATAATCTGTCTTTGAATGAAGATCAGATGCCCCACAACCTACAATCAGAGGATTATGCATATTTTAAATTCCATAATTTAAAGGACTATCTCCAACCTAGAGGGAAGGACGCTTGTCAGGTACTCTTAACTAGCTCCTGCACAGTGAAACTGAAGGGAATTGATTCTTGGGTTAATTTCCACTTACAAAGGGCCCTTGCACTGGACTCATCTACAGATAGGACTACTAACCTCAAACATCTTAAAATGATGCTCAAACCAAGGAGAAACTACATATATGCCAGGATGAGAAGAAGATGATTTCAAAAGTAGACAACTTGCTCAAGATACTGGACCTGACCTGTATGATCATTTATAGTGTTTTCTTGACTTCTTGGACCTTTGCATATGAATCAAATGTTTTTTTCATCATGGGTACAATCCTACGCTAGTTTTAAAAATCAATCCAATTGTTAGATTTGTGGCCAGTTACCTGTGTCTAGTTCTTCTGGGTTACATTGGTGGATTTCTTCACTTCCAAGTCTTTAATTGGTTGGCCCTTAGGAAATTATTCTAGAAGAAGGAAATTATAGTCCTGTTCAGGCCACTATTGATATTACTAGGTGGGATCCCCTCACTTGGCCAATTAATACCTGCTCTGACTCTGGCCATAAATATGAATTTACTTTTAGGATCACTCAAGCTCAGTCAGAACAATGAGCTAAGTTTCAATCAAAAACAATAATCTTCCATTTATTAGAAGAGGAAACCTCCCACAATCATGGGATGGATTTATTTGCTTAACACCAGACTGTGGTCATTTAAGTGCTCTTCTATGTTGGGATCAATTAAATCATACTAAGGATAATCAGCCTAATAGCTTTAGGAAATTTGGCTGGGTGCCTTATGAACAATGCCTACATATTATTACCCTTAGAGATATTGATTGGTATGTAACAGACTGGGTCAGACAACCAGAGATTCAGTGGGCCACACTTAACAGAACTCAGTGGATTGCTGGTACTAATTTATGACCTTGGCTTCTGCGAGGTACCCTAGGATTTCCTTGGACTCAAGGTCATGTATGTAACAATTTAGAGATGGCCCCAGCCAATTTACCATTGGTATGAGCTCGATGAGTCTAGAGATCTGTGTTCGGCTAGTATGACCATTTAGCAGATATTTTTGCACCTTCAATAACGTTGGAGGAAGTAATTGGCCATATCAAGTCTTATTCACTCCACAGACTTTAAATGGCAGTAATCAGGCTATTAGCCTACTGAATTCTGAGGTTTCTATGATAAGAAAAGTGGTGCTACAAAACCTCATGGCCCTTTATATCTTTACAGCAATCTCAGGGAGGCACCTGTGCCACAATTCAAACTGAATGCTGTGTTTTCATACCTGGTTAATCCTCTAATATAACACAGTTAATGAACCATATGAAAAATCAGATTTCTGCCTTGAGTGACCCACTCCCTAGTCTTGATGAATGACATTATTTGTATTTTGCCTGTTTTACAAAATTGTTTCTTGCATTAACAAATGTGTGACTGAGGCTCCAACCAAAATATGTAGTTCTATATGAGATCAATGGTTGTAATAGTGTAACTCTAGACATGGTACGATGCAACAAGAGGGGATTTTTTCCTGGACCATAACACACCAGTAAGACTGATGGTCCAGAGGATTTTGGCTACTGTTAATAAGGCCTATTCCACTAAAAACACATTGAGTAGCCTATCAACAAAATCTTCACCAGCCCTGGGAATGACCATTCCTAACACCTTAGGATGAAATGGTCATGAAATGCCTCCCAAGCCATGGTCTAATTTATGACCATGAAGGGGCCCTGCCAACTAAAAATTGGCCCTTGCCATCTACCTCTACAAGGATTAAGTCATGAGTCGCTGCAGTCACTGACCTTCAACACCCCATGAAAGGAGTTCAGGTTGGAGATTAGGAATGAGGCATTCTGTGCTCTGGAAAAAAAAACTGGTAGAACAGGCTTTCAGATAGTTAGATATTTTCAAGAGAAGATGTTATGAGCCCAATTCTTGCATTTCTTCATATCTCAAAAAGCACTAAAGTTATTCATGGTGAAATCTTCTACTCATGACTAGCAATAAACTTCATGAGAATGGCAGCAACCTTCTGCAAAAAACTGTGTGCTTGATTGCATGGACCCCCTCTTCACCAAAATCGCATACATACTGACCTTCCCCCTACCTCTTCAGAGCAGTTTCTCAGAGCTATCTGAAATGCTGCCTCCCAGGCTATAGTCCTCATTTTGCACCAGATAAAGCTTAACTTGCAACTCTCACATTGTGCATTTTTTTCAGTTAACAGAACACTTAAGATTCACTCTCTTAGCCACTTTCAAGTATATAATACAGTATTGTTAACTGTAGTCACCATGCTGTACTTTAGATTCACAGAATTTAATCCATTTTCTAACTGAAAGGTTTTACCCTTTGACCAACATCTTATTTCCCCCATGCTCCAGCCCTTGGCAACCATCAATCTACCCTTTTTTCTATGAGTTCTTATTTATGATTTCTATCTGTTAAACTTCTGATTTTGTTCCTGTATTCTTTCCTGATTTTATTGAATTGTTTTTCTGTATTGTAGCTCACTGAGCTTCTTTAAAACAACTATTTTGAATTCTTTATCAGGAAAATCTCAGATCTCCATTTCTTTGGGAACACATACTATAAAATTATTGTGTTCCTTTGGTGGTGTTATGTTACCTTGATTTTTCAATGCTTCTTGTCTTTGGCTTCACTTTTTATTTCTTATGCTTGATCAGGTCTGCTGTTGAATATTCTAGTGAATTTTTCAACTCAGTTACTGTTTTTTCTGTTTGGTTATTTTTAAAAAATATATTTTCTATCATCTCTTTGAGATATTCCTATGTTGTGCATTCATTGTTTTCTTGAGTTAGTTGAGCATCTTTATGACACTTATTTTGTATTATTTGTCAGGTAATTCATGTACTTTCATTTCTTTAGTGTCAATTTCTGTATATTTATTTTGTTCCTTTGAGATATGTTTCTCTGTTTCTTTGTTTTTCTCATAATTTTTGTTAGGATATGCACATTTGAAAAATTAGCTCCCTCTCCCAGTTTGTACAGACTGGCTTGTATAGGGAAAGGCACTCACCAATCAGCCCAGCTACATTTTCTTAGGGCCTCTGAAAACCTTTTTGGAAGGATGAGACTTCTTTAGGTCTGTACATAAAATTTCTTAATAGAGAGGCTTCCCAATTTCTTTTCCTGGAGCTTATAATCTCTGCTCCCTATTTTTCTCTCTATTATCTGCTGATCATTTAGAGCTACCACAGGCCACTCAGCTCACTTACGTTCTCAACAGCCACCAGATTTCTAGAGTATGTTGAGTCCCACCTGCACTCTATTCATTCAGGCAGCTCCCTGAGAATCCAGAATACCGGATGCATTTTTCACTTTTCTCCATCTCCACAAGGGAGAAGCTGTTAAGCTGCATTGGCCTCTGTCTGAGGTACTATCTGTCCTCTGGGCCAGCAGCAAGCCACTCACACTTCTCCTTGTTCTTAATGGCCTCCAGGCCTCTAAATCTGCTTGTTCCATCAGTATTCTGAATGAGGCCAGACAGAAACCAGTCCTTTGCGTGGCCTTTAAGAATCTGGAATGTTGGATGCACTCTCTACTCTTCTGCTTCCTTTCTGCCCACTCTTTCAGGCAGAATTCACTACTCAGTATATTTTCACCTAGTGCTGAGCTGTGCCAGCTTTGGGGAGGGGCTGATGCATGTAAAGTGAAATTGGTTGACTTACCAGTCTCAATGCAACTGTTCTTGGCTTTGTTCTCACGTGAAATACTACCATTTCTTGAATCTTGAATTCTCATAACGGCATTTTTGACCGTATATTGTTATTTAATCAGTGTATCTGTGGAAAAACAGTATAAGGGATTTCCTATTCTGCCATCTTGCTGTGACACTCTAGAACTTTACCATTTTCTTCAGTAGTTTCAGTAACCAATTTAATTTTGTGCAGATGAATCAATTTTTTAAAAATATCAACCTATATATCCTCTTTTTTAGACATCATCTGCATTTACCCAAAAGTGAACCTGAATGTTCAGCCATTAAACAAATAAGCTGATCCTTTAGATAGCCAAATTGGATAACTGCAAAAACAAAACAAAACACACCAACATATTCAATTAACTTGGAAGTGACTACTTCTATATTTTTATTTTTTTATTTGTATCAAACTAATATCTGTACCAAGTTTTGAGAGTCAAATAGTTGGTTCACCATACATCTCAGTTTGCCTGGGGCAATCCTGTTTTATAATCCTTGTCTTAGTCTAATTGTGAAAGTACTTCATTTTATTTTCTGCAATATCTTTTTGATGATAAATTACATGGTTATATGAGCAATAAGTCTTATAATGAAAAATAAATCTTCTGCCCCACCTCTCCCATTCCTGTTTCTCAGTATCTTGAGGCAGTGAGTTTCAATGCTGTGAGATGTTTTTGGCATATGCATCCATTTACCAAATAATGTTTACATTGCTGTTAATTGATTTATTAATGTTAAACAGTATATATTAAATTTGTACCATGAACAATGTGTCATTATCTTTCTCATACCACTTCCCTATATCACACATACTTCTTCCCTCATCTTTCTAATGTAGATATATCAAAAATTGGGGCTAAACAATATTCAAAATATTTATGTAATTATAACTATGCAAATACTTTTCACACTGAGACAAGTGATAGCTAATGATTTCATTTCCCTTGTTACACAATATCATATATATATATATATATATATATCCAGTGCTAATAATTACCTTTTTTAGCTTAGTTTTTTATTTAAATATTCCCAAAGTTGTAAAAATATTAAAAATAAAATTCTCATATATTACCAAGTTCTATTCTAAGCATTTTACTTGTATTAACTTAGTCCTCAAAATAGCCCTTCAAAGCAAACATACACACACATACATACACACACACATAGTATATAGTAAAATATTATTATGTGGTTTTCATTGTTTTTAACTTTAAAAAAAGCATATAGTGTTATTATGTAATCTCTTTAAGCTTAATTTTTTTCTTGATATTAAACGGGTAATATTTATCCATATTGATGCATATAGTTCTATTTCTTTATTTTGAATACTATATAATATTCCATTGTGTGAATAAACCATAATTTATTTACCCATACTCCTGTTGATGAGTATTTGCATTATTTCCAGAGTTTTGAAATTATAAACAATCTTGTGCTGTGAACAATCTTGTACATGTCCTAAACATACGTAAGAGTTTCTTTTAAGTCTACAACAAGGAGTGAAAATTCTAGCTAATATGGCATATGAGTATTCAATTTATAAAATAATATTAAATAATTTTCCAAATTGACCAGTCCATTTTACAATCTCACCAGCAATTTATGTGGCATAGTTGTTGAGCCACATCTTCTGCAACACTTAATATTATAAGATTTTCTCTTAGTATTTGTAGACTAAATTTTTATGTTTTAAAGATTTTATATAATTTTCTCCTAGTTCTCTAAAGATATAATAGTCCTTTGTGCTTTTGTAATGGGGTGAAATTAATGAATTTTCTGTCTTCTCAAATTTTTCTCTTTTTTGAGTCTTGATCTTTAAAGATGAGACCTTTGTTCAAATATACTATGAACCTTGGATGTCCATTTATAGTTAAGGCTGATGCACCAAAACCTAATTAAAAGCTCTGTGTGCTTGAGTAGGACTTCTGTATAGGTAGGCCTCAACCTATTTCAACAGTATAAACCTGGGCATTTCATCAGAGACCTCTAAATATAAATCTTTCAAATGGTCAGTTTCTTCAGAGTAAAATCTTTAATTTTCTACTTTTGAAACTGTCATCCTTGCTGTCATATTTTGGGAGGCAAACAGAGACTTGGCATTTCGCTACTCAATATGCTGACTTTCACTGAATTTTATGTTTCAGTATAGCACTACACTCCTCTTTTCTGATCTGGTGTGTCTGATTTCAGAGCCTCTGCGGTTCTGTTAATACAAGAGTGAGGAAGGAGGCCTGAAAGTTTAATGGCTCCATAAGTAGATTTTCAAGCTCTCTTCCTGTTTAATCCTCTGTCTCACCCTGGTTTCTGAAGTAACTGATGGCTCCAATTTTTGAGACTTTCTGGAATTCTGTTGCCCAGTTTTTGGGGATCTGGTTAGTATTTCCCTCTGAAAGCCATTATATTCTAGATTTGCCCTATCTCTTAAGTCATTACCACTCCTGTGTTCCACTTTATAACCTTCTCAAATGTGTAGGCATGTCGTATTTACTACTGTCATCACCTTTCTCATTACTTTTATGATTGTGGATATATCCTCTTAAAATCATACTTTTGCCATTTTAGTGAGGTTTCTGGAAGCAGCAGAAAATTAATACAATATCACATACTTAATCAGAAAATGAAAAACACTTTTTTCTTCAATTTATACTACCTAAGTATAACTTTAGACCCTGGACAATACAGAATCCTCTATATGGTTGCCTTGATCAGCTGCTGACAAGTGTACAACTGCTCGGATTATGAAATGATTGATTTGGTTAATTATAGTGAGTCCAAATAAATGGATCCACCTTCACATTATTTCCTCATTTCAAGATATATCTGTACAATGATACTGTATTGCAGTACGGGTCACATCTATTGTTACTAAAGATATCTAAAACAAGTCTTCCCTACTTGATTCGGCCTTGCTATATAGACATGATTTTAGTTTTAATTTTCAAAACAGATTTGACCAAAATATAAATTCACTCTATGGCTGAATACTAAGCACTTATATACCCCCATCAGATTTTAATATTACCAAATGAAGTACATTGTAATCCCTTCTCAGTAAAATGTAAGAAAAGTAGCACAGGTAATTTTTGAGTTATCCAAATGACTAATAATTACCTTATTGCTCTCCATATTAAAGGAAGAAACCTGATAACAATAAGCAGTTTTCAAGCTTCTCTGTCTGGTAAATTATTGTTCAAATCTTCAAGAGAACATTTTAAGTTAAATGAAGAAGTTAACCTTATCTATTACTGTATTTCTTTAGATTGTGTTTAAGTGGAACTTAGTAAACAATTTTGTTTTCAATTCAATTAATACTTAAATGCAATTTCCATGGCTTTCTAAAGAAAGGGTGAAATTAGGAACTAAAAAACAACCAGTTTCTTTTCTCACCTTTCTATAAGCATAGTAACTTAAGGAAGTTAATTAGCTGAATATTTTTACTTTTCTCAATATCTCTAGTCCCTGCTTCACCATCTATATATAATACATGGAAACATTATCAATAGAAGTGCTCTTTAGTAATGATTTATATACTTTCTGAAATTTGAAAAAACTAACATCATTAAAATAATAAAATAACTAGAATTTTCAATTTTATGAGAACAACTCTAAAATGAAAATTTAATTGTGGTGTTGTGGTGGTTAATTATATGTGTCAACTTGGCTGGGCTACAGTAGCCAGATATTTGGCTAAATATTCTGGGCATTTCTGTGAAGGTGTTTTTTGGATGAGATCAATATTTGATCAAGGATTTTTAGTATAGTAGATTACCCTCCATAATGTGGGTGGGCCTCATCTAATCTGTTGAAGATTTTAATAGAACAAATACCTCTCCCAAGCAAGAAGGAATTCTGCCAGCAGACTGTCTTTGGACTCAAACTGTGACTCTTCACTGTGCCTCCAAATGTGTGTGTGTGTGTGTGTGTGTGTGTGTGTATGTGTATACACATCTTTTTGGTTGTGTTTCTTCAGAGAACCCTGACTAATATCAGTATCTTCTATGGAAAGTTACTTAACCTCTCTGAGCCTCAGTTTACTCTGCTATAAAATGGAGCTAACAACACTTATCTTGCAGGGTAGTTGTGAGAACAAAATGAGATATATGTGGGAATACCTTATTAAATCATAAAGAACTGTTTTTTCTCTTCTTACTCTCTCAGGTTTCCAGGGGACATGTGAGTAGCAGTAAAATATCGCTACTACTAGTTCACACCAGAGTACAGTTCACAAGAACATTATTGAGTAAATGGTTCTTCCAGCATCTCAGTCAGGGACTTTCATCTAGCTATTACCTAAGTACCCTAGGATTCCCTGGACTTCCCTGTTGCACATCAACAGCATCATACCCCAAATTAAGAGGTAAACTTTGGATGCTCATGTGGTCATATCATCTTGCCAGACAAGCCTGACAATAAAAATAAACAAGCAAAAAAGCTACAACAGTGTAGTGTCCAAATTGTGGTATAATTAAGGGGCATAAATCACTAAATTATATGTAAATGATCTGAAAGACATAGGGTATCCTTGAAAGTTGTTCAGAACTAGGGAAAAATAGATCCAAAACATGTGGATGAAATACTTCTACATCGCTACTCTTCTTTAATTTACAGCAGCCATGGCTCACAGGATTAGCCGTTCTGCTGCATGTGGGATCTTCCCAGACTGGGGCAAAAACCCGTGTCGCCTGCATTGGCAGGTGGACTCTTAACCACCGTGCCACCAGGGAAGCCCCTTCTTTAATTTTGAAATAAATTGTGGTATATATTGAAAAAAGACTAGTGACTTTGATTCAGAAGACCTTAGGTTGAAATGACTCTTCATTTACTACCTGTGTGATTTGGGGCAAGAAATTTTATTTCTTGGAACAATAGTTTTCTCAGTTGGATGACTGTGGTGAGCAAAAAATGAGATGAGACTCTCTTCAGCACCTAATAGTACAATGCACATAGTAGGTAATCAGTATATATTTCTTGGCATTACAAAAAATTATGAGTTTTTTCTTACAAAACTAATATATTCTCACTTTTATAAATATATAAGGAACATATAGAGATGTGTAAAGAAAATCTTCTCCCTTGCTTCTTGTTTTTGTGATAAGAACGCTTAGCACAAGGCAAATGTTTATCACCTTGATTGTGGTGATGGTATCATGGGTGTATGTCCAAACACATCAAAATATGGGCATTAAATATGTTCTATTTTTGTATATTAAGTATAAATAAAGCTGAAAAACATAAAATAAAATATTCTTTCTAATTCCACCCTTTCTCAGATAAGCCATGTTAATATTTCCTCAGCATTTCTCCTCTGTTCTCATCCAAATATGCACAAATGTGAATTGTAATGGTTCAAATTTTGTTTTGACAAAATTGCAGTTATATTATCTGCATTATTTTCTTTAACCATATGACATTATTTTTCTACGTCAATACTGTAGAAATCACCTTTCTTTTCAATAATTGAATCATATAGATGAACTATATTATATCCAGCCATACAATCTGTATTTCTTCATGACTGCTGTATTGCCCTTAAACCCAGCTGTGGTCCCTGTGCTTTGGAGGGCCTCACTCTAGCACTCATTCAGTTGCTCCACTGCCGCAGAGTGAAGAGTCTGTGGGGCCAGGGAAGGCTCCCACCAAAATTCTACAGCCTCTTATTAGATGATACTTTGTTATTTAGGATCCCAAAATTCTCTTCCCAACTGCCCTGACTCCTCTTCCAGTCCTGCCCAAACTTCTATCTTAGATCTGTTCTCCCATTGTATGCACCACTATGTGAAAGGGTATTCAAGGAGCAGCTGCTTACAGAGATTGTGAATGCACTGTACGTGAGGGCTTGGGAATTCCTAAACATGAACAAAAGGTTTCTTTTGAGTGGGACAAAACTATGTATGATAAGGAAACGGTGGTGGGCCAGAGGTCAGATCTCTGAACAATAACTCTTCTTACACTACTATGTTCTGGTGCAGAATTCTGAGGAGTTCAAAAATTTTAAATTCATACCTGGACTTCCAGGTCATTTGAAAGTATACTTTTCAAAGAAAATGAATAAAACATTTAATTTAACATTTTAGTAGTCATTTAAATATTGAGGCATGTGGTTTGTGGGCAGCCATTTTGTATTCTTGTATGGAGCCCCAGAAATATTAGTAGCATGCTTACATAATTAAGATACAGACTTGTATTGTACACATAATATTACCAGATTTTGCACTGTTCAATGGGCAGAAATATATCTTGTACAACTCTGTATTTGTTACAGAGACTAGCATAAAATCTTGCATATAGCAGATACTTAATAAATGTTTGCTGAATAAATTAGTGAATGTATGATATTTCCTAGTACCTATTATATTGGTTTGAACTCTATAAACATTCAATATATATTGTCAATTTGGCAAATGAGTCTAGCTTTTCTATTGCATGATTTTTTTTCTTTTGCTTAAGCATGGATATGTTAAGCAAAAACATACATTCCAGTATCTCCTTTGGAAGTATCAAGAAAACCGATTTTTAATGATGGACATACATTACCATCTTAGAATTCATTTAAATTTATATTTAATTTTAAATGTTAGATCAATCTTTCTCATGAAGAACTTAAACTTTGGCCATACAGCATAACTGAGGTTATGTTTTCCAACTTGACTAAGAGAGCAATAAATCAAAGTATCTTCACAGACATAGAGTGAGTTCCCACTGTGTTGAATCAACATGCCATCTCCAGCTTGTAATTTCACTAAAAATAGATAGCATATTATAAGTTTGACAGTTACAGTCATGAAAAAAAGAAAAAATAATCCATAATGTCCATCCTAGGCTATTTTGCATAACTTGAATGATTGGCAATGGAATAAAGAAAGATCAACAAATAATTTAAGATATGCTTGGATCTTTATTTAGGTTAAGGATAGACTAAAGCAAAAAATAAATAAATAAAAGTATTTTATTTTTAAATAGATGATTGTAATTTCTATAAATAATGAGAACACTGACCCCAGTAATGGAAAAGGATATACAACAATATATTTCAAAACTTTACCTTTAATTGGCACCTGTGAAGATATGTCATTACTTTTTCAGCCCAATTGTTCTAATAAAGCTGAACTCACTTGGACAATGAATGGATAAGTGAGTATTCAAAAAGGAAAATAAGAAGTTTTCATCAACTCATACAAATAAACCAAACCCAGTTACAAGAACATTTGCTATCACATGAAGAAAAAAAGCTCTGGGTAATTTCTATCATCTCTTGCTCTTCACCACCTCTGTCTATGAAGCCTGTTCACCTCTCATTGTGTTTCCTTTCCTCTCAATTTGCTTTCCTATAGAAGAGATAAACTACTCTGTAAAATCTAAGATGTGTCTATTGCTACTATTGTAGGAGTAGGAAAGTAAATAGGACCCCGCTATGTATATTCAAGGATTGTGCTACGTCTCATAGTCCTTTAACTATGTCAAGAATTTCAAGAATAATCCAATTGATTTCTTTACTTCCTTTCATTCCTAACTCACTGTATTCATTGTCATTAAACAAAATATTCCATATGGAAATTCCAATGCCCAGATGAATCAGATATTGTAATTATTTGACAAGGATTTTTAAGCAGCTATTACAAAAATTCTTCAATAAACAATTAAAAACTCTTGAAAAAGTGAAAAAATTAAATCTCAGAATGAAAATAAAAGTTATTATAAAAGAACCAAAAGGAAGTTTTAGAACTGAAAATACAATAATCAAATATTTTAAATAACCCTCAAAAATTGGTCTCAATAATTGAGTGGAGATGCCATAAGATAGAAACAGTGAACTAAATACAGATCAATTGAATTCACCCAATCTGAACAATAGAGAGAAAGTAGACTGAAAACAAAAAAACAATAAAAAGAGTCTTAAGGTTCTGTGGGTCAATGACAAAAAGCTAACAGTATCATTCGAGTCCCTAAACGAGAAAAGATGTAAACCATGTCTGAAAAAATATTTGAAGAAACAACATCAGAAAAGATACTAAATTTGGCAAAAGATAGAAAGCTACAAATTCAAGAAGCTGAGTGAACCCCAAAAGGATAAATTCAAAGAAATCCATGCAAACACACATCATATATGAACGTTTGAAGACTAAAGACAAATAAAAAACCTTAAACATAACCAGAGAGAAATAACATATTACTTAAAGGAAATACTAATGTAAATGGCAGTGGATTTTCATTGGAAACAATGGAGGACAGAAAGAGGTGGAGCACTCTTTTTCAGGCATAGGAAGAAAAGAACTATCAACCATGAATTCTATATCCAGTAAAAATATTGTTAAGGAAAGAATGACTTGAAATAAAGTCATTCTCAATGAAGGAAAACTAAGAATTGATTGGCAGCAAACCTATCTTTAAAAATGGCTAAATGAAATGATCTAAACAGAAAGGGCCTGGTAACAGTAGATGGCCTGGAACTATAGGAGAGAAAAAAGAAATTTGATTGGGTGAAAGTAGGGGTAAATGTAGTAAACTATTTTTCTCATGATATTCTTAAATCATATTTAATAACTGAAATGCAACAGAAATTATAACATCATCTGATATGGTGCTCAGCATAAATTTGGAGAAAATATTTAAGATAAATTAATTTAAAAGTTTGGGAGTGTCAAAGTACATTAACAGAAATAATGTTTCCATATTTCACTCAGAGTAATAAAATGTCAATATTGGTAGATTGTGATGAGTTATATGAGTATATTGTAATAACTAGAGAAACAATTTGGAAAATCATGTAAAACAATGTACTTTAAAAACGCTATATATAAATCAAATGGAATCTTCAAAAATGTTCATATAACTCACAGGAAACCAAGAAAAGAAAACTCCAGGAAAAAGAAATAAGTAAAATAAAAATCAAGCAATAAACTGATAGCTTTGAGCCCTAATATATCAATAACTACATTGTATCTAATTGATTTAAAAGTACCAGCTAAAAGACAGAAATTAGTAGAGTGGATAATTAAAAAAAAAAGCAAAACATAATCTTTTACATGAAAGTCACTTCATGTACAAAAACATAAATAATTTTAAAGTAAAAAGATTAAAAATAAATACCATGATACAAATATTAAATTTAAAAAGTATAGAGTAGGGGCTTCCCTGGTGGTGCAGTGGTTGAGAGTCCGCCTGCTGATGCAGGGGACACGGATTCCTGCCCCAGTCCAGGAGGATCCCACATGCCGTGGAGTGGCTGGGCCTGTGAGCCATGGCTGCTGGGCCTGAGTGTCCAGAGCCTGTGCTCCGCAACGGGAGAGGCCACAACAGTGAGAGACCCGTGTACCGCCAAAAAAAAAAAAGAATAGAGAATATTAATATCAGATGAAGTAGATATTAGAGCAAAGAAAATTATTACTGACAAAGAGGAACATTACATAATGACAAAGCTCATGAAAACATAACATAGCATAATTGTGTACCCACCAAACAACAAGAATTCATTAAACAAAATAGATGAAGCAAAGCCTGATAGAGCTGAAATGAGAAAAAGACAAATTTGGAACTGTACCTGGGGCCAACCCACTCACAGCAAGTGATAGAACAACAAACAAAAAATAGAGTAGAAGTAATGGAACAACAAAATTAATGAAATCTATGTTTTATATATATA
>NW_020175415.1:46123-50432 GCF_003031525.2 Neophocaena asiaeorientalis asiaeorientalis
GCACAATTTTTAAAACTGCCCACAAAACATTCATGAAGATGCTCCATAACATAAACCATAGAAAAGAAACTCAACAAATTGAAAATAATTGAAAGCATGCAGTGTGTTCTGTGGCCAGAGTGCAATTGCATTAGAACAATGACAAGAACATCTACAAATATTTGGAAATTAAAAACACACTTCTAATTAATCTATTAGTAAAAGAGGAAGTTTCAATGAAATAAAAATAATACATAGAACTGAATAATAATGAAAACTCAACATACCAATATATATGGGATGTTTCTAAAGCAGTTCTGACAAGGAAATTTATACCACTAAATGCTTACATTATAAAATAGGAAATGTTTCCAATAAATAGTCTAAGACTCTACATCAACAAACAGGAAAAAGGATAGCAAAATAAATCCAAAGCAAGCAAAGGAAGGAAATTATGAAGATAACATAAATTTAAAAAAATAAAAACAGAAAAATAATAGAAAAAGATCAAGGAAACAAATAACTGGTTCTTAAAAAAATAAGTAAATAAATTTGATGAGCCTCTAGCAAGATTGATAAAAACATAAAAAGAAAGGACACTAATTACCAATATCAAAAATGAAACACAGGATATCATTAAGGATCCTGAAGCCACTAAACAAATAATGAAGTACTAATATGAAAAACTTTACACTCATAAATTCAACAACTTAAATAAATGAACCAGTTGCATGAAAACCACAAAGTGCCAAACCTCAAGCTAATCTGAATAATCCTATAACTATTATATAAATTGAATTCATAATTATAAAGCTTCCTCTAAAATAAATCCCTGGGCACAGATAGTTTCACTGGTGAATTCTGCAAAGATTTAGAAAAAACTTAACTCCGATTTTACACTATCTATTCCAGAAAATAAAAGAGGCAGAAATACTTCCTAATTCATTTTATGAGGTCATTATTCCATGGCTATCAAAACCGGACAGACAGTATTGAAAAAGGAAGTCTGTAGAGCAATATCCCTCAACAAAGTATTACCACATTTAATTTGCCAATGTACAAAAAGAAACATACAGAATTATACATCATGACAAAGTGAGATTATTGCAGGTATGAAGGTCTGGTTCAACATTCAAAACTCAATTAATTCTCCATATCAAGAGTTTAAAAAAGAGAAAACATATGCTTTTATGAATTGACACAGATAATTCACCGAAAAGGACATACAGCTGGTAAATTAGAAGTTTACACAGATAATTCACCAAAAAAGAAAGCCCAATATGCACTTATGATAAAATCTTTCTGCAAACTATGAATAAGTTGGAGCTTCCTTAATTCGGTAAAGATTATCTACAAAAAATTTCAAAAGCCCAAAACCCAACCAATCAACCAAACAAAAAAACAAAACAAAAATACCCCCACAGTTAACACAATTATTAGTGAAAGACAGGATGTTTTTCCCTAAGATGTGGAACAAAGCAAGGACGTCCTCTGTTACCACAGATATTCAATATAGTACTGAAAGTCTAACCATAGCAATATGCCATGAAAAAGAAATAATAAGCATATAGGTTGGAAAAGAAGAAATAGAACTGTCTTATTTGAAGGTGACATGATATTTACATCAAAAAACCAAGGAATGCACCTAAACCTACTAGAATTAATAAGTGATTCCAGCAGGGTTGTAGGATACAAGATCAACATACACATACAAAAAATAGTAATTTATAATTTTATATATCAATTAAATAGTGGAAACCAAAATCAAACCTTGCAATACTATTTGCAATTACCACAAAGATAAATGAAATTGTTAAGTGTAAAATTAACAAACCATGTACAGGATCTGTATGCTGAAAATTATAAAATGCTGATGAAAGAATTTAAAAAAGATTAAATAAATGGAGAGACATAGCATATTTGCATGTTAGATGACTCACCATAATAAAGATGGCAATTGTTTAATTTGATCTATACATTTAATGCAATTCTATCAAAATCATAGCAAAGTGTTTTTTTTTTTTTGTAGATAGAACAAGCTTATTTACAATTCATGTAAAAAGCACACAATATAGAATTGGTATATACAGATAATAAACTGGGAGGAATCCATCTACCTGATATTAGGGCCTACTATATAGCTACTGAAATCAAGACAGTGTTGTTATTTGCATAAGGATAGACACATAGATAAAAGGAACAGAATAGAGAACCTAGAAATTGACCCACATAAATATGTTCAATGGACTTTTGACAAAGCTGTAAAAGCAATTCAATGGAGAAAATATAGCCTTTTCAACAAATAGTCCTAGAGCAATTGGAAGTCCACAGACAGAAAAAAAAAGTTAACGTAACCCTCCTATGTAATACAAAAATTATTCAAATAAGTAACAGATATTAATGCAAAATATAAAACTATAAAACATTTAGAAACAAAACATTGGAAATAATCTTTGAATCTAGGGTTGGGGAAAGAAGTCTTAGACATGACACCAAAAGCATAATCCTTAGAAGGAATTGACATATTGGATATCATCAAAATTAACAACTTTTGATCTGTAAAACACCTGTGAAGAGGCTGAAAATACAAGCTACAGACTGGGAGAAAATATATGCACACCATATATCTGACCAAGGACTACTATCTATAATATATAAAGAACTCTCAAAACTCAACAGTAAAAAAAAAAGTCCAATTAGAAAATAAACAAAAATCATAAACAGATATTTCACCAAAGTGGATATACAGATGGTGAATGAGCACATGAAAAGATGCTGAACATTGTTACCTGTATAGTTAAGATTTTCCAGAGAAAAAGAACCAATATGGTGTGGACAAGTATAAAGAGAGATTTATTTTAAGGAATTGGCTTATGCAATTATGGAGCCTGGCAAGTCTAAAACTGGGAGAGTGAGCCAGCAGGCTGAAGACCTAGGAAAAAGCCAATGTTTCAGTTCAAGTTTGAAATACATCTGATGGCAGGATTCCTTTCTGCTGGGGAAAGGTCTGTCTTTGTTCTATTAAGGTCTTAAACTGATTAGATAACTTCTATCCATATTATGAAGGGAAATCTACTTTACTCAAAGTCCACTGATTTAAATGTTGATTTCACCTCTCCCCTCCCCAAAAAATCCCTTACAAAGACAACCAGAATTATATTTGAACAAATATCTGGTTATGTTGGCCAAGTTGACACAGAATTAACTATCATATTACTCATTAGGGAAATGAAAATTAATACAACAATATAATATCAACACATGCCTATCAGAATGGGTAAAATAAAAAATAATGGAAACACCGAATGCTGGCCAGGATGCAGAGAAACTGGAACACTCATACATTGCTGATGGGAAAGTAAAATGGTATAACCACTCTAGAATACAGTTCAGCATTTTCTTATAATACTAAACATGCAATTACCATACTACCCAAAAATTGCACTCTTGTACATTTATTCCAGATAAATAAAACCTTTGTTCACACAAAAATCTGTACACAAATGTTACAACAGCTTTATCCATAATAAGAAAAAAAAACTGGAGACAATCCGGATGTTTTGACAAGTGAACAGTTAAACAAATATGGTATGTACATATCATGGAATACTATTCAGCAGTAACAAGTAATGAGCTATTGATATAGGCAACAACTTGGATGAATAGCCAAGGATTATTCTGAATGAAAAAAGAGTCCAATTCAACAAGATTATTATACACCATAAGATTCCATTTGTATAATATTTTTGAAAAGACAATGTTTTAGAAATGGCAAAGAGATTAGTGGTTTCCAGGGATTAGGGAAGAAGGCATAGAGGTGCAGGAAAGAGATTCATGTGATTATAAAAAGGCAACACGAAGGATCTTTGTGGTTAATTAACTCTCCTTAATTGACTCTGGTGCAAGTACACTTCTTTACACATGTTATACAACTAAGTTGCACTAAACATTTAACCCCCTCCACAAACACGTACACTGAGTACAAGTAAAAGTGGGGAAATCTACATAAGACTGGTGGATTGTATCAATGTCAGTATGCTGGTCATGCCATTATACTATAATTGTGTAAAGTGTTGCCATTGGTTGAAACTACTTAAAAGGCACACAGGATCTCTCTGTATTATTTCTTACAAAATGAGAATCAACAATAATCGCAAAATTAAAAGTTTACTTTAAAAAATTTACAAGAATATTTTCAGATAATCAAAGGCTTAGAAAAGCACTATAAATTTGTGTATTGCATGGTATGTGAATTATATTTCAAAAAAGCTGTTAGGGCTTCCCTGGTGGCGCAGTGGTTGAGAGTCCGCCTGCCGATGCAGGGGACACG
>NW_020175415.1:50652-118500 GCF_003031525.2 Neophocaena asiaeorientalis asiaeorientalis
ATTATATGAAAAAATACTGCAAGGCTTATTACTACTGTCCTTCATATAAATTAAAAAGAAGATTTAAATAAAGGGGAAATCATGGTAGTAAGCAATGAAATCTACTAAACATACAATTGTGTATTGAACCATATTAAGCGTTGCAACAAAACAAAGAAAATGCCAAAAAATTTTCTTGGTTGAAATATTTTTAAAATATAAATAATAATTTAATAATCATTATATTGCTCAAGTTTCTAAATTATACTAACAAAAAAAAAAGAATTTTTAGAGAACAAGTAAAATGATTGTATGCAAATATCCTCAATTTTCATATCGACACATTAAACAGCCTTTAATTCTAAATAATTAGATAATTAGGAAATACATGTTCATATTTCAAAAAAGAATGTATACTGCCAGATCACAAATGAGATATTTAACAAACAATGAAGAAACCCCACAGTTAATATATAAAAAAAAATAGAAAACAAAGAAAGTCTCAGGGAAAGATAAAGTCAAAATGTATAAAACAAGATCATAAAAGTAAAGCTCTAAAATAGAAATTGTAAAAAAAATGTACATGGGTTGAGCTGGTCCATTCAAAGACTGAACTTCAAATTTAATAAAACAAATTCAAATTATGGATCTTTCTAAGATATTCAATTACAAAAATATGCCTTAGAAAACAAAGATTCAAAGAATGGTCCATGCTGTATCAGGAAAAAGGAAAAATAATTCACAGGTTATAATGCTTTTTAAACATAATAGAATTTAAGGCAAAATACAATCAACAGGGGAATGTTCATAATGAATGAGTGATAGTCTTAGGCAAAACAAACAAGCACAAAACTGAAAAAAATTTTTCAATAAATTACAAACAGTAGAAAATTGTAAAGAACACATGATCTGACCTAATTTAAGAAAACTAGAAATTAGCATCAAATATGAGTCAAATAATTGATCATTTTCCCAAATAGCTTGGGTCATGTACTTATGAGTGTGTGTATGCAAAAAAATTAAGATGGATAATCTCTAAGCTGTTACTATAGAATATATACAAGGGTGGTCTTATACAAGGTTTTAGTTTTCTACTTCACAAATCTAAAATGTATGAATTTTAATACCATCTTGTATTAATTTTATTTTCTATTAATTTCTGATTTATTAATTCCTCCTATATTTTAAATTTTCTAGCCTCTTGAGTTATAGGTGTAGTTCATTTTCTCAAAATGTGTGATATTTTAAACATTTTAATTAGTTTTTCATGACAGGGGTAACACACATTTTTACTTGTCAAAAAATTCAGAGATGTATAAAAGATGTAATAATCTGCCCCTATTCCATCATTATAATAGCAATGTGGTCCTACCCTTCTGAGACATTTAGTAGCTATTGTCTACTAAATTTTTATATATGTCTATATTTATAGATATATATGATTCTTAAAAATAAAATAGGATCATACACATTATATACATAGTTCTACACCTAAGTTTTCTCACTCAATATACAATAGACATGTTTCCATGTCAACACATATTACCCTGGTTAATTTAACACTGACAGACTTTATAATGTCGTGATCTATCACAACATTCTCAGTGACTTCTTTACTGAGGCACACTCAGGTTAATTTCAAGTTTTTCTAGTACAATAAATATAACTGAACATACGCCCATAGTACTGGTACTTTTATTTCTGTAATAAAATATATTAGATTTCAATAGCTGCATAACATATTTATCACAAGCTTAGCAGGTTAAAACAAGGCCCATTTATTAGTTCACAGCATTGTAGGTAATAAGTCCAGCATGTTGTTGCTTGGTTGTCTGCACAAGATATTTCAAAACTGAAATCAGTGTGTTGCTGGCTGTGTTCTTGTCTGGAGGCTTGACTATGGCACACATCCATTTCCAAGCTCATTTATGTTGTTGGGAGAATCCAGTTTCTTGAGGTAGTAGGACTTAGATTCCTATTTTCTTGCTGAAGCAGGGGGTCTCTCTCGTCTCCTAAAGGCCATTCATATCACTTGCCACATGGCTCCCATCATCCTCAATGTCAGAATATTGATTCCTTTTCATGCTTTGAATCACTGACTCCCTGTGTTTCTGACCCATATTTAAATAGCCCATCCAGAATATTTCTTTCTTAAAAAAATTTATTGGAGTGTAGTTGTTTACAATGTTGTGTTAGTGTCTACTGTACAGCAGAGTGAAACAGCTATACGTATATATCTATCCCTCTTTTTCGGATTTCCTTCCTATTTAGGTCACCACAGAGCATTGAGTAGAGTTCACTGTGCTGCAGTTATCTATATTAGTTATCTATTTTATACATAGTATCAATAATGTTTATATGTCAGTCCCAATCTCCCAATTCATCCCACCCTCCCTTTGCCCTTAGGTATCCATACATTTGTTCTCTACATCTGCGTCTCTATTTCTGTTTTGTAAATACGATTGTCTATACCAATTTTTCAGATTCAACATAAATGCATAAATATGCAATATTTGTTTTTCTCTTTCTGACTTACTTCGTTCTGCATGACACTCTCTAGGTCCATCCACGTCTCTACAAACGACTCAATTTAGTTCTCTTTTATGGCTAATATTCCGTGGTACATGTGTAACACATCTTCTTTATTCATTCCTCTGTTGATGGACATTTAGGTTGCTTCCATATCTTGGCTATTGTAAAAAGTGCTGCAGTGAACATTGGGGTGCATGTATCTTTTCGAATTATGGTTTTCTTTGGGTATATGCCCAGTAGTGGGATTGCTGGGTCACATGGTAGTTCTATTTTTAGTTTTTTAAGGAACCTCCATACTGTTCTCCATAGTGCCTTGTATCAATTTACATTCCCACCATTTGATTTACTCAAAATCAGCTCAACAGTAAATTTAATCACATCTGGACTCTTGTTATGAATTAATTTTTATTGGAGTATAGTTGATTTACAATGTTGTGTTAGTTTCTGCTGTACAGCAAAGCAATTCAGTTATACATATACATATATCCACTCTTTTTTAGGTTATTTTCTCATATAGGTCATTACATTATTGAGTAGAATACATCTGGACTCTTTTGCCACACATGGAACATAATCACAGGAGTGAAGTCTCATCATATCCACAGGTTCTATAATCAACAGAAAGAGATTATACAAGGTGAAAGTCATTGATACTCATCTTAGAATTTATCTACTACATGAATATTCTCCAAAGTGTAATTGCTTGGTCTGTTTTGGACATTTATTATTTGAACATTATTTTTACTATTTTTCTCATTTTATCAGAATCAGAGTACATTGCAGGGAGGTTTTATTTCCTAAATTTTGTGTTTTTTGTTGGATGGTAATTTATACCAGGTAATTTTCACCAAATGATACCTACATTTCTACTACAAATATTCAAGGAATATCAAAGACTAAGGTATCAGAATATATTTATATCTCAGCTCCACTACTTACCAGCTTTGTGATCATAAAAATTTTAACTTCATTAACAAAATAGAGATAAATCATTAAAATGTTGTTTAGAAGATCAAATGAGATGTTGGCTTAAAGAGCTTAAAAGAGTTCCTGGTGTGTAGTAACTGTTCAACAAATGTTATTACCTTCTTTCTCTCATTGCCCTTGTACACTCAAGGGATGGACATGTACTTAAGTTCAGCAAATAGGATACACTCTTGTGGGACCATAAATCCTTAACAACTGATATTCTTCTCAGCAGGTGGTGCCCTGATCTGTCACTGCATAGGTTATGTTGAGATTCTTGCTTACAAGTAATGTAGGAACTATCTTGGTTCCTATTTTCAAATCTAAATCACAAGCCTTCCTATATATCTGTGCATTCCCAATACCTTTCCAATAAATTACCCTCTTGTTTAGTTTGGTTTGTAAATTTAGTATGACTTGCAATGCTCTTTTTGTGTATTTTAAATTTAAAAAATATTGTCAGATTACTTAACAAAACAATTGTAGCAATTCAAAAATAATACTAGTGATGTATGAAACTTTTTCTAATACTTATTAACACTAGATATTATAGCTTTAAAAAATTTTAACCATCTGAATGATGAAAATAATATCCAATATTTTAAACTTAATATTTCTCCAAAAGCCAGAGTCATGGAGAATTTTTCATATGGATTATTTACATTTCCTCCTCTTTTTCTGATTTTTCTATTGGCTACATTGTCTTTTTCTAACCATCTGCATTTTTTAAGGATATCAACACTGCTTCAGTCATATGTATTGCAATATTTTTCTTCAAATATTTAAAACCCATGATTTAATTTTCACCACTTTTAGTGGTGCCACATTTGACATCGTTTTTCATTAAAACAATGCTCATTATAAAAAACTCAAGCAATACCATATAATTTAACAGATATTATAAACAAATAAATATAGATCTTATCATCAGAAACAGTTAATGTGTGGTGAACATTATTCAATATACCTCTTTACACAAATCAGAATGAAATAAAGATAGATAGATGTACAGAGTTTGATATGAATGAGCTCCTACCATATATGATGGTTTGAAACAAAAATATTAAGTTAAATTCATTTGATCAAAAATAGAAATAATCAATACATAAAATGGAAAGAATTGTTGAATTTAACTTTCTTCAGTGCAAAAATTATTAATCATTAAAATATGAGTATAAGGAAATCATTAAGGTAGAGGAATAATGTTAAAGTATATATTTCAATTTTACCAATGGATTTACTTTCTAATATGAAGGATAAATTAATTAGCATGCTTCACATTTATTCCCACATGTCTTTCCTATATCTTTATTTTTTGTTGTTATATTAGCTATACATTGTGAGAATTTATGAAGTATACTTTCTATTCTGTAACCGTCATTCTCCTGGTAGGTAATAGGTACCATGTTAAGAAATGAGAAAACACAGTGTAAGCTGTGATTTTTCCCCAAATTAATATATAATTCAATTAAAATTTCAGTCAAAATGTTAATGAGATTGATTTTTAGATCTCAACAAACTCCAAAATTATTTTAAAGAATAATAATGAAAAAAGTAAGGTGTGTTTATCCACTAGATGTCAAGATATGCTAATTAAAGACTGTATGATATCAAAATATCAATTAAACACAGTAGAGAGCTCAAACAGGATTTGTTTGACAATTGATATAAACATCAGTGGGGATTGAAAACATTAGAAAAGAAGGGGATGTTCTATAAATGAGACAGGGGAAATTGACTTTCCATATGGGAAAAATAGAAAATGAGGGCATCCCTCACATGACACAAGAGCCAATGAATCAGAGCCATAAGTCAAAGACTTAATTTTTTTTGGAAGAAGTGGGGTTAAAAGTACTAGAAAAATTATAGTAGAGCACGTTTATAATTTTATAATATTTTATAATTCATGTACCATAAAATTTACCCTTTGAAAATGTACAATTTAGTGATTTTTAGTATATTCACAGTTTCACAACCATCATTACTAATTACAAAACATTTTAATCATTCCAAAAGGAAACCCCATATTCATTAGCATTTACTCCCCATTCCACCCTCTCTGCCCTTCCAGGCAACCACTAATTTACTTTTTTTCTCGATAGATGAACCAATATTGGAAATTTCACATAAACTGAATCATTCATATGCAGCCTTTTTTGTCTGGCTTCTTTCAGTTAGCATAATGTTTTCAAGGTTCTTTCAATTTATAGCATGTATCAGTACTTCATTTTTATGGCTGAATAATATTTTATTGTATGGATATACTACATTTTGTTTATCTGTTCATCAATTGATAGCTATTTGGGCTTGTTCCACTTTCTGGTTATTATGAGTAATGCTGCTATGAATATTTTTGTACAAATGTTAGTATGAATATATATTTTCAGTTCTCTTGGATATACAACTAACAGTGGAATTTTTGGGTTTTTTGACATATCTGTTTTTATTTGAGGAGTTGCCAGATATTTTTCCAATGTGACTGAAACAGTTTATATTCCCACTAGCAATGTGTGAGAGTTTCTGTCACTCTGCATCCTCGCCAGCATTTGGTGTTGTCAGTGATCCAGATTTTGGCCATTCTAATACATGTGTATTAGTATCTCATTGTTCTTTTAATTACCATTTCCCTGATGATGTATTATGCAGAGCATCTTTTCATATGCATATTTGCCATCTGTATACCTTCTTTGGTGAGGTATCTGTTAAGGTTTTTGGCCCACATTTTAATAGGATTGTTTGTTTTCTTATTGTTGAATTTTAAGAGTTCTTTGTATATTTGAATAATGATCTTTTATTAGATGTGTCTTTTGCAAATAGTTTATCCCTTTGTGTGGCTTGTCTTCTTATTCTCTTGACACTGTCTTTCACAGAGAAGAAATTTTTAATTGTAATGAAGTCCAGCTTATCAAGTATTTCCTTCATATATTGTGCATTTAAGGTTGTACCTAAAAAGGCATAACCACAGCCAAGATCATCTTGGTTTTCTCTTATGTTATCTTCTAGGAGTTTTTATAGTCTTACATTTTACATTTAAATTTTGATCCATTTTGAGTTAATTTTTGTGAAGTTTGAAAAGTCTGTGTCTAGATTCACTTTTTTGCATGTGGATGTCCAATTGTTCCAGCACTGTTTTTTGAAAAGACTATCTTTGTTCCATTGTATCTAATTTGTTCTTTGTCAAAGATTTGTTGACGATATTTATGGGAGTATATTTCTGAGTGCTGTATTCTGTTTCATTGATCTATTTTTCTATTTTGGTATGGTATTGGAATAAAAACAGACACATTGATTAATGGAACAGAATAGAGTTTTTGATTTTAAACAATAGATTAAAAGCTCTGAGTAGTTTAAGCAGAAAAAAAAATCAGTCAAAAATTATCATATTGGCTCACAGAATCAATGCCTGGAATATTAAGGATCAGAACACAGACAGAAACAAAGGGAATATCCCCACAGCCAGAATCTCATCACAGATACAGTCTTCGTAGGTCACTGCTAATGGAAAAAAATACTTGCTGCCCTCACTTCTAATATCACTACCAAGGAATACCTTCATACTTTCTAATTCAATGTCACATTTGTGAAAAGTTGTGAGAATATCAAGCTGACTGGCCTAAATAAAGTCCTTATGTCTTAGCTGTCACAGAACTGGAAAGGGGGACATATGTTACAACCCCCCACTGTGAGATCCTGTAGTAGAAGGCAGATCCTGCTTTTGACTTATCTTGCTTTCCTCCAAATTTGAAGTGAGTTTAGATACTAAAAATAGAGAAAAAGACAAATATCTACTGCATGGGTATTCATGAAATTTGATATTAAAAACTAATTAGATATTATCGGCCTTATTAGCAAAAATAAAAAGTCTGTTAAGACCAAGTATTGGTTGTAATATAGGAAAAGAAGGACTCTCATACACACTCTAGTGGGAGTGCAAATTTATGCAATCATTTTGGATCATGATTTGGCATTATCAAATGAAGTTGAAACTAAGCATATCCTACAAACCAGATAGTCTGCTTATAGGTATGTATCTTAGATAAACTCTTGTATCTTTGTACCAGGATACTTGTAGAAGGACACACATTGTACAACTTGGAGAATAGATAAATAAATAAAGGTTTATTTTATTAGTAAATTACCTGACACACTTAGAATGAAAGAACTTGATCTTAATGTATCAATAAGAATAGTAATCAAAATGTAATTATGAGTGAAAAGCAAGTTGCAATATTTTATGTAGACTGTTATAACGTTTGTAAAGTTAAAAAAAATATACAAAGCCACATTGGATACATACATCAAATAAGAGCAAAAATACAATTGGTAGGTGTGATGGTTAATTTCTTATATCATCTTGACAGGGCCATGGGATACGCACATATCTGTTCAAATATTTTTCTGAGTATTTCTGTGAGGGTGTTTTTGATGAGGGTGTTTTCTACCAACTTAACATTTAAATTGGTAGACTGAGTAAAGCAGATTACCATCCTTGATGTAGATTGGACTCATCCTTCAGTTGAAGAAGGACTAGAACTAAAAGGCTGACCCTTTTTCTGTCTGATGTCTGTCTGCCTTCAGCCTCAACTTAAAACACTGGATCTCCCTGGATCTTGAGCCTGCTGGCCTTCTTCTGGAACTAAACCATCAGCTCTTCTGGGTCTCCAGCTTGCTTACTCACCCTGCAGATCTTGGGACTTGCCCGCATCCAAAACTACATAAGCCAATCCCTTCAAATAATCATCCAACAAATCTCTCTATATAGAGATAGCAAATTAGAGATAGAAATAGAGATAGAGATATCTTATTGATTCTGTTTCTCTGGAGAGCCCTGACTAACACTGTAGGATATTTGCTACATTCATGAGAGAAGATTATTCCAGGAAGGAAGGAAGGAGTATAAGATTGGTGAGGAAGAAAAGGAAAACTCCAATTTTACCTATGTGATCTTTGCATTTAAATTAAAAAAAAAGTGGAACAAAATGACTAAACGTTAACATTTTTAATAATGAAGGAATTTGTTATATTTTTCTCTGTATTTTAAAATTTTCCTTTAAAAAGTTTCTCTACATAGTACTTTCGGTAATATTCAGTTATAAACATTCCATCATTTCCACTGGAATTTTTTCTTTAAACTGTGATTTATTATCAATGCATTTGGTAATTTAAAAAAATCTTTAAAAGTTATTTTCTCATTTATTTACATCATGGTCAGAGACTGTGGTGTTCATGTTACCTATTATTTGAATTCTGTTAAGGACTTTGTGACCTGGTATCCAGTCAAATTTGTAAATCTTCCTTGTATAACTGAAGATAGTTTATGTTCTCTACTTTTGATAAAGTTTACTATTATTGTTGTTCTAATGTTCTATATATTTACCAATATTTTGTCTGTGTGATTCAATAGCTTCTAATGAAAATATTATGAAATCAACTACTATTTTTTATGATTTTGGTGTTAGGGCATCCATGGATCCAAAAATCATTCTTTTTGCTCTGCCAAAGCTAAGATGTTTCCCATATGCATGGTTCACGAAATATCACCATTTTGAACATATTCCAAGTAATAGAATAAAAGAAAGGAGAAAGAAGGGGTGTGTTTGGTAACTTTAAGTATATATCTCAGAAATTTCACACATCATCTCTCATTATTTGTCCTTAGCCCAAACTTGGTCACGTGGCCACCCATGGATATAAGGGAGATTGAGATCTGCAGTTTTTATTCTTGGAAGTCATGTGCAGAGATCAATTTGGTGATAGTAACTCTAAGGGAGATGGTGATCTATGATTCAGGAAGAAGTAGGAACCTCTATCAGTCCTGTCAGGAGAATGGATGAATGGCATCTTTTTCCTTCATCTCTTCTGAAATGGATAAATGGTATCTTTTTCCTTCATCTCAAGGTTGACATTTCAGAAAAAGACAAATAAGAGGAGATTTGTTATTATGGAGCTGAGATAAGCCGTGATATGCTATCTGCAAGCTGGAGAACCAGGAAAGCCAGTGGTATAATTCAGTCTGATCCCAAAGGCCTGAGAACTAAGAAGCTGCCCAAGAACCAGGAGCTCCAATGTCCAAGGGTAGAAGATGGACATCCCAGATCAAGAAGAGAGAGAATTTGCACTTCCTCCACCTTTGTGTTGTCTTCTGGACCTCAACAGATTGGATAGTGCTTGCCTATACTGGTAAAGGTGGATATTCTTTATTCACTACTAATTCAAATACTAACATCTTCTAGAAACACCCTCACAGACACACCGAGAAATAATGTTTTACCAGCTATCTAGGCCTCCCTTAGACCAGTCAAGTTGATACATAAAATTAATCATCATAACACTTAGTTGTTCTATTATAGTTTTCTCTTATAAATTCTTCTCTTACCAATTTAAATTTAATTAAGTGGCATTGTTAGGCATGCAAGAACTGCATATTATATTCTGTGATTATTAAGAGTTTTGAAACAAAAGGAGTTAGGATGGCTTAGTTGCCTAGCCTGTAGCTCTCCAATTTAGCATGTGTGTGTGTGCATGTGTGTGTGTGTGATTTGTGTGTATGTGTGGAGAGAGAGAGAGAGTTCATAAGCACCAGTAAACACAGTAAGCAGCTTGAATGGCATTCCCTAAGTTTTAGAAAGATAATCCATTTTCTTTTCTGGGGTTTTAGAATAGCTATTAGATTCCTTTTTTATCACCCAAAATAGGGTATTTGAGAGAAAATTTGTTTGATTGGAATATAATGGGCAAAGATGGTACCACCTACCTAAATTTTATTTGTTCCTGGTTGATAGTTTGTGTGTTACCAAATACTACCAGGAAAATAATTGTTTCTTCTTGTACAAAAATGTATAGAGGGAGATTGTTTTAGTGACTAAATAATTGCAGTGAACCACCTACCTTGTTAGAGTAAAGCAGGGCCTGAGGCAGTAAACATGACTAATATAATTACTTAGGTACCTGTGTACTCACTGACTCCCTCACCTTATATGCATAAAGAGACTGGCACTATTTCTGTTTTTTGAAGCTTCTCACTGTCAGGAATAAAATGGTCTGTCTTGTGAGAGTCAATGAAACTGGACCTAGGGCTATCATCAATGCAATGGCAGTTCTGTATCACGCCAAGAGCTAGGAACAAATGTGTAAGGCAGGGTCCAATGTTGCTTATTTTGGTCAGGACTGAATTTTTTTCTGAGTTATCATTTATGAGTTCAAATAACTAAATGGATTGTGGTGGCATTAGATCTGAACATGTATTAAATGATATTCAGGTGGCTAGCTGTTTACCACCAGTGGGATTCCTTTTTCTCTGATGTACATTTTTATCCATTTTGGAACACTACAGGATCCACTCACTCTTTTAGTAGTCTTTTCCCACTATTGCTTCATTCTACATTGACATTTTGAGTAAAACCAATATTAATAAGGACTTAATGAGTTAGTGCCTGCATTTAATTCAATTTTGTCCTATGATCTATGTTATGAGAAAGAATCAAATCACAGTAAAATAAGTCAATATGGGGATTTCATAAGTTTTGCTTGTTTCTTGTATAGCCCTCTTGTCCTAGACAGATCCAATTCGAGTTTCTGTACTTTTTGTATCTGAAAAGGAAAATCCTATGAGCAGACTACATAATTGTCTACCTAATACAACCTACTACCAGTCATTTCACCATTATATTTTATCCCTTTAGCCCTTCTCTGTCATGAATTGCCTCTAAAAAACACAAATAAAACTGAAAGGAGATATGCTTTAAACTGGTTATTTTCTAACATCCTAGTAACTAAGTGTCAACTGAGTTGACATTCAGGTGGCAACCAAAGCCAGCTAGGAGATAGGCAATTGGGTAGGGAGAAGAGTATGCCAAGAAGGAGGAGTAGATGCTGTTGGGGGTCATGGGTGTAGGAAAATAACCACGGAAAAATTGACTTCCTTCACAGTTTTGTTGGCAGTCAGGTCCTCTTTATATTAGCAAAGGTTAGTGTTAACAAGGATGAACCTAAGGCAACTGAACAACCCCAAAGTCACAAGAGACAGTATAATTCAAAATGAAGCTAAACTAACATTGCCACTGTGTTGGGGGATGGGTATAATCTCTAAGGTATTTTCTCTTCTCTTCCATCTCTATTTCATGCATCAAATAAGTTTTCAAATATTAGTTGCTTGATATTCTTATACAGAAGATACTTTAAAAGACCTTCAAAAAGCATACCCAATAACCATTTTTATGTTTACTTTGAAACTCCAAAATAAATGTGTCCTAGGGAAAAAATTACATAATACAAAGAAATTACCTATCACCCTACAGTTTAGAACATTTTCTCTATCCATTTTTTTTATGTGAGAAAGAACAAATATGTCACTATCCCCCACTTTTCAGATGATAATACTGAGCACATAATTGTTTTTTTCTTCTTGGCCACACCATGTGGCATGAGAGATCTTAGTTCCCCAACCAGGGATTGAACCCATGCCCCCTGCACCCTGCAGTGGAAGCATGCAGTCTTAACCACTGGACCACCAGGGAAGTCCTAAAGTTTTAAAAATTTGTTCAAGCTCACTCAGCTGATAAGCAATGGAACCAGAGCTCAAACTCCAAATCTGACTCTAAACTCATACTCTTTCACCATACTTTGATTTTTCTGTTAGTGGTAAGAGTTGATATGAAGAAGAAACTTTAATTTTTGACTAATATCAGCTTTACTGGCTTGGATTAGAGAAATATGCAGTTATCAGAGTGAAATGATCACTATGAAACCTGCTTTGGGGCCTTCATTAGCTCACTTGAACATGTTCTGTTTTGAAAAAACAGGTGGAAGCTAAACAATGACCTTTTTTTTTTTTTTTTGCAGTATGCAGGCCTCTCACTGTTGTGGCCTCTCCTGTTGTGGAGCACAGGCTCCGGATGTGCAGGCTCAGTGGCCATGGCTCATGGGCCTAGCCACTCTGCGGAATGTGTGATCTTCCTGGACCGGGGCACGAACCTGTGTCCCCTGTACTGGCAGGCGGACTCTCAACCACTGTGCCACCAGGGAAGCCCTAAACAATGACCTTTGAGACTAAAGACCAAGTGGGGAGTATTGTCAGAAAACTGCATTTGCATTAATTAGTGCCTTATCTTTAACCTTATCACAAAGGCTAAGTTTAACTAGGTCCCTGCCCTTGATTTCCATTGTCATCTTGTGAAAACATGGCCTGTTCTATGAGAAATCAACCCTCTTAAATGTACACTTAATTATGAAAGTCAAGCACATCTCATTTACTGACAGCTACTGATGTTTAATGAAGTCAGGTGATTGTAGTTCAAATAAACAAATAATTACAGTTGACAGTAAAAGTGTAAACAAGGTCCTAATTAAATTAATGAATATGCTAAATGTTGTGGTTGTCCCCTAGGACAAAACAACCTGTATTTAGTTATCAGGATTCCCACATAAAGGGAAAAAAATGAATGTTCATGGTAAAAAAAAGTCAAAGTCCATAGGCTGGTAAGCAGGTAAAAGAGTAGGAATAAATGGAATTTTGCCAGTTTGTAGACTCTTTCTACATGTTGAGAGATGATTATATTCTCTTTTAACCTTTCATTTCAACTCTTCAAAGCAGTGAGAATGGAAGGCATCCTTTCAAGCTCACAGTACACTTGAGAATTTGGTGTTGGGAACAGAGGTTATTATACCTATTTTCATATTCTAGTAAAACTACTGAGTTTTAAAGAAAACAAAAATTTTCTGGGCATATAGATAAAAAAGGACATGCGGGGCTTCCCTGGTGGTTGAGAGTCCGCCTGCTGATGCAGGGGACACAGGTTCATGTCCCGGTCCGGGAGTATCCCACATGCCGCGGAGTGGCTGGGCCCGTGAGCCTTGGCCACTGAGCCTGCGCATCCAGAGCCTGTGCTCCACAATGGGAGAGGCCACAGAAGTGAGAGGCCCACGTACTGCAAAAAAAAAAAAAGGACATGCAATTTATAACAGTAGGAAAATTAGATTACCATCAGATTTTTTTTGCAATGCTTTAAACCACAAGTAAATGGGATGACATAAGTAAGGTACTCAAGAAAAGAAAATGCAAGCCAAGATTCTGCATGTAGAAGAGCTGATTTTAGAGTTATGCATTCACAAAAATAGAAAAAGCAATCCAAATATTCATATGGAACCACAAGACACTCCAAATAGCCAAAGCAATCTTAAGAAAGAACAAAGCTGGAAGTATCACACTTCCTGTTTTCAAAGTATTACAAATTAAAAGATTTTTTGTTCTAGCTCTGTGAAAAATGCCATTAGTAATTTGATAAGGATTGCATTGAATCTGTAGATTGCTTTGGGTAGTATAGTCATTTTAACAATATTGAATCTTCAAATCCAAGAACACAGTATATCTTTCCATCTGTTTGTGTTGTCTTCAATTTCTTTCATCAGTGTCTTATAGTTTCAGAGTACAGGTCTTTTTCTTCCTTAGGTAGGTTTATTCCTAAGTATTTTATTATTTTTCATGAGATGGAAATGGAATTGTATCCTAATTTCTCTTTCTGAAATTTTGTTGTTAGTGTATAGAAATGCAACAGATTTCTGTATATTAATTTTGTACCCAGCAACTTTACTGAATTCATTGATGAGCTCTAGTAGTTTTCTGGTAGTATCTTTAGTATCTTCTATGTATAGGATTTTCATGTCATCTGTAAACAGTTATACTCTTACTTCTTTTTTTACAATTTGTGTTCTTTTTTTTTTCTTTTTCTTGTATGATTGTTCTGGCTAGTATTTACAAAACTATGTTGAATAAAAATGGTGAGAGTGGGCATTCCTGTCTTGTTCCTCTTCTTAGAGGATTTGTCTCCAGCTTTTCACTGTTGAGTGTGATGTTACCTGTGAGTTTGTCATTCACAGTCTTTATTATGTAGAGGTATGTTCCCTCTATGCCCAGTTTCTGAAGAATTTTTATTATAAATAGATGTTGAATTTTATCAAAAACTTTTTCTGCATCTATTGAGATGATCATATGGTTTCCATTTGTACGGAAACACAAAAGATCCAGAATAGCCAAAACAATCTTGAGAAAGAAGAATGGAGCCGGAGGAATCATGCTCTTTGACTTCAGTCTATACTACAAAGCTACAGTAATCAAAACAGTATGGTACTGGCACAAAAAGAGAATTATAGGTCAATAGAACAGGATAGAAAGCCCAGAAATAAAGCCATCCACTTACAATCAATTAATCTACAACAAAGGAGGCAAGAATATACGATGGAAAAAAGACAGTCTCTTCAAAAAGTGGTGCTGGGAAAACTGGACAGCTACATGTAAAATAATGAAATTAGAACATTTTCTAACACCATATACAAAAACAAACTCAAAATGGATTAAAGGCCTAGATGTAAGACTGGATACTATAAAACTCCTAGAGGAAAACCTAGGCAGAGCAATCTTTGACAAAAATCACAGCAATATTTTATTTGATCTGTCTCATAGAGTAATGGAAATAAAAACAAAAGAAACAAGTGAAACCTAATTAAACTCAAAAGTATTTTTTCACAGAAAAGGAAACCATAAAGAAAATGAAAGACAACCTATGGACTAGGAGAAAATATTTGCAAATTAAGCTACCAACAAGGGATTAATTTCCAAAATATACAAACAGCTCATACAGCTTAGTATTAAAAAAACAAACAACCCAATCCAAAAATGGGCAGATGACCTAAACAGATATTTCTCTAAAGAAGACATGCAGAGGGCCAAGAGGTACATGAAAAGATCCTCAATACCACTGATTATTAGAGAAATGCAAATCAAAACTACAATGAGGTATCACCTCACATCACTCAGAATGGCCATTAAAATGTCTACAAGTTATAAATGCTGCAGAGGGTGTGGAGAAAAAGGACCCTTTGTACACTGTTGGTGGAAATGTGAATTGGTGCAGCCACAATGGAGAACAGTATGGAGGTTCCTGAAAAATCTAAAAATAGAGTTACCATATGATCCAGCAATCCCATTCCTGGGCATATACCTGGAAAAGATAAAAACTCTAATTCAAAAAGACACATGCACCACAATGTTCATGGCAGCACTATTTGCAATAGCCAAGACATGGAAGCAACCTAAATGTCCATCAACAGAGGAATAGATAAAGAAGATGTGGTATATATCTATATCTATCTATCTATCTATATATATATATAGATATATAGATAGTGGGATATTATGCAGCCATAAAAAGAATAATTAATGCCATTTGAAGTAACATGGATGGACCTAGAAATTATCATATTAAGTGAAGCAAGTCAGACAAAGACAAACATCATATGATATCACTTATATGTGGAATGTAAAAAATTATATAAATGAACTTATTTACAAAACAGAAATAAATTCACAGACATAGAAAACAAACTTATGGTTACTGAAAGGGATAGTGGGGATGGTGAAGAGAGATAAACTAGGAGTTTGGGATTAACATATACACTCTACTGTATATAAAATAGATAAGCAACAAGGAATACTGTATAATACAGGCAACTATGTTCAATATCTTATAATAACCTATAATGGAAAATAATCTGAAAAAATATATATACATAGAAAACTGAAGCACTTTTCTGTACACCTGAAACTAAGACAATGTTATAAAGTAGCTATACTTCATTAAAAAATGGTTACAATTTTAAAAAGCTATATTACAAAGCTATAGTAATTAAAAGAGTATGCTACTCACATAAGAACAGACACATAGACCAATGGAACAAATTCAAGAGGCCAGAAATAAACATATGTATATAGGGTCAACTAATATTTGAGGGAGGAGCCAAGAATACTCAAAGTGGAGAGAATAGACTCTTCAATAAATGGTGTTGGGAAAACTGGATAAGCACATGCAAAGTAATGAAGTTGGACTTCTAATACTCACAAAAAATAACTCAAATGGATTAAAGACCTAAATGTAATAATTGAAACCATAATGCTCATAGAAGAAACATGGGGCGAAAGTTCCATGACATTCATCTTGGCAATGACTTTTTCAGATATGACATCAAAAGCACAAGCAACAAAAGCACAAATCAACAAATTATTTATTTATTTTTATTTATTTATTTACTTTTTGTGGTACGCGGCCCTCTCACTGTTGTGGCCTTTCCCGTTGCGGAGCACAGGCTCCGGACGCACAGGTTCAGTGACCATGGCTTACAATCCTAGCCACTCCACAGCATGTGAGATCTTCCTGGACTGGGGCACGAACCCGTGTCCCCTGCATCGGCAGGCAGACTCTCAACCACTGTGCCACCAGGGAAGCCCAGCAAATTATTTTTGATGAAACTAAGCTACATCAAAATAAAAAGCTAATGCATAGCAAAGGAAATAAGTAACAAAATGAGAAGACAACATACAGAATGAGAGAACATACTTGCCAGTCATATATCTGATAAAGTGCTAATATCCAAAATGTAAGGAATTCATATAATGCAATAATAAATCAGATTTTTAAAAAAGGAAGGGGAATTTTAAAAACTTTTTTCCAAAGTGGACATTCAAATGCCCAACAGGTACATGAAAATTTACTTAACATCACTAATCATCAAGGAAATGTAAACCAAAACCACAATGAAATACCACTTCACACCTGCTAGAATGACTATTAACAAAAAGACAAAAGATAACAAATTCTGGTGAGAATGTGGAGAAAAGGGAACTGTGGTGCACTGGTGTTGGGAATATAAATTGGTATAACCACTATAGAAAACAGTATAGAAGTTCCTCAAAATATTAAAAATAGAGCTACTATATGATCCAGCAATCCCACATCTGGGTATATATTCAAAGGAGATGAAATCACTATCACAATAGGATATCTGCATTCCATATTCACCGCAACATTATTCACAATAGTGAAGACATGGAAACAACCTAAGTGTCCATTGTATGGACGAATGGATAAAGAAAATCTGGCACATATACACAATGGAATATTATTCAACCATGAAAAGAAGGAAAGCCTGCCATTTACAACAATATGGATGAATCTTGAAGGCATTATGCTAATTGAAAAAAGTCAAAAAGAGAAAGACAAAACCATATGATCTTGCTCACATATTGAATCTAAAAAGTCTGACTAAGAGTATTAGTTCTTCTTTTCCAACTTAGATTCCTTTATTTCTTTCTCTTCTCTGACTGCTGTGGCTAGGGCTTCCAAAACTATGCTGAATAATAGTGGTGAGAGTGGGCACACATGTCTTGTTCCTGACCTTAGAGGAAATGCTTTCAGTTTTTCACCATTGAGAATAATGTTTGCTGTGGGTTTGTCATATATGGCTTTATTATGTTGAGGTAGGTTTCCTCTATGCCCACTTTCTGGAGAGATTTTATCATAAAAGGGTGTTGAATTTTGTCAAAAGCACTGTTTGCAGATGACATGATACTATACATATAAAATCCTAAAGATGCCACCAGAAAACTACGAGAGCTCATCAATGAATTTAGTAAAGTTGCAGGATACAAAATTAATACACAGAAATCTCTTGCATTCCCATACAACGCAAATGAAAGATCAGGAATAAAAATTAAGGAAACAATCCCATTTACCATTACAACAAAAGTAATAAAATACCTTGTAATAAACCTACCTAAGGAGGCAAAAGACCTGTATGCAGAAAACTATAAGACACTGATTAAAGAAAGCAAAGATAACACAAACAGATGGAGAGATATATCATGTTCTTGGATTGGAAGAATCAACATTGTGAAAATGACTATACTACCCAAAACAATCTACAGATTCAATGCAATCCCTATAAAATTACCAATGGCATTTTTCACAGAACTAGAACAAAAAAATTTATAATTTGTATGGAAACACAAAAGACCCAGAACAGTGAAAACAATCTTGAGGGAGAAAAACAGAGCTGGAGGAATCAGGTTCCCTGACTTCAGACTATACTACAAAGTTACAGTAATCAAGACAATATGATACTGGCACAAAAACAGAAATATAGATCAATGGAACAGTATAGAAAGCCCAAAGATAAACTTACGCACCTACGGTCAACTTATATTCGACAAAGGAGGCAAGAATATACAATGGAGGAAAGACAGCCTCTTCTATAAGTGGTGCTGGGAAAACTGGACAGCTACATGTAAAAGAATGAAATTAGAACACTTCCTAACACAGTACACAAAAATAAATTCAAAACAGATTAAAGACCAAAACGTTAAGGCCGGACACTATAAATCTCTTGGAAGAAAACATAGGCAGAACACTCTGATATAATTCACAGCAAGATCCTTTCTGACTCACGTCCTAGAGTAATGAAAATAAGAACAAAAATAAACAAACGGGACCTAATGAAACTTCAAAGCTTTTGCACAGCAAAGGAAACCATAAACGAGATGAAAATACAACCCTCAGAATGGGAGAAAATATTTGCAAATGAACGAACTGACAAAGGATTAATCTCCAAAATATACAAGCAGCTCATACAGCTCAATATCAGAAAAACAAACAACCCAATCCCAAAATGGGCAGAAGACCCAAATAGACATTTCTCCAAGAAGACATACAAATGGCCAATAAACACATGAAAAGATGCTCAACATCACTAATTATTAGAGAAATGCAAATCAAAGCCACAATGAGGTATCACCTCACACAGGTCAGAATGTCCATCATCAAAAAATCTACAAACAATAAATGCTGGAGAGGGTGTGGAGAAAAGGGAACCCTCTTGCCCTGTTGGTGGGAATGTAAGTTGATTCAGCCACTTTGGAGAACGGTATGGACATTCCTTAAAAAACTAAAAATAGAACTACCATATGACCCAGCAATCCCACTACTGGGCATATACACTGAGAAAACCATAATTCGAAAAGGGTCATGTACTGCAATTTTCATTGCAGCACTATTTACAATAGCCAGGACATGGAAGCAACCTACATGTCCATCGCCAGGTGAATGGATAGGGAAGATGTGGTACTTATATACAATGGAATATTACTTGGCTATAAAAAGGAACGAAATTGAGTCATTTGTAGTGATGTGTATGAACCTAGAGTCTGTCATACACAGTGAAGTAAGTCAGAAAGAGAAAAGTAAATACAGTATATTAATGCATATATATGGAATCCAGAAAAATGGTATTGATGAACCTATTTGCAGGGCCAGAAAAGAGACACAGACATAGAGGACAGACTTGTGGACACAGTGGGGTAAGGGGAAAGAGGGACGAATTGAGAGAGTAGCATTGACATATATACACTACCATGTATAAAATAGATAGCTAGTGGGAAGCTGCTGTATAGCACAGGGAGCTCAGTATGGTGCTCTGTGATTACCTAGAGAGGTGGGTTAGGTGGGGGGAATGGAAGTGAGGCTCAAGATGGAGGAGATATGTGGATATATGTATACATATAGCTGATTCATTTTGTTCTACAGTAGAGATTAACACAACATTGTAAAGCAATTATACTCTAATAAGAAAAATAAATTAAAAGGCCAAGTAATAGAAGTAGGGAGTAGAGTGGTTGTAGCCAGGACTGACGGCTAGGGGACATGTGGAGATGTTGATCACAGAATACAAATTTTCAGTTATAAGATGAATAATTTATTGGTTGTAAGTGTTGGGACTATAGTTAACAATACTATATTGTACACTTGAAAGTTGCTATGAGGGTAGTGCTTTAATGTTCTCACCATAACAACAACAAAAAAAGGTAATTATGTGAGGTGAAGGATGTGGTTGCTAACCTTATGTGGTAAACATTTTGTAACATATATGTATATCAAATCATCACATTGTACACATTAAATTTACACAGTTATATATAAATTATATCTCAATAAAGCTTGAAAAAAAGTGTAAAGGACAAAAAAATGCTGTTAACCTGCAAGAACTCAACAAATATCTTTCCTCAGACCATTCCTGGGATATCTAAAGAATAAGACTTACCCAACTAAAATGACTAAAGGGACAGCAACATGAGGACTGGTGGTGAGTTATAAATATATAATAATAATCTATGGAACTGAGAGTAAATGAAATTATAACAGAAAAAAATATGTATCAAAATGGCTATATGCTATATCATAGTAGAGCTAGCACAATTTTTTAAAAAATGAATGAGTCATAGGAAGAAAGCATATATAAATTTTTTTTTCACTAACAATCTTGGGGTGATAGTTTTAGTATTGCTATTCTGAGACTTTTATATGTTACTGGATCAAGCAAATGAGCATTTATGTGATAAATGATTTCTATCATTCTCTGTATTTGAGAAACAATGTTCTTCCTATAGCAAGGAGATACAGCTGTAGTATAGTAAAAGATAAGTAAAAACCCCATACTCCTGCATTTGAATTGCAAGTATTGATATAAACTCATGAATAATTATATTTATTGATAGGAAATTATATATATATATACATATATGATATTTAAGTTATATGTAAAATTATAATTATATGATATGTATGAGTTTAATGTACTCATACTCATATAATTTTGTTACATTTTATATATTATAAATATATAATTTATATATAATATACATACTCTCTATATAAACATATATAATATGCATGATTATAATTTTACATGTAATTTATATACATTGTATATATAATTTTCTATTTCTGTCTATTGAAATGACTAGAAACAATAGCTAACCCTTTAGCACTGGTACTGAAATATCATTCTCCACTAAACTAAAACAACCTGTTTTCTAGAAATGGCTGATTCCATTTCCCCACAGAGAAAAGGTCTGGGGTTGAAGAGACACATGATAAGCTTATAATGTATGATTATAACAGAGAGCAAGGAATCAATTAAAAGAAACTACTTGGTCTTGTCAAATTGGACTCAGGAGCAAATTTAAGGGCTCTCACTGGACAGATATGGGACAAGTTGAGCTTCGGTAGGAATAATAATTAAAATGATATAAAACCCATCAAATATATTTAAATTCTTGATTTCATAATGATATTAATACAAAATAAACAGTAACCTAAATAAAATGATAGTTAAACAATTCATTTTCTGGTAAATAAAGGAAAAGACTCAAGGATTTATCCTGCCCTTCTTATATAAATTTTACTACTGAGTAACTAATTGGTGAATGTGGAGAGGTGTCTCTTTATTTAAGTAATCCAACTAATAATTAAAACAGAAATGATACAATTAGAATATCATCATATTCCAAATGCAATAAATTAATAAATGTAGGTATCAAGTATTAAGAGCTCCTAATGTCAAAAGACAGATAGCCAGACCTTATGTCTCTCCTGAGGAAAGAATATAACACCACCATATTTTGCCAGAAGAATCAAACTTGTGTTTATCAAACTTTGGATCTAGTTGCCACCTTCAGGAAATAACAAGGAGAGAGGACTCTATTAAATAGTACCATGAAAGTGCCTTCAGCAAAATCCAGACTATGGGAAACTATAGGTCAAGTGGCCTAAGTTTGTGACAGATAAATTGTAAGAGAAAATTTTTTAAAATGAAGGAGGAATTTTAGATTAAAAGAGACCTAGGGAACATACAAATTTTTTAAAAAGGAATAAAGTATGATATATAGGTATGCACATTTGTGTGATAAAAATACAAAGAAGTGTGAGGAATTGTTTTACTTTTGTAGTTAGTTGAGGTGGAGGAAGATTGTGATTCGGATGAGACACACGAAGGAGATTCTGACTGATAAAATTTTATTTTTTGACCTAGATTGTGGTTACAAAGATGTTTGCCTCCTAATATTTCACTGAGCTACATTTGTGTGTATATGTGTCTGTGTGTTTTGTATCTCTGTTTTATTTTAAAGTGAAAAAGTTACTTCAAAAATGATTGTATTCTATGTGAATACAAGCTAAAAATATGATCAAATTGAGATATTTGGAAATAAATTTGATGTAGCAATCAATCTCAAACCAAAAGTGAAGTGGCAAACTCTAGGGCCAAAGGAGGAGTTTTTGATGGGTCAGAGCACATGACTGAGTTTCCAGGAAGAAGACTCTGAGACAGAGATTAGAATGCAGGAGAGTGCTCTTGGTATCTCCACATGAGAAAAATGGAAGAAAGTAAAATTGGGAAGGAGAAGCTGGGCTGTGATGTAATCTCAGGGAAGTCCTCAACTGATCCACAGTTATTTTAAAATTAGAGATAACTCTTCAAAATTGTGTCACATTGGACAAAAGGGCCAGACTTTTATTTTCCTCCCCATTCTGGGCAGTGGCAGGGGGTAGAGATTGGCCATCTCCAAGGCAATTCTGAGGAGAGCTGAAAGCTGAGAAATATCTGCTGTCAGCACTCTCAGAAGCTAGAGGAATATGTTCTTCAATTACAAAAGAGATCTGGGTGGTACAGCACTGTAACCTTTACAGTGATTACTTCCTGCCTCTATATGTTTCCTTTCCTGTTTCCTTCTATATGTACCTATTTCTAAACTGTTCTCTTCATATTACAAACACAGGGTTATAAATCTCAGTATCCTTGTGATCTGGGGAAATCTTTCTCCCATTTTACAGATAGGAGAAAAAGAATTCAGGAAGGTTAACATTTATAGTAACACTGCACTGTGGGCTAACTTTAGACCAAGTATGTTACCTATATTATTTCATTTGATTATCTCAATAGCCTTATGAATTAAGCACAGTTGGTTTTCTCATTTTACACATAAGGAAGATGAAGATCATAGAAGTTAAATGATTTGCCCAGCTAGTCAGTGGTTGAGCCAGGATTATAATCAAATATGTATGAATCCAGCACCCTACTCTCAATCAATAAACTATACACTTCTGCAGAAGCTGTGTAGATTCACAGAGTAAGTATAGGGATGATCCAGGAATTTAATTCTGATTTCCCATCTCCAGGTGTTCAATTCCTTTTCCATAATTTCTCCAGTGCCCTGTTCCCTCAGAAAGGGCTTTTTCTAAGAGTTAATTGTTACCCTTCTTAGCTAGCAAATAAGGGTCTTCAATCATTTAATCCAAAGAAGTCACAACGACAAACATTTTATTCAAAACTGTTGGGCTAATGGGCAAAAGCGTTTTAAGGGCATCGAGTCCTTTTGAACTCCTCACATACCACCAAGCACACTATACAAATTCCTACGTTGAGGTCACCCTACTGTCCATAGAATAATTAAAGGGATAGAGGGAATAATCAGTAAGAGCAAACTAAAAAAGAGAAAAACCCTTCAGTATGGATGCAATGAAAATTAAAGATGAATTTTTCTAAGGTAAGTAAAAGTTTAGATTGTGTAGGAAAAAATGAGAACAGACATCTCATGTCTCAGAGCATTAGAAATTTTTAAAAAGTGACTTTTTAAAGATTTACAGAGGTCAATTTAGGGCAAATAGAAAGGAAACATTATTTGAAACTGCAGGTAGCTAACCATCAAATTTCATTACACCTTAAAAAGTAATATAAGCTGCCATAAAGTAGTTCAAGATGTTTCCAGTCAAATTATGGATGAGAAATTCAAAATAAGAGGAGTGAGAGATGGCCCTGTCTGAGCATGAACTTGTGGAGGAAAATTCTACCCTTCCAATGCTGTCCTTTGGTACAACTGTCTGAAATGCAGTTCTGTGTTATGGGGACTGTAGCACTGATTCATGCTACATGCTGGCTTCCTTTATTGTCCCTGAAAATACAAACTCCTTGTGCTTCAGGGCAGTTAAGTGTGCTTGGAATGCTCCTCCCTTCACTTTTTGTGAAGTTGGCTCCTTTTCATTCTTCATATCACAGTTTATAAGTTACCTATTGCTCCTTCTCAAAGTCCTGCTATTCTTTAGCTTATTATGCTCTTTTGTTTCCTTCAGAGCACTTATCACAATCTGTTATCATCTTGTGTATTTATCTGTTTACTTGTTTATTATGTTTCCTCAACTAGAAATTAAGCCTTATGAGGACAGGGCACTTAGAAGTTTTGTTCACAACGATAGGTCCTGCATCTCAGCCAGTGCCTGTCATAACATATATATTTATGGAATGAATGAATGAGTCAATAAATCAATAAATGATTCAAGACTCTCATTTTAGGTAAAGCAAAAATTCTCCTCCTTAAAGTGTCATCACTTGTGATTTTGTTCTTATTTTTATTTTTTTATCTGTTAACTTTCTAAGAAATCATTTCATGGACTAACACACATATACACACACACAGACAAAGAAAGAAATCTTGTATATGGACACGTATACACACACACAGACAAAGAAAGAAATCTTGCCTCTTCTATTCCTTATGGAGAACCTTGATGGGAGTGGGCAAATATGCATTCATTAAGTTTGCATATCTGGCCTTGAGTGCTTTGTTCATAAGTTTTCCTGGAACATTTATTCAAATCAGCTTGGCATTAGCAACACACATAGCCCATCTGGATGCCTAAAGACCTAGTACCCAGTGTGCTGCTGAAGAACAGGCTGTACTTCATGGCAGCCTCTTTAAAGTGCAATACCTGGAATGCCTAGGAAATCTGCTTCCCCTGAACAATCCTCCCTGAATTTGAGTAGACATCCATTACTGTGGTTGCCAGAAAGCATGCATGATCTGGTGGCAGAGACAACTTCATAAAGAAATAGTCCCTTCAGTTTACAGCAAATAACTAACTAAGAAACTAAATAAATAAGTAAACTAGATAGATAAAGTAAAATAAAAATGATTTTAGTACTTTGGAATCAAGTCCAGAAATCTAAATATATGTGACTTATGGAATCTGGAGATTTAAATTGTTCAAAGTGAATTCCAACCTGCTGTTCTACTTAGGATGGAACAGCTCTGATTATTTATAAAGAGCAACATTGCACTTCCTCCTGGATACTGCTTGCTATAGACAACTCACAGAGATTTTTAACTCACCAGCAGTGTCATCTCGGGGCTAGTATTGATTTAGACATGAATATTGATGAAGAAATAAGCCTCAAAGGGATCACCTTGTATAATTTCTTCAGTAACAAGAGGCTAGACATGCTCCTGTGGGTTCCTTTGTTCTGTAGACTCTGCAGTCCCACGATGCATTTGGAGGTATCTCAGTTCCTTAATGAACCGCAGCCAGTGTGTCGCACTGAGCACAGGGCCAGTCAGGATATTTTAGGCTCTGCTGCTGGCGTGTTAGCAACTGATTATATGAAAATGGATCATTGAGAATCAGCTGGAAAAAATGCAACTCATTAGCAATCTCCTTTGGTAAAGAAATGATAGCACCAATCTGCTGAAGTCCAACCACTTCAGAAAAGACATTAGAAAATGTCTGATGGTAAGAATGGAATACAGGAGATTAGGATACAGAAAAGGGAGGAATCGGATATAGAAAATGGAATTGATTTCTATAAGACTTTGTTTAATTATTTCCTCCTTTTCCACTTTGCATCACTAAGGGGCTATGAATTTTTCATTTCAAATACTTTAGTCACTGAACCTAAATTTTTAAGTATATTAAAAACTAGGATAACATTTTTCTTAAATTCAAGAGTCAGTTCATTGTTAATTGGTCATCTTTTAGAGAAAGTGATGGAAAATGCAGGCAACTATCTTGTAAAGATGAGAATTACAGGGACACCGTCCAGTACTGGACCAAATAGGTGAGGATGAGTGAAAAATGTCTGCCATTGCTTTTCTTTTGTTGATACTCAGCTCTGCTTCCCCTTTCAGAGAATCACTTGAAGCTTTCACAGAAAAGTAGGAGGCAAGCAAGACCTGGGAGAGTGATGAAATAAATCCAGTAAGCATTAGGGTATCAAGAGTCCACTGTTAAAAATAACTTTTTTTTTTATTAAACCCCAGTTTATTCATCTTTCAATTGAAATTTAAGGGTGGAAAAATATTTCCCTTACTTTTTCCCTCAAATAAATCATATACTATAGAGCATGAAGGAAAAAGTAATCAAGATGTCATGTAGTAAATACATGTGTAATTGATAAGACTGGTGAGGAGGTTTTGTCCTCTCTGGTAAGAATTGTAGGTATAAAGACTTTGCTCCTGTGTGGTGCAGTGCTTGAATGTGGGCCTATGCCAGAATGTTACTAAGATGTCAAATGCCACTAGAGGCAACACTCTGGCACTGGAGACATAACTTTTCTAAATCACTCTCAAATGATTCCTTGGTGATTGTAAACCAAACAACACAACAGTCCCCTATGAGCATCAACCTCCATCCTTCTAAAAAGTTTCACACATCAAATATAAAACTAAATTTAGGAATTTGGTGAAACTGTTGTATATTTATCCCAGTGCCAGATAAAGCCCTGGGCCCAGAGGAAGGTTTTACGTCTAGATATTCATATACTTCGCACCCTATGAAGAGGATAGAGAGCTCATACATGTGAAATGAAATAAATCAGGGTAACAAACATAATAGACACTCTTGTGCCCCCTATGAGATGATATCTTCAGGGGCCATTTCTGTACTTCCACCTCTGGCATATTAATGATGAGCTTAATTCTCTCTCTGTTCTCTCTCTTTCACCCTACAAACACACACATACACACATACACACACACACAAACACACACACAAGGGAGTATGTTTTTGCTAAAGATGAAGGCAGCTTCGCCATTCTTTTTTTTTTGTTTTTGGTTCCAGTAGGATAATTTTCTCTCCAAAGAACCAAAGAACCACAATCACCAGTTTAGACCTTATATCTCTGCTGTTCAGAACATAAACTTGAAAAGAAAGAGAGTTGGTGCTAAGGGAATGTTGCTGCACTTTCCAGAGAATTGGAATGCCTACTAAGTGATCAGTAGGAGGCAGTACTCTTCTTGTTCTATTACCATAAAGAGAGAGCTGAATTTTCTTACTTTGGTCCACAGTTGAATAGCCTATTATCTAGACCATGGGGAACAGAATCATAAAGATTCTCTCTTCTCTAATGATGAGGAACATAATGATGGTGGTGATGATGATGATGATGATGACAATGAAGCCATCAGAGACCAAAAGTGTTCAAACGAATACATACGCAGTATTATTATTTAAACCTTGCAGATGGTAGGGCAGGAGGACATATAACCTAATTGTGACCTAATCTCTTCTTCTGTCTCTTTTTAAGATCTGCTTCCATTGGTTCTTAAACACCCAGTCTTGGGATTTAAGATAATGGTTCTTACTTTTCTGAATCTTTTCTAAATCTTTGTTACCTGTTTCAAATGTTGCCTCTGGGCTTGTGTCCTAATTCACACCCATGCCATGACCTGTCATGCTCTTAGCCTCTTCCTCTGCCCATTTGTGCTCATCAGATGGATGATGCTAAATACACTTTCTTGCATTGATGCCAGACTCTGCCTGAAAAACTGTGTTCAATATGCAATAATGTCAACCTTATGCATGTGGTCAAAGGTTTCGCTTGTATAATATTGATACAGAACAGTGTTTTTTCTCCCCACTGTAGTTGCATGAATGCCATTTCAGTGGCATTTCAGGTTCACAGGACACCTCCTTGGGAATTGTTATTTCTACATCCTTAGAGCCCAGAGCTCTACAATCGCCACTGTGAAAAAAGATATATTGTAACATTCTGAGCAAGTCAGTTAACTGTGTTCTTACTTTTCTGTTACCCCATCTATAAACCATGGGGTTTATACATGTCACCTCAGGAAGGTATTATGAGAGTTAATGAACCAGAGGTGGTAAGGGGGATTTAGGCTGTCGGATGAAAGGTGCTGCTTAAGTAAAGAGCATTTCAGTTTTATGTGGCCTGATTCTTCAGGGCCAAAGCAACATATCAGAAAGTCACAGTACTGCTATTAAAGGGCAGAGGGCACCATCAGTACATTCTCAATGTAAGGTGAAAACACTGTCTCCAAAAGGAGTGGTTTGGGGTTTTATAACTAACTGTTCAGTGGTGGCTCCTTTCTTTGCTGCAGCTGCCACATCCCCTGCATGATGAAATTAGTCTCATTTTGCCCATTTTGTCCTTGGTTCCCTTGACACAACATGCATTCCCTCAAAATCCCTTCTGGATGAAATGAGCTATGGTACAGAAATATAAGGTGTACAAATACATCAGCTAAAATGGATGATAAGAGAACAAACCTGCAGGGGAAGCAGTGTCTCTGGCAGGCTTTTAGCTGTTCCTTTTGAGATACAAAAGCAAGAGGATATCTGCAGCTAAGACGCATTAAAGAGTTTTTGTTATCATAACAGTGAGAGAAGGTACAGCAAGCCAAATGGGGCAAACATAATATGCCACCTCCAAGTAGCATTTATGATATGTATCGCACGGAAGAGAAAAACACTCAGATTATGAGACCTTTCTAAAGGCCTCTCATTCTGCTTACATTACTTAACATTGTGACAATTATGCAGGACCCATTCTATTTGATTTGGGGTTCACTTTTTGCTGAGCTGATTCCCCTCCTGACCACATTAACTCTCACCTGCTCTGACTTAAACCTCTTCTGTCTCACACTGGCTGATACCAGTAATCCTCCCCCAAAGGCTCCTGCTGAAGCACTTAGAGTTCACTATTTTGGGAGACCTTTCTTTATTAACATTTAAAATTAGTATGTTTTTGTTTTTGTTTTTGCGGTACGCGGGCCTCTCACTGTTGTGGCCTCTCCCGTTGCGGGGCACAGGCTCCAGACGCACAGGCTCAGCGGCCATGGCTCACGGGCCCAGTTGCTCTGAGGTATGTGGGATCTTCCCAGACCGGGACACGAATCTGTGTCCCCTGCATCGGCAGGCGGACTCTCAACCACTGCGCCACCAGGGAAGCCCTAAAATTAGTATGTTTTAAATATATTTTTGCCTGCCATCATTGAAGAAAAATTCACATTTATAATGAGATTAGCTGTAAGGGATTTAGAATGCACCGCATTTTGTTTGTAATTTCTGTAGACACTTCTCACATTCCATAATAAAGCTGGTTTTCCTAACCAGGGGAAAATACCATAAATATTCACAAGTTTGGAGAAAAATACATACTTTTTTCTGAATAATGAAAGAAAAACCAGCAGTCTGAAAACGGAAATCAGGGAATTGTGTTTCATACTTTTTTCCCCTCCTCTGGGCATGCTCCTTGCATTCTTTCCTTTACTTAGTCCTACCCTCCTTGTAAGAATAAGTAAAGCAGAAATAAAAGACTCCCTCTTGGTTTTCCCCCACTCAGAGATACCCTAAGATTACAAGATACTTTCTCCCTTATAGCCAGTTTCTGTAATTAGCCAGCTGTGTGAATAAGAACACCTGAATCCTTCTAGACCTGCATGTTTACTAAGTTTTACAAGCTGAAAAGCATGGACTCTTGGGGTATTAAGGGCTGTTTTAACATTAAAACACTTCTGCCTGATGCTGTGAATACAACTACAAAAGCACAAAAATCAGTTATTTTTCTTTCCTTTGCCATGGAGCTGCAATTTTTCCCAGGAGTCTTTGACACTCTCTAGTTTATGCCCCACTTCCTCCAATACTGTATAGTCTCTTTCATATTCTTTTTTTTTTTTTGAAATACTTTAATGCTCAGGATTCATTCACATTTTAATGAGAGGACAACACAGTTTTGCATGTTTTTGAAGATTAACAGTATTTACTCCCTCCCAATGACACATCGTTAAACAACTTTGGTTACTGCTTACATTTGGTCTCTGCTACAGAGGCCAGGGGGATATCCACAGTTGCGTCTCAGCTCTTCAGGTGCCTGTTCTGCTTTGAGGAATGATTTCTGGTCACTGTGATGTATATGGAATGGCAGAGGGAAACCTGTCTCTTTCATAGGGCTTGAGACTTAGGGAACCTGAAAAATAGCTGAATTTTCAAAGAGTCAAATATCAGGAAAAAACATATTTCTTTCATTTTGCTTTGCACTAGTTAATTTGCAGAGGTGCCGAATTTTCTCTCCAGATTGATAAAGCTGAGAGACACATTTCTGAAAATGGCACAAAAGAATCAGAAAGGAGAAAGCTGCCTAACTAAAAAGGAAGAGATGCATATAGATCTTAATTGGTAAATTCTAGAGGGTGTTTTTGTTTTGTTTTGTTTTTCTTCTTCCGTGGATATTAAAGTTTGGGTCTATAAAAGTACCCTGTGCTTTTAAAGTGTAGATCAAAGGCTTGACGGTGTTGCATTTTTGCTGCTTGTTGCCATACATGAAACATCAGCAAAGCACTGTTGCTTTGTGGGTGTGAGTTATTTGCTGCTTTTAACTCCAATTTGAGCATTGTGCCATTGGCTTGTATAATTTTTCTTTAAAAGTGAAACTGAAAGAAGTTTTCTTTCTGGCAAATAACATATATGAAGTAAATGAGAGGTTTCATAGCATGCATCTAAATAGTACCCAAGTATACACTATAGTTCATGCAATGAAATCAGGGACTGATTTCCAATGGGGATTCTTATCACTGAACAAAGAGAGTGAAAAGTTCCAGGGTGTTTTAAATTTCTGAATTTAAGCTCTACAAGGATCTTAGACAGAGCTATAGAATATCCTTTATGATCTGGAAGTAAGCATCTGATGAAAAAATGCAGTGATTGTAACATGCAGGAAGGTTTGCTTTTAGAGTTTGGAGACATAGGCAGCACAATGAATTAGCTTTCAAATGAACCTGTTTCTGTGACACTACCATGAGTTCAAGAACATGTTCTAGTGTCCACTGACTGTGTCCAAGAAAGAGGGTATAAAAGCAAGCACTTAACTCCATAATGATAGTGGTCAAATTTGAAATCTGCAGAAGACATTTTCAGTTCAAAGACATATTCAGTTCAAACTCAGTTTTGCTTTCTCCCCTCTCCCCTGCTTCCCTTCACGCACTCGCTCTCATTTCCTTCATTCTTTCCCCTTCTTATTGTTATATGCACATAGTTAAGATCACTCACTAGCTTCTCAACTCTATTCAGAGTGTTTTATTAGTCTGAGTTAGCAGATATAGGTGAGCGAAAGCTATTAAGTGGATAGATGGATATATATGATGGATTGATCATTCTCACCCTTCTAATAAAACTCTCATATTTTTCTATTTTCTCTTTGTATCACAAAGGCTCTGTTAACTACAACCCCTGAGGTACACCAGCTGTATGCCTATCTATGAGGGTGATGATGAGAACAAATTGAGGGAACACAATGTATTTTAGCTCTCAGTTTGCAGTTGAATGCTACCAGTAAGATCAGTCATGGAAATCTCTTAGCACAGTGCCTGGCACATGACAAGCATGCAATAAAAGTTAGTAGCTGTTTCTGTCATTGCTGTTGATTTTATGGACATTATTTTTATTCACATTCACAAAACACTTTTTATTTTTAGAGGCTCTTAGAGAAAGAAAAAAATACTCAAAAATTTTTCTATTGAAGTAGAGTTGATTTACAATGTTGTGTCAATTTCTGGTGTATAGCAAAGTGATTCAGTTATATATATATATATGTATATATACACATTCTTTTTCATATTCTTTTCCATTATAGGTTATTACAAGATATTGAGTATAGTTCCAGTGCTATACAGTAGGTCTTTGTTGTTTATCTACTTTATACAAACTCCTTATTTATCTCTTCCCCCATTCTCGTTTGGTAAACGTGTTTGTTTCCTATGTCTGTGAGTCTGTTTCTGTTTTGTAGATAAGTTTATTTGTATCATTTTTTTAGATTCCAAATACAAGTGATATCATATGGTATTTGTCAAAAAACATACTTTTTATAGATATATCAGTATGCTACATAAAGTTACTCTCTCTTCTCACCCATTTGACATGCTCTCTTACAGTTCTTCATAAGTGTAATTCCTGAAAATCTCTGTGTGCAGAATGTTTTATCCTTCCCCATCCTACATTTGCTCTCTTGTCATCCTATTTTTTCACCACTGGCCTCATAATGTCAGAGGTGAGATGACAAGTCCAGATGATAAACAAATAAAGTATCTTAAGTCTTTACACTTAAAGCATGTGTTCTATTTCTTATCAAAATCTCATTGACATGAGTGGAAACATGGCCAAATTCTTTGATGTATACCATATTTAAATTGAATATTAAATTTAACAATTAGTCTCTCTGATGGTAAAATACTATTCTTTTGGTTTTCTATGAAAGAACTTCTTAATAGTTAGAATATCTTGACAAATATCATTCAGTGGAGCCAGAAAGTTAGGGTCCCAACCAAAAAATAAAACCACTCTGATGTTCACATTAATTCATATTAATAAATGCATTTATTATTTCATGCTGCTCTGTTTCCAACCACTGTTGTAAATGTGATAAGAAATCCATAATGGCTTCTACAGAATTATATCATCTACATATGAATCCAACAATTTTATTTTAGCTAAAACATCACCCTGTATTTAGCCCAGGTATTTCTGAAATAGAGGGAATGTATCATGATTACAGTAATTCTGGACCTGCGCTAAGTAATCAGAGGGGATGTTATGGGAGACATTTCCATTGCTGTCTAGCTATGAACATTGGTATCCTTTCCCTGAGTACTCCTCACAGAAAACAATTTTTTTCCAAGATTTATATTTTGGGCATGTTTTATACATCATGAAAAGTAAAGCATTAGGTCAACTACAGAAAATGGTCAATGGATTTGATTAGACTTAAAGTAGGAGGGCATCTGTCATGTACTCACTAGGCTTCACAGTAGTTATGGCTACTCAACAAATCTACTTATTAAATGTGGTCTGAGTTATACTAGGTGGCTACACACTCTAACCTTTAGAAAACCCAAGGCCTTCCACTTTTCCATAGGGCCTTTAGCCCTCCAGGAACAAAATTAAGGAACAACCAGGAGGTGTGACTTTCAGTGGATGGAATAAAGGATTCTAAATAGAACTTAGAATCAATCTCTTGGCTATTGCTATTAAATTTCTTTGAATTGCGCTCTTTCTTCTCTCTCATGAGAAGCTGATATAATAAGATGAGCCCATAAGAAAAGATACTCTCCTTACTTCTTGCTGCTTACCTTAGAGCAAACCAAGGATGGGCCAAGAAAAAAGCAGAACAGGGGGCTAACTGGATTTACTTTTACACTGACTTCTACCAATGTTTATTATCTACGAACTCTGTGCTAACAACTCTAGGCTCTGGAAGACAGCAGTAAACAAGAACAGTGTCCCTGCCTTTCTGAAGTTAAAAGTATACTTAGGGGGATAGGCAAGTCAATAGTTTCTAATCTAGTCTAGAAATTATAAGAGAAAAAAAAAAGAGTTCCAATGCTCACATTTAGTCTTAAATTAGAGTTTGAAACCACATTTTCAGATAGTAGTAAGTATTTATTTTCCTGTATTTTTCCCCTAGTACTACATTGTTGTAAAGTGCAAGCTGGATATCTCCAGTAACCCTAGGCCAGTGGGGAGAAATTTGGAGATTTTGGATCTTGGCCTTTTTTTTTTCCCTGAGTATTATGACTATCAGTGTGGCTTCTGCACCTGCTGAGACTGGAAAGAAAAAATAGGCAACTCTCTTTCTTTTAATGAGGATGTATAGAAGATCAGTGATTGAACAGGAACACCTGATTTTTTATTGTACAAGGGGCTTCTCCTTGCCCAGCCTATGGCCTATATTATTCTCCCAAACAGGGTAATATAGAGAACAAACGTTTCAATATTTTGTAACCCTTTGAGACAACTTATTTTTATACAAGAAAAATAGGATTTTGTAGATGAGTTTTATTCTTTATCTTCCATTTTATTTTTCTTTTTTGTTTGTTTACATTTTTTCCTGAAAAGTATATTTTGGGAGCTACAAAAAGATCAAACACACATTTCATTTTCTTAGAGCATCAATGTAATGTTCTATTGCCCTAATTCTCACTCTTTCTTTCTCTCTCTGGCTTTCTTTCTTTCTTTTTTTTTTTTGTTGTTGTTGGTAGAGTTCTGTATTTTACTTTCTAATATTTATAAAGTTTGTGTTTTGTTATTCTTTTTTTGTTAATTTTTATTAGAGTATAGTTGCTTTGCAATGTTGTGTTAGTGTCTACTGTACAGCAAAGTGAATCAGCTATATGTATACATATATCCCTCCTTCTTTCTTTCTTTCTCTTTCTTTCTTTCTTTCTTTCTTTCTTTCTTTCTTTCTTTCTTTCTTTCTTCTTTCTTTCTTTCTTTCTTAATTTCTTTCTTTCTTTCTTTCTTTTCTTTCTTTCTTCCTTTTCCCCTGCCTTCTTGCTTGTATTATTTAGTTTTATAATATTCCTGTGCATTTAGATATCAGAAGCACCCAGCTAAACATTCTCTTTTCTAGTGCATTCTCATAAACTTATTCATATACAATAGTTGTAACATTAGTACAGGCCCTTGACTCTTTGTAGTTGCAAATATGACGACTTAGGCAGTGTTCCCTTTACTCCCGTGTCTACTATTTTTTATATTTTAAACAACTTTTTACTCCTTTAAGTTTCCTAATATTATTCAGATCAGTTTTCTCATCAGACTAATAATATGACACTGTTTTCTGGGGAATTTTGGCATTAAAATTTCCATAAAGATCATCATTTTCTTCAGCTCAATCATTAGATAATGTACTGCATGACTTAATTTGGCTTTGTTCCTATTTAGCGTGGTTTAACAACAGTGAGAACATGGTCCTCTTTCAGTTGGTAATATAAAGAGTAGAATTTTAATTTAGGTTTTATTAGATCCCCTTGTGTGTTCACTAATAGTTGTAACAAACAAATTAAATAAACAGCCAGGAAGGTGAAATAGTATTCTACATATTATAGTTTGAGAGATATTATTAGGTACCCTTATCTCCCCAGGTGCCTGAAGTTTCCAATGACCTTTTATTGACTTATGAGCCTACTCTGTGCCTGTACTAAACATTGGAGACAATTAAAAAAAAACCTCACAGTCTACTGAATCAGAGAGAGAAAGAGAGAGAGAGAGAGGTTAACATGTAATAATGATTCAACAGTATAAATACCATGCTCTAGAAGTAAGGAAGGTTTTTCCAGATAATAGGTGGATGGTAGAAAAGAGAAAGTTGGGGGGATTTTTATATGAAAATATTTGGGTAACTTGATCAATATATTTAGCTGATTTAACTGATATGTATGGAGTTCCTCATTCAACTCCACCCTGATCCACTCTAACCTTTATTTAATTAGTGCCAGATATATTTAAAACTATTAAGTAAATATTTTCCATATTAGAAGTTCTAATTTACTCTGTACCTACAGACACCTACAGTGTCATGACTATTCCAAGAGATTGGAATCAATAATCTTATATTAAATGAAGTCTTTAGAATTAAAAGGTATCATTGGAGTCCAGAGCTAGTAAAGGCTCCAGTTCTATGGCTTCCTCAACTCATAACCCCATTTATGCTCTACTCTTATTTATGGGGAAATTTCCCTTAGGAGCTGGCAGGGTTCCATCATGGGGGGTGGGGGGAATGTGAGATGATTATTTGCTACTAAAACCAAATAGCCTTCCTCATTTAAAGGATGCATTTAGCATTTAATATCAGTAAAATATATTCTCTGCTAAATTTGAGCTCTATAAACCCAGATACCACGCATTATACTTCTTTTAACTCATCACTGATTTAGTCACAGTCTCTTATATATAGTAGACTTGTAAAAAATGCCTGTTGTTTTTTAATAGCCTGAAAAAAGATAGCAACCCAGGAAGTATGGTATAAGAGTGAATTAACTAAAAGATGTGCTCTAAGAGCACAAAGACAAAAGTAGATGCCAAGTTTGCCCCTTGAAAATATGAAGGCAACATTTTGACTATTCCAAGATTAGTGTTTAGGTTCATCATATTATGAAAAATATTATTTACACTCCATCCACTAGAGGGCAATCAATTCATTAGACACGGACACTTCCCCCCCACCTTGACTGGGAACCTAGTAACTTTAAGGGTATCAGGTAGACATAAAGAGAAGACAGATATGTATGGAATTCATCTCAACAAAAATAGCACTGTAGTCTCTTTTGAACTCCCTTTATGGATAGTGGACCTGGAAGAGCCAACTAAAAGTGAGCTAGACCTCTCTCTTTGGCGTTAAAGCTATGTCTCTTCCAGAAGCTGAAAATAGCTCACAAGTATATAAGCATTTCCTTGTGAGTAAAGAAGCATTTACCTGAGGTAAATGAGATTTCACTCTAAATGAAGCAGCATTTAAGTTTGTCGCAGAGTTCACTATATTCGCTGCCTCTACCAGGATGCAGTGGTAATACATATACAGATACAAGCATTGTATGTAATGCTTGTCAAGCCATCTTGGTGATTAGACTATTTCTCTTCTGATGACACTTTCTACTAGAAAATTCCTCTAGCTTTTGCTAACTCTGACATCATAAATACAAAAATAGTTTAAGAAAAATAATTTTAACACTTTATGATTAATAAAATACTGAAAGGACCTGGAATCAGAAAACACACACATACACACACACATGACCTGCTCTTATTACAGGGAGCACTCATATCAAGCATGGACACATCCTGGAGGCTTCAGTATTTGGGAGAATCTTTTATTGATTCATTGTAGAGGTGAGCTCCCAAATTAGTTGTGGGTCATTCATTCATCTTCTGTGAATGGGCACAATAATATCTTCCCACCTCACACGTAGGGCTTCAGGAAGTTCTCACAAATCAAAAATTATTTTGTGATTCTTAGGAATACCAAGGAGATATCTTCCTTCAAAGTTGGGTATGAAACCACATGTGCACAAGCGATTTTTTTTTTTTACTCATTAGTATATAATAAAATTGTAGATGTGTTCCTCCACAAACAAAGTGCACCCTTAAATAGTATAATATTTCTTAGGAATTTAGCAAAACTTTTAAATGTATACATTCAAAATATGTTAGATTTAGTTAAAAATGAAAATTAATCATAATTCTCAAATTACTTGGCAAAATAAAGATACTAAAATCTAGGGCAGTGGCTTTGTGGGACTGGTTCTTAATGTTTTCTTCATTAAATGATAGTGTTCATTAAGCCTGAGCTTGTTCACACTTCCTTAAGGACCTTAGGACTCATTTCCTGGGGAATGGATTCTGAAATTAATGCAGTGATTTTATTTCCAAGTTTCCATTGATATAATATGAATGTCTAAACTTTAGCTTTCCTCTAGACTTATCTAATGTCTAGAAGTACAGGCACATGCTAATGCATCTAATTTGCACCCATTCCTAATTTCCTCAGTGCTTCTAATTTCAAATCTAAGGTAATGTTTCTAATTTTATTTCTAAGGTAAATGTATATATTTTTGGCACTTTCACTATCACTTGTAAATAGTGACCTCTTTCTAGATAGTTTTAGGCTCTCAGCTTAACATAAAGGTTACAAAAAGGGAGAAATATATATTTGTGTTTTACTGAAATAAACAGTGATCTTGAAATCAGACACATGGGTTTGGTACTTGGTACCGCAGTTTACTAATTGAGTGACCTCGGGTAAGTGTCTAATCTTTCTGATGCTCTTGCTCCTCATTTAAAAATGAGGATAATAGCACCTACCTCTTTGGGATATTGTGGAGATTAAAAACATACAATATACAATTAACAGTGGATTCTTCCTCTTTGTTAAACCCACATGTACAAGTATCTCAACAAAGATTTTGTTTGCCTCTCAGTTCTTTCCTACCTCTACCTTCACTGTCGCATAAAACCTTAGGCAAAATTTTAAATTGCCTTATATAGTTTCTCTTCTTTGAGACTAGAAAACAGATACTATTGGCTGTCAAAGAAAAATAAATAAATTAGTACAACACGGAAAATCCATCTTTTAAAAATTTTTCTCACTGTAATTTGGTTACAAGCTCTATTAAGTGTCTATGGTATACAAAAACACTGTGCTGGGCTCAGGGAAAAAAAAGAAGTTATTTCCCTGTTCCTGCAGGAGCTCGTGATATAGCGAGGGAGATTGGCATCCACTTCATGACTCTGGGATCAGAGTAGACTGAAGGAAGCATTATCACGTGGGTCCAAATAAAGTGTTTATAAGAGTATGTGTCTTCATCCATTTGAAATTGTGGCCTCTCCCGTTGTGGAGCACAGGTTCCGGACACGCAGGCTGAACGGCCATGGCTCACAGGCCCAGCCGCTCGGCAGCATGCGGGATCTTCCCGGACCGGGGCACGAACCCGCGTCCCCCGCATCGGCAGGCGGACTCCCAACCACTGCGCCACCAGGGAAGCCCCATCCATTTGAATTTTTAATGGTAGAAGTCTGAGGAGAGTCAGAAGCCAGGCTTCCTTCCGAATCATAGACACAGAAGTTACCTAATGGAAGTTAGACAGATATAAGATTGCATCAGCCTCTTTCTCTAATCACTGAGTTATAGTTTGGTAAAACTGTCTATAAAGCAGAACGTTTTTAGTGTCATGCACAGTTCCATCAACTTTAGTACAATGTTGTTTTCCTACTATATTCCCCTCAGTGTTTAAAGTCATATGGCTTCTTTCTCAGTAGACATCTCTGCTGATGTCTGCTCTTGGAGCTATAGAACACTCTTTCAGTGAATGGGTACTATAGTGCGTTCCTACTTGTCCTCATAGTCCCTGCTACGTGAAAGGGACAATCTCTAATGCAGAAAGCTAGTGATAAACTTGGACATCTGGGAGAGACACTCATCAATTCTGAACAGTAGTCCAAAGAGGAGAAGTAGGTGGCATTGAGGCTGTTAATGCTGTCAGCTACTTATGCTACATTGGCAGCCTCCAGAATTGGCTTGGACTCGAAGGGTTTCAGAGAATAAAGACTCTTTTTTGCATTCACAACTCTTTCCATGCTACACTAGAAACTAGTGTATACTATACTCTATGTATTGCACAGTAAATGTAATGTATACTACAGTTAAGAAAATAGTTAAATTCAGGTGGTACTTTGTTTATTTCCCCACTAACTTCATGTATTGCTGATCCACTGCTTTGAGTTTTTTTCAGAAGGGTTCTTAGAAATTTTGTTCTACTTTGGTTTGGATTTCCCCCCAGGAATTTACTTTGATAATAAAAAATATTTTATGTATAATACTTCACATTTAAAGTTGTTGAACCACTATACAAGGAACATAAATTGTGCTTTTCTTAACTTAAGAACTTTTTGAGGAAAACATGTATCTAAATAATATACATTGATGTTCTGTGTAAGTATATATGTACTGGAAAAAAAGTTTGTTTTTTTCAGATCGGAGACATTTTTCTTTCAAAACCTGATACTGTGCACCAGTTTCCTTGGAGGAGGTGACCTAGATTATGGCCAGAGATCTCATGACTGGCTATGTGAGCTTTAGTTTCCTAGTCTGTCAATAATAATTTTTGGCCTAACTACCTCATCAGGGTGTCATGAAGATCAAACAAGTTAATGTTTGTAAAAATTTTTGGAAAATATAAAGCTCTGCAAAAAATAATCAAACAGAAAAGGAACATCTACTTTGTGAAAGGAAACTATATTTTCACTGCACAACAACCCTGTAAAGTAAGTATTAGTATCTTCATTTACAGTGAGGAACTGAGGGGTTTACTCATACAAGTTCATACAGCTAGTAAGTGAAAGAGCTGGGCTTCGACCCCAGGTAGAGCTGATTACAAAAATAGCTAATACTCCCTCCCAGCAACCAAAAAACTTAACTGTTTGTGAAGAGCAATAAAAAAGCTATTTTCTCACTGACCGTTACTAAACTCTGATCTCTCTGGTTTTTGGTGGCCTGTGACAGGGGGCAAGGGGTGGTTGGTTATTCAATCATCTGAATGAGAATTTAGCTTTAGAGAGTACTGTGGTTATGAAATGTCTACAAAATTAAGATTAAAATGTGCAGATTAAAATATGACAGAGGTGTGGCAATGACACAGTGCTCAGCATGCCTTCTTTTTCAGAAGGATGGTAAAATATAACTTTTCAGTATATCAATATATCTACCACAAAAGCCTTTTCTTCCCTTTTAAAAAAGTGTTTACACAAACACAAACACATAGATATTAAATTTGTGTATATGGCTGCCCTGCAAAAATGGTCTGTGTGATACAGAATAAAATCAGGCTTTTCCTATATGTCTCTTCTTTCTTGATATTAATTTAAGTGCACTAATTATGAGTGGTTTTTATGAACAGTGTGTCACATCTACAATATCTTAACAATACTAAAACACAGAGGCTGTGTGTTCTCAACATTAGCGAGCTACATTCAGAAAGACATTCTAAGTATATGCATGTTGCCAATGAGTAGGATAGCAGGAAAGTAAGAGATGAAGGATTTAAAAAGCAAACAGCAAAATATTCTTATTATCCTGAGCTGCAAACACAAGTAGAAATCTGAAATTACTATTTCGTGCATAGTGACTCAGTATATGGGGATAAGAATATTAATTCACAGAGATCTCCAGATTCTTTCTGGAGATTTTGCCTCTTTGGGCTGATTATTTTTATTTTCTTAAGTGAGGAATAAACACGTACAAGGAACATCACTCTTAAGCATTTCACTTCATCAGAATTCATTAGAGGAGATCTGAAGGTTTCATTATTCTGTAAGAGTACATTAATAAAACCACCACACACTTATTTTTAATACTATGTATATGAATTATTCTGACAGTGAGTTGCAAAGCCAACATATCAATACTGAAATTAAAAATGTAGTAGGACAAATTAGTGTGTTCCAGCAACCACAGGCCAAGTTGAACAATATACTCTCTGCTTGAAACCCAGGACAGAGCTATCCTACATGTGAAAAATGATAGGGACCACTAAAGTGGCAATCAGCTGGGGCCTAATTGACATTTGAATAAACAGAATGTTTCTACATATCAAATGTTGTTTCTCTCCAGCCCTTTGGTTTCTTGCTCCCTTCATCCTCCCCAAAAGCAAACTTTCAGCCATGCCACTTGTGAATAGAATATCCATTTTTGAAAGTCCTGACACAGTGCTTACAGCTCAGACAACACAGAACTGAAAATGGCAATCTTTTTATCTTTAGTGTCCCTCTCTCTGTGTGCATAACAAACCATATTAAAACATATTTGGAATCAACGTGTGTTGTTAACTTATTGCTCTATGAAGTAACGTACCACACTAGGTTGCATCACTTCTCTAGGCCTAATCTAGCTTTCCCCAGTGGCTCTGGTGCCTGGGGAAGAGATACTGTATCTGTTCCATTTATGAGTAGGAAGATAAATGGCTTTGCCCTTAATAAATGTAGAGGACTAGATGAAGAGCTCAGAACAACCTGCTTTTTTACTCCCTTAAGCAGCAAGACCTTTTTAACGCTCCTCATTCCCTCCTCCACTAATTTTGCATGAACTATGCTGTTAGCCACATAAGATGATGAATGTTTGAAATAGTCCAGTAAGGCTGAGCTAATGAGAGTGTTGTCATTAAAACTGTGCACTATAGCTGAGAGACAGGACACAAACTTCTGAGGACACTTAGGTTTTATACTTCTTTTCCCACTGCTGCTGATGTAGCATTACATATTTAGTCCTTTTCAGCATTGAAGCTTAGTTAGTGGAGAGACAATTTCTGATGCAATATTGATGATATTTTTGACTGCCCTTAGCTAGGGTTTTAGCTGTGTCCTCTGTGCTACAAGGCCCTGAGTGTTCCCCATGCAGTGGCTTTGTGCCAAGCCTGTCCGTTCCTACAGTGTCACACTATGAACTCTGACTGCTTATAAACTATTTGCTGTGTGTCCTTTTACAAGTTGTTACACTCTTTCAGGTAGAGAAGAATACATGAAAATTTGAAAAAAAAGTACATGGAGGGGTCAAGTATGAAGTTAAAATGCTTTATACCTTGGTAGGGAAAATCATGTGACTTCCACAGAGCCAGATTCTAATCCTCTGCTTTAATCAGCTAAGACAGATAAAAACATAATAGGCTAAAATTAGTTGATCAGCTGTAATTATATTCATCAATTATATTGTTTTATATATTTATTTTTTTAATTTATAAAAGGTACCCATCATTGCACACCCTTTAGGCACAATTAAAGAAGTTAATTAAAAGTTTGGTGTAGTAGAAGAGTTGGCTTTATCTACTTTGATAAATCCTTTCTGTTTCAAATCATACTAGTGACATAGTTCAATATTAAATTTAATATATACTATATGGTTTCTCTCTTCTCTTTAAAATTGTCTATTGAGAAGGTAAATTCACTTCTCAATACCTGGTTACCCACTTTTTTTCTTTGATCTGAATTCCTCCCCCAAACAAAACCATTAGAGTCTCACAGAAATAAATAATTGGAAGCCAGTATTTAAAATTAATTTGATTTTACACATCATAATACATCAACATTAAGATAGTTATAGGCATATGTATATAGGAATATAATTGGAGAAAAATTGAGAGGCATCTTAAATAGTACAACAAATCAGATTGCTTATTCTATGATCTGAATTGGTAGGAAGGAAGGGAGAGAAGAAGGGAGGGAAGAAGGGAGGAAAATGAACAAAATGATAAGAAAAAGAAAAGCCAAATGCTCTTTTTCATTCTACAGAATTAATTTCAGAAGACCTGCAGATTATCATGTCAAAGTTAATCAGTTAATGATACTAAGATCATTATATAACAGCTTTGGTGTTATAAACCCAAGAATTCCCGGCTCTATCTCTGTCTCTGTCTCTTTCTCTGTATATATGGTTTCTCTCAATTAAACACAGGAAAGCCTAGTTGTTCTTGGATATTTTCAGGAGGTGAATGGGGTGATGGAGGAATAGGCAAAATATGCAGCAATCTAAATCACTCATGTGGTGAGCTAATGCAGCTGATAAGACAGCAGAACTAGCTATACCAACTATGTACAATTATATTTAACTATGGATTGTTGATATTTAGGCTACAATTATGTGGCCTGAGTCTTCATATTTTTCGTGAAAATATGAAATGAAATGGACAGTTGAATATCAACAACTGAATAAAAGCAGGTGAGATAACTTGGAATAAAGACCAATGAACTTCACTATCCACCTTAGATGTACACATTGTTCAAATTAACAAGATATAAAAAACAAAATTAAATTTTCCCTATAGTCACAGCCTCAGTAAAGATACAATTTACTTTTCAGTCCAACTCTATGATTGTCTTTTCAAATTGCCAATTCATTTCAATGATAAAATTAACCAAATCCATTAAAAATATTAAAAAAATTATATTTTGCCCTAATAGCCATAGTCTCAGTGAAGATCCAGTTTTCTTATTCCAGCTCTCTGATTGACTTTTCATCTTGCCAATTTCTTTCAAGTCTTGAGAAGCTGGACATGTGGTAATTTGTGTGCTGTGAGTATCTAACACAATGTGGATATGTGGATGTCTTTGATAATAGTCCATCAAGCCATCAGGATGATCAAAGGAGGAAATGCTTCAGCTTTATATGGGACACCAGATGCCATAAGTTTAGATATTTAAGATTTTGTAAATTAGAACTTGCACAAGTATTTCAATCTCAGTATTCCTATAAAGACCTCTTTAAAATTTTTCATCTATTCAATTTTTGAAAAGGACTATGGGTAACTCAATTCAGTCACATCTTTATTGTCTTCATGATACAGAATAATCATAAACAAAACAAAAGTAACCACAACCACCACCACAACAAAAAGCAATCAAATAGCAATCTGTATCTTTGATTTTAAAATTGCCACAACAAAAAGCAATCAAATAGCACAACAAAAAGCAATCAAATAGCAATCTGTATCTTTGATTTTAAAATTGCATAGCCATTCCATGATCTGTTTATGTCACCTGTTTTGGCTGATGCCAATCTTACATCAAATTACTGACTGATTCATCAATTCTATAAAGTAATCATTCATCTCAGTGGAACAATTTGTTGTAATATTTGATTTACTGAAATGAGCATTAAATTCCAGTCAATATTTAATCACTTCAGTAACACCATTTATATACATATACAAATATATTCTAAGTGTTATTCTTAAAAGTTGAGAATACTGTACTCATAAGGCAAAAAATAAAAAAAAAAATTAGTCATCCTAGTATTTTTAACCACATTAAGTACTAACTGAGATCACATTCAGGGTCATCAATGTGACTGAATTTTGGTTTAAACAGAAACTGGTCCCATGGTCAGACATGAGGCTCAGTAATGTGCCAGTGCCAGAAAAGAACAAAGAAACAGAGGATAAAACTTATATACAAGAAGATAATGACCAGTTTTCTTAATTTTACATACATAACATACACAACTTATATATATGATTTTAATTGTGTTCAATTTAGTTCTTCTTATAAAATCCCACAAATAATCTAATATTCAAAATATAAAGTATTTTTAGCTCATCTAAAGTATGCTACTATGTGTGACTTCAAGGCTTTGCATCTCATTAAAATGAAAAAAGCTTCTAACACTTATAGATTCTTATCGTCTTCTTGGAGAGAAATAAAACAACCACATAACCTTAGAACACAGGCTTATTGAATAATGCATAATAAGGTCAGGCCAAAATGGAGTTCACAGCTTATGAAGTTAGCTATTGCATATAGATCACAGTAGCAGTGACTCAAGCTGAGTTATATATTTCCCAAACAGCCCGATTCCATATTTTCTCAAGTGACTTTGTTTTCCTGGACCAAATTACTATGCTGACCTATATAATAGTTCATGCCTCTTATGTGTATACAAAAATATTGGTGGTGGTGGTGGTGGTGATGGTAGTGTGAAAATTTAATAAGAATTCACTGCAATCTTTTTTTTTTTTTTTTTTTTTTTTTTTTTGGGTTGGGGGACAGGCTCAGCGGCCATAGCTCACGGGCCCAGCCGCTCCGCGGCATGTGAGATCCTCCCGGACCGGGGCACGAACCCGCGTCCCCTGCATTGACAGGCGGACTCTCAACCACTGCACCACCAGGGAAGCCCCTGCAAATTTAAATGAACATAAATGGTGTTTTTAAGCCAACTTCCCTGAATTTGTTAGGATATATACCAGCAGCTAATGCATTTGGAGTGAGGTAAAAATAGATCCTAGACAGCAGCATAGATTGATTTTCTTTATGCAGTTAAACAGAAACTGTCACCAACAAACACATTGATAACTATGCCTACACCCAAAGAGCTGAACCAAGTTTTTTCCACTGTACCTTCTCTCTTATTCTCAGAAATGTTGCATTGTACCTAAAAAATGACACAGCTAATAAAATAAAGAAAGCTTATTCTAGAGCCAAGCAATTTTTGAAAGATAGTCCCACTCCTTGGTCTGTAAGTCTAACTTTTCATTGATGACCAGTATAAAAACCAAGGGCCTCAGTATTTAACCCTATTAGTGCTTACTTAGGAGCTCAAATACATAGAATTTCCAATAGCAAAAATTTTAAGCCTGAGCTACTGTTTCATATATATACTTTTTACAGAGAAATTCTCCCTCTTTTCCTGCCACCAACATCTGCAGTGTGTGCAAGTAAAAGTAAAAATTCAGGGAAACTGTAAGTGTACTAACAAAGAATTCTTCTTAATTCTTAACAGCTGATGAATTTCCAAGTGGATTTGATGTTACCTTTTGCTTAGTCTTAATGGTTAAAAATTCTTCAGGCACTTGTAAAGATGCTCAACATGGCTAATTATCAGAGAAATGCAAATCAAAACCACAATGAGATATCACCTCACACCTATCAGAATGGTTATCATTATAAAGGCCATAAATAGCAAATATTGATGAGAATGTGGAGAAAAGTGAACCTTTGTACACTACTGGTAGGTATGTACATTGGTGCAGTCAGTATGGAAAATAGTATGGATGTTCCTCAAAAAACTTAAAATAAACTACCATATGATTCAGCAATTCCACTCCTGGGTATATATCTGAAGAAAATGAAAACACTAAAAAGATGCACGTGCCTCAATGTTCACAGCAGCATTATTTACAATAGCCAAGACATGGATGCAGCCTAAGTGTCCACCAACACTGGACAGTTAGGAACATGGAAGCAACCTAAGTGTCCACTAACACTGGATATTTAGGATAAAGAATATGTGAGATATATATATATATATGATGGAATATTAGCCATGAAAAAAATGAAATTCTGCCATTTGCAGCAATATGGATGGACCTAGAGAATATTATGCTTGGTGAAGTAACTCAGACAGAGAAAGGCAAATACTATATATCGCTTGTATGTGGAATCTAAAAATAATAATACAAATGAATGAATATAACAAAACAGAAACAGACTCACAGATATAGAGAAAAAACTAGTGGTTACCAGTGGTGAAAGGGAGACAGGGAGGGGAAAGATAAGGGCACCAGATTAAGAAATAAAAAGGCCTATGCATAAAATAAATAAGCAACAAGGATATATTGTACAGCACAGGAAATATAGCTATGTTTATAAATATACCTATAACCTAATAACTTTATATAGATTATAATCTATAAAAAATATTGAGTCATTATGTTGTACATCCCAAACTAATATAATACTGTAAATCAACTATACTTCTAAAAAAACAAAAATTCTTTCATTTTAAACAATAACTTAAAGAGGATTGCTTGTAAAATCTTGGCTTTATATAATGATGCTAATTTTAGCTTTAATCCCACTCTTAGTCAAATTAAAACTCTTATATGTGAAGTTATTATAAAGACAATCCTAACATTTTTCCAATTGCTAATTCATTAAGACAAAATCCAAATAGAAAAATGGTCTAATGTCCTAGTGAGCCTGATTTTTCCTAGCTATCCCTAGGATGAAATAAGGGCACGAGAGAGAATCATGAATGTAAATCCGGCCAAAGGGGAAAGTTTGAGAGAGGGCATAAACTGAAGGATGCTTACATCTTTTATGCCTTTATGAAAATACAAATATAATATTTCTTTGTGCCTTGTCAAGAAAACCAAACTTCCAGTTTGGACTTCAGGCTTCCTTCTGCAGAGTCAGGAATCAAGTCATTACATATCTGCTGTGATATCCATGTTTTTCTCTACTCTCAAGATGGTAAGAACCTTCCCCCAAAGAAACATTTCATTGTTTACCAGAAGTTTTTGGCTACTAAAGCGACCATGTGACTTCCAATTCTAGCCACTTTGTAATAACAGGGGCCAGATTTACCTTTCCACATAAAACAACCAGAAAAAATGGACAAAATAATAATAAAGTAATGATTTTTCAAGGCACTGCATATCAGGCAACAAAGGACAATGATTCCTAAGAGACAAGAAAGGAGATTAGCCCTGTGATTCCTGCACTGACTACCTTGATGAGTTCCAGGCTGCAGAGCAGGGAAGGGGAATACAGGTGAAGCCCTGTGGATCAACTATTGAGGAGACAGAGCTAAGAGTCCAGAGAGATCAAGGTGGTTAGAGTTCCCAGGACAGTACAGGAGAGGAGAGAGCCACACAAAGCGAGAACTTCTGATACCTGTGGAGGGTTCCCAGCAAGTATTCAGGAGTGTACTTATCAGTAAATGCAAGTGAGGAAACTACCTGATCCCTCCCAAAAGGATTAAAGATAAAGGTGCCCACCACTCATGCAACGCTGGGAACAGTGACTGTTCCACCAACCAGACTGGAAAATCTCATGATTCACAAGATGTTGAGGAAAGTACACAGTAGCGTCTTATTTCAATAGTGGAGAATCATTAGCTCTAGACTGAGCATTGCTCTAGTTCTCATCTAACAAATCTTAAAAGCAAGAACTGAAAGGATCAAATTGCTTGCAAGGAATTTAACTACATCCCAAAATGAAGCTTAAGAATATCTTTGGGATACAAAAATATCCAAGGCCAAGCTCTGTAATTTGCAGAGTCCAGGGAAGAATGAAATATGGAGCCTCTTGTTCAAAAGGCAGAAAAAACTGTCATTAAGGGGGCTAAAGTATGAAGCTTGTTGTTCCCTTTTACCCATCTCTCTCTCATCATGTTTTTTATTTGCTGTTTAATTTTGTCCAAGTAAAATTTAAATTATTAGCTGGAATCTTTATATGGTGCAATTGCAGTTTTAAATGCAAATGTAAGAATTCATGTGTAAATTAAAAAATTCTTCCTCAAGCCAACCAGAGCAGAAAAATATAAGTCAAATCAGGAAGTCGAAAAAGAGAGGATCATTCCAAGCATGGAATCAGCCAAAGGGAGCTCTTCCTTGGACATAATGCACCCTTAGGCACAGGGATCTTCTTTCAGTCACAGGGAGATTCATGGAATGAATGAAGAATCTAACAGGAACTGGGTGACCCAACTCCATGGCTTGGGGTGTGTACATTTGCTTATGCCTGATGACTGTTGGGTTTCCCCTCCCACCAGCTTCCAAACATATGTGCTGCATTCTAACCAGCAGTAGGCTTTGGAAGAGGCCAGCCAGGCATCTCCTCTTCCCACAGATTACCACCTCAACTCATAGTGGATGAGCAATTTCCAAGGGTCTTTAAGCATGCTGTGCAGGAATGTGCTAGATACTTGAATTGGGGGTGGGAGAGAGGTTCACCCTCACCTATATATGGCTTCCTGAAGACAGCCCACCATAAATGAGGTGACACTGTCAGCCCAGGGCAGAAATGGCTGCCTTGCTGATAAACCCTGGATGGATATTGCTGACATTTTCCTGAGCCCATATCTAGAGCCCCATGTTATGGGACCATTTTTTCAAATGAAAATTTTAAAAGAAATCAAATATCTAAAATTGATCCCTGTGAATCTGATTTTGTTGAAGTGGGAGATGGATGTCCTATATCTGAAAATTTATCTGTAGAAACCCCAGAGATTCTTAGAACACAATCTGACTCATTTTCACAAGTGAGAATCGGGAATTAAGGAAGGAAGCAGGCATAAGCTCACAGTGAAAGCATATATAGAGAGGACCTGAGGATCATGACGAGTCATTAGCAAAGAAAAAATATGAAATAGAAACTACAAGCAACAGCTATGATTTAGAGAAAAAGATGTAGAGAGGTAAGAATCCATTTGGTAAGAAGATCTATGTTTCTCACAACCAGAAGAGTCAGACAAATCAGACATCCTTCAGAATAATCAGTAACTACTTCTAGCCATGTGGTAATGGTAGATTTCTACCCAAGGAAGATTCATGCTTGAAATAGGAATGGTTCGTGGATTATTGACTCCACATCATTAAACGATCTCCCTTGGTTTCAAAAATAATCCTGGCTTTGAGAAAATTTGAGGGTAAGGGTGGCGACATTAATAAGACTGTCTCATTTCTGTGCTTGGGGAAGATATACACTCTGGCTTACAATGAAGAGCTAGGCTCCTTAAATTCCTTTACAGGGGCCATTCATATTCTCTATCAAGCTACTTTACTTGGAGGTTTATGATTGAATTTCTGCTGTCTCTCATTTTGGGCATCAGGTTGTCCAACTCTAAGCAGTATCTTTTCACACTTTGAATCTGATTGCCTGGCTCGCAGGATCAGACATGGTACTTGTGCAAACCTTTATAAAGAAGTCCTCAGGGCTTCCCTGGTGGCGCAGTGGTTGAGAGTCCGTCTGCAGATGCAGGGGACACAGGTCTGGAGCCTGTGCTCCGCAACGGGAGAGGCCACAACAGTGAGAGGCCCGTGTATCGAAAAAAAAAAAAGTCCTCAAATGATGTACAGAGTGACCACATACATTAAGAGCAATTAGTGATTAGTTGTAGGCATGTAAGGAATAGAATGGAAGATAGGAAGGAGAAAGAATTGTTGATATATCAAATTGATACTGCCAAGTTTCTTCTTGTTTCCAGGTTAATCTCAGACCACTTTTCCCTTTCTTTCTATGTTCCAGCCAAACTGGCATTTTTCCATTTTATGGAATATACCTTGCCCTTTCCTTCCATAAGGACATGGAGCAATCTTTATCCTTGCACTGCAATGTGATTCACCCCTCTTTCACTCAGTTATGGCCTATTCATTCTTCAAATCATATAAAAATTTACTTCCTCAGGTGAAATCTTCCCTGACAGCACCTACAACCCTTTCCTAAAGCAGAAACCTTGTTCCATTCCTCCAGAAAATTTATCTTAATTTGTAATCATACATTCAGTAGTGTGATTTTAAAAATTAAATGTAAGTATTTCTATTAGAGTCTAAGCTAAATGAGAGGAGAGATGTCCTCTATGGTTTGCTCATCATTTTTTCCCAGCATTTGAAAACTATTTGTTGAACAAAGGTAAGAAAGGAAGGAGGAAAGAAGAAAAGGAAGGAAGGGAGGGAGCTGGAGGAGGAACAGAAAGCTTCAAATGAGATACATCATAAATTGCAGCAGCTATAACAGTGTCATTCTTAAGAAAGGGCTGGGAAGCAATCAGAAGAAAGGGTGTTCTTCCTCATTTACTTGGGTTTTGGAAGCATACTCTGTGGTATCAGAAGGCAATAATTAAGGAGATTCTTGCTTCTGCCCTGACACCTCCAGAAAATGAAAATTCTCATTTACACAAACTTTCCCTTTATTGGTTAATTTACTATACTTGATATTGTTTTTCTAGAAATCACCATTTGATAGCTGTTATATTATGTTTAGGTGCATTGATAGCAATACGTTTTGTCATGACAACCGAGCCATTAATATGTGCAGCTGTTACATTTCAATTGCATTCTTCCTAAACCTGTATTATTTACTCTTATTTCAATACTAGTATTGACTATCAGGTATATGTACACGATATTTGGTGAAACACTAGTTCTGGAAAAACACGATATGTTTCTTTTAGAATCATCTTTTTTCTCTTAATATGAACCTTTTTAGGGACATTTTGTAAAATAATATTTTTCATGAAAGAGACTCTCATGGCTTGTTTAATATCATCATGGGCCATAGTGTCTCAATGTTTCCTACATAATAAAGCCACTCTTTTCTCAATTGCCTGATCTCTTACAGTTCCATGCTATGGAGGATGGCTGCAAAACAATGAAGATGATTTTTTTTGTAGTATTGAACCAACACATATTACACAGTGATATTTGGAGTATAACAAGGTTAACAACACTACTACTTATATCTATCTAGAGTGACAATTTTGTGGCTGAATGGATGTTCTGGAGTTCAAAGTACTTAAGCCCAAATCTCAGCACTATCATTATTAGTTTGGTAACCTTAGTGAAATTGCTTAACTTCTCTGTACCTTAATTTGCTCATCTATAATATAATTATAGTAATAGTGTTAATCTACCATGTTGATTTATTGAATATCCAATAAGTTAATTAATTTGAAAAGCTTAGGACAGTGAAATGTATAAAGCAAGGGACTCGGTAAATATTAGCTATGACCATCATTATTAATTGTACATAAGATGGTGACTAGACTTAAGAGAAAATTGCTTAAAGTGAACTAAAATTATGCTGATTGGGTAAAACATGAAATTTGATGGGCTTCTTTACTATCTGGTTCAAGATGTGAGAGTGTTAAGCTCAGGAGAGCACACAATTTGAGTGATAATTAATTTGGCACAATTCACATACCCTCTCTGAATTTCATTTCCTCTTCTCTCAAATGAAAAAACGTAATCTGTCCTATCTTCCTTCAAGACTTATTGGGAGAGTCAAATGAATAGTCTTTGAAAAGACTCTGTGTACTGTAAAGCTCTGTACAAACTTGAGGTTATCAAAATGACCTTAAGCACAATTGCTCAAAGAAATATTAAGCCATACCATGAATTACAATATTTGGATGCTTGTAATTGCATCTCCAGTTTGGAGTGTCTTCATTACCCAGAAAAGAGTAGAAAAATCACTGAACTGACAGCTGATGAAGATTCTCTTTCTTGGACTGCTACCAGTTAGCTGTGTGACTTGGAAAAAGTCAATCCCCATTTCTGTGCCTCAGTTTCCTTATGTAAAATTAATATCTGGGGTTAGTTGATTTCTAAGTTGCCTTTCAGTTCTGACATCCAAGAACATTAATTAATCCCTGGAACTAACTCTGATAGGTGTCTAAAGAGGAAGGGTCCCTACCACCTAGGGTGCTTTTAAAGCCACTGGTGAAAGTATATTTTTACTTGAGTTCTTAAATTTCATCAATATCGATAGCCACAAAGGTACACACAGAATCAATTAAGGCAATGTTTTTTGACAGCTGTTTCAGGTTCTGATTATAGTCCAAGACTTGACCAGTGCCTAGGTAACGGCTGGTCTAATAAGTCTCCAGTAAGTTTTACATGTTGGAAAGAGACTCATAAAGCCATTCTTAGACTTTATTCATGGATTGCTAAAGATGTGTGATCCCATTGGTGCTTCCCTCAGGGAATTAAAACCAGGTCTTATTTAGAACTACTCAAGCTATATTCATGGGAGCTCTTTATGTGCTGTTCCCCCCAGTGCAGTATTTCTGTCTGAGCCTTCAGGTGGTAGGCAAATTGAATGAGGAAGTTAAATATCACTGTCTGCCCTGCTGAAGCTTTGCTGAACCTCCCACGGTGTATGGGATAAGTCATTTGGGAACTTTAGGCTCTCAGTTATTCTCTTAGAATAGTTGGAAGAATTACTTTAGAGGCAAACATGGAATAATCACTTTGAAATTTCAGTTTAAGTCCAGAGTCTTTTTGAGTTACACAAGCACTAAAGTGACCACAAGAGATTCATGTCTCAGGGCCGGGTGACAGCCCACAGCCTAGTACTTCTGGCAAATCTTCCAGCACCACAGATGTGTAAAAGCGCTTTCCTTTACTTCCCCAGTCTAAAAACACATTGCCAGAGATCCAAGTAGCTACTATAGTGTAGATTATGCTATCTCTGAGACTAAAGAGTGACTCCAAACTTGAAGAGATTATACTCATCCCTGAATAGTTATTAATAGCAAAGGAACAGCCAGACATATTATTTAGCTCTGATAAGGCTCATCACTCATGACTCTGAACTTACATGAGATGTATCATTTGATTCATGAACTTATAAGTGAGTCCTACAGCTAGAAGAGTAACGTCAGTACTCACTGTTACAGTACTCAATATTGAACAGTTGATGTTAAGGTTAATTACAAGCAATTCAATAATGGGCTCCCCTTCTCACTTAGAAAATGTCATGGTAGGTGCCATTCACATGACAGATGCATGCAGGAATAAACATCCTGGTAGATTAAGTGTGCATTTTAATTTGTTCTCTGGAAGAGAATCATTCCTGTCTTAGACACTGGAATAGGAACCGGGGAGTAATCTTAAAATGAACCCGGTCCGTAAAATGGGTATCTCAAAGCTACTCTGGACAAGTGAAAAGCATTGTGGGGCCTCCAGATGAAGGCTGCTACAAATTCATTTTCAGTCTTTATAATGTTTTGTTAGTTAAACACAAATAGAGTGGAACCCCACAGAACCTTGCTTCATAAGGACATCTCTCCTGACTTTTTCACAAAGCCTCTCTTGACAATTCAGGTACACAAGAAAATATGATTTCTCTGACTCTGATTGAAAATCTCATCTCTATTAACCAAGAGTTATTTAACTACATTGTATTTTGTTATTTATTTCATGAACTACTTTTCTTTTTCTCATTAGAGCCTAAGTACCTTTTGAGTAGAAGACATACCACATTTTCCTTGCAACTTTGCCCCAGTGGTGCCAAGCACATTCTTTGGCACTTTGTAGGTGCTTAATAAACCTCTTCTGGGTGACTGCTTTTCTTCATACATATAAACTAGAAGCTATATCTAAGTGGGTAACCCAGGGAGTTTATCTAATTTTGAAATGCTAATTTCTAGCTAATTCTTATTCAGATTTGGCTTTTATGATAGTGTCTACTTAGAAGAGAAAAGAGAACTGTTCCTTACTGGAGTCATTTGATTTCACAATCTGCTTCTTCTTGAAAGAATGAAGTTGAAGGTTTTTTTTTTTCTTTAATCTGCCAGGCTTTCTAAATGCTAAAAACTTGCAAAAAAATGTGTTTAATATGAAGCACTCACTCTTCTGGAGAGGAGGTTGTCATTCTAACTCTGCTAAGAGGTGCAAGATCAAGTTACCAGTTCAGTTAGTGCACTGTAAGGCATTCTCTTACTGGCTGGATCTCTGTGCCTGAGAGTTAATGGCAAACTGAATGTCATCCAGTTCACAAGCTTCTAATCATGACCGGCTGGTGTTTATAGGTCTTATGCCAATAAAGGCATCCGAAAATGACAAATGTAACTGGATCAGAGAGCATTCGGCTCCAATTCACTGTCAATCAGAAATAAAATGATGGATTCCAGATCTTTTTTTCTGAATTGGTGTGTGTATCAAATTTCTATCCCCCAAACAATTTCTGCAATGCAGCAGAAAGGAGTTGCATTTGAAAAACTCATTCAAAACGAGGAGAGGCAACTTTATTTTCTCACTGCTTGCATCTCTAAGAGGTTCCAGTTTTAGTCTTCCTTTCCAAACCTTGATATTGCCCTCCTAATGGAAACAGACTTGAGGAGAGAAGAAGAAATGTTCCATTTTAACTTGACTTTTAAAGACACAAAAATAACATGAAGAAAAATGAATGAAGGAGATAAGCTCTACGAACAATTATGCCAAAGTTAAATCTTATGAAATCTCTCAAGTCCTTCCATTTATGTCACTGACTGGTTAAAATATACTGTTATTTTTAAACTGGGTACTCATTGGTAAGCAGTCCCAGGTGCTGTCAAGAGACACCAAAGAAATAAAAGATGTGGTCTTTATCCTGGCAGAACAAATGATGAGATTTAAAAGAGCCAAGGGAGACATTTAAGGACTACCTAATCAATAAGTGCATATTCACATTTGGCACTGGGAAATGGGTGCAAATGGAGTTCTTAGTGAACAGAAGGGGGGTCAATCACAGAAGGCTTCAGTTGAATTCAGTAACTTCCATCCAAACCTATCACCAGGACCCTAATCCAGTTGGCCATTGTCTCTCATGTGGACTATGAAAGAGATTCCTTACTAGTTTCAATTCCTCCTGTCTTGTATTCTTACTATCAATATCACACATGGTAGTCAAACTGGCTTTTCTAAAATGCAAAGTTTAGAAATTTGCCATTTCCTTCCCAAACACTTACATAGTTTCTCATGTTTCCCAGGGTAAACTTCAAGTTCCTTATAATTTGCCAAATAAAGTCCCTCACACAGGAAAAAAGCCTTTTTATTATCTGATCATAAAAAGCCGACTTCTTCCTCATTTCTTATTACCACCATTCCTATAGTCTATGAGTAATTCACTCATTCATTCATTTTTTTCAACAAATATTTACTGAGCACCTACTGTGTGTCAGGCACTGTTTTAGGTGCTGAAGATACAACAGAAAGAAGAACAGATGTTAAAAATTCTCCATCTTCATTGTCATTACATTCAAGTGAGCAAAGAAAGGAAAAAAGAGTAAATAAAACTTTTAAGTTGCCAGATAGTGATAAATTATGTGCAGAAAAAGCATAGGAAGCATCAATGAAGATGGGTTACTATTAAAAAGAAAGCATCACTGAAGAGGTAACATTTTAGGAAACACTTAAAAGAGGTAATGGAGAGAGACTTGCAGTTATCTAGGCAAAGTATGTTCCAGGCACAGGGAACCACAAGTGAAAATCTCTGAGGCAGAAGCTTTTTTGATGTGTTGAAGAAAAAGCAAGGAGCCAGTGTGGTTGGAGGTGTGTGAGTGAAGGAGAAAATAATAGGTGACACATTCAGAGAAGGGGAAGTATGTGTAAAGCCCTGTGGACCATTATAAAGACTCAGCATTTATTCCTAGTGTACTGGGGAGCCACTGAACATTTTGAGCAGAGGAATGATGTGGTCTGGCTTGCTTTTCAAAATATGCAAATTCCTTGATCTCCTGTTGTTTTCCTTTTTAAAATTGAGATATGATCTATATTCATTAAAATTCACACTTTTTAATGCACAGCCCTGAGTTTGACAAATGCATACAGTCATATAACTACCATGACCATCAAGATGTGGAAGAATTTTATCACTTCCCAAAATTCTCTGGAGCCCCTTTGTAGTCAACACCTACTCCTATGCATAGCAACTGGTAATCACTGATCAGTTTTCTACCTTATAATTTTGCCTTTTCCATGTGTCATGTAAGTGGAATTATAGCATATAGAGCCTTTTGTGTATATATTCTTTTACTTAGCAAATGCATTTGATATTCATTCATGTCATTGCATGTGTATCAGTAATGTATTCCTGTTTATTGATGAGTAGAATTCCATTGTAGATATGCACCAGTTTGTTTATCAATTCATGTTTTGAAAGACTTTTGTGTTATGTCCAATTTTTGGCTATTGTGAACAATGAATAATGCTATGAACATTCACATAAGTCTTTCTGTGGATATATGTTTCCATTCTCTTTGATAAATACCAAGAAGTGGGATTATTGGGTCTTATGATAAGTGTTTTCCAAAGTGGCAAATTGTTTTCCTAAGTGGCTATTGTATTTTACATTACCACCAGCAATGTTTTAGAGTTGTTGGTTATCATCCTTGACAAAATTTGTCAGCTTCTTTTTCCACTTTAATATGCACATAGTGTTATCTCTGTGAATTTATTTTGCTTTTCTCTAATGAATAATGATATTGAGTACCTTTCCATGTGTTTATTTGCCACATATATCCTTTTTATTGGTGAAGGTTCTATTCAGATTTTCAGCCTAATTTGTTTTATTGGGTTGTTTGCTTTACAGTATTGAGTTTTGAGAGTCCTTTATATATTCTAGGTACAAGTCCTTCACCAGATATGAATTTTGAAGCTGCTTTCTCCCACTCTGTAGTTTACCCTTTTATTTCTTAACAGTATCTTTTCCATTTTGCAGTTACTGGCATATAATTTTCATCTGATAATCTGTACCTATTTGAAGCAAACAATTTGGTAAGTTTTGATATATACATACATGCCTAAAATTATTACCACATTTAAGATGATGAATATATCCATTACCCCAAATTTTTCTTCATGCCCCTTTTTAATTCATCCCATCATCTCTCCTTGCTCCTCATTCCCAGGCAACCACTGAGCCACTTTCTGTCATTCTTCATTAGTGTGTGAGTTGTAGAATGTTATAAAATGAAATCATACAATATTTACTTTTTAAATTTTGTGTCCACTTTGACTCAGATAATTATTTTGACCTTCATCCCTTTTATTCTGTGTATCAGCATTTCACTGCTTTTTATTAGTTTTATTTTATTATATGTATATACAGTAATTTAGCTAGTCATCTGTTGATAAACATTTAGACTCTTAACAGTATCTTTTGAAGAGCAAACTTTCAAATTTTGAAGAAGTTCAACTTACTATTAGTGTATTTTAGGGATTTTACATTTTGTTTTTTATCTAAGTAATTGTTGACGACTACAAGGTTATAAATACATTCTCTCACATTTTGTTTTATAAGTTTAATAGTGTTTGATTTTATATTTAATAACTGTAAGTCATGCTTGTATATGAAGCAAAATATGGATTCAGGTTATTATATTTTGCATGTGAATTTCCCATTATGTCACCTCCATTTGTTGAATAATATGTTTTCCTCACTTAAATTTCTTTGCATCTTTGTTGAAACTCAAATGACCAATACAAAACTGCATTGAGTAGTGTGAGTCTTCAGATTTTGTTTTTCTTCTCCAAAATTGTTTTGAATATTTTAGATACTTTGTTTTACTATATGAATTTTATAACCAGTGTAGTTATTTCTAGAAATTGTGTTAAATCTATAGATCAATTTGGGGAAAATTGACATATTAAAAATATTGAGTTTTCCAAACCATGAGCACAGTATATAGTATATCTCTCCATATATTTAGGTCTTCATTGATTTTCTCCTCAGTGGTTTGTGTTATTCAACATACAGATATTACAAACATTAAAAAAAATTTACACCAAAATAACTCATGTTTTTTCATGCTATCATAAATGGCACTATATTTTAAATTTTAATTTCCAATTGTTTATTGCTAGTATTTAGAAATATAATTGATTTTTAAATATTGGCCTTTTATCCTGTAACTTTGTTAAACTAATTTATTAGTTCTTGCCTTTTCAATAGACTCTTAAGATTTTATACTTAAATTATCATGTTATATGAGAATAAAGACAGTCTTATTTCTTCCTTTCTAATTTGAATGTCTTTTATTTCTTTTCATTTGTTTATTACACTAGTCAGGACTTCCACTGCAATGTTGAATAGAGGTCATGAGAGTGGGCATCCCTGCTTTGTTTGTGATCCTAGTCTCCAGAGAAACATTCAATCTTTCACTATTAAGTATGTTAGATGTAAGATTTTCATAGATGCCCATTATGTTGAAGTTCCCTTCTATTCTTTGTTTAATGAGAATTTTTGTGATGACTGAATATTGAAATTTGGAAAAAGTTTCTTCTCCATCTACTGAGATTATCATATAGATTTTCTTCTTTAGTCTTTCAATATGGTGAATCACTTTGAATTTTGAAATTTTGAATTTATTTCAGAGATAAACCTTCCTTGTTCAGGAGATATTATCTCACTTATATATTTCTGGATTTATTTATTGGCTGCACTGCATGGCTTGTGGAGTCTTAGTTCCCTGACCAGAAATCGAACCTGGGCCACAGAACTGAAAGTGCCGAGTCCTAACCACTGGACCACCAGAGAATTCCCTATTTCTGGATTTAATGTGCTAATATTATTTTGATATTTTTATGTCTGTGTTCATGAGACACATTATTCTCTGTTTTTCTGTTTTGTAATGCCTTTCTCTCGTTTTGGTTTCAGAGTAAGACTGGATTGAAAAAAAAAGTGTTACAAAGTATTTAATTTCCTGGAGATTTGTCCAAGTTGTTGAATCTGTTAATAGTAAATTTCTTTTTATTGCTAAGTAGTATTCCATGGTATGTATATGAAACAGTTTGTTTGACCATTCATCCACTGAGTGGCATCTAGGTTGTGTCCAGTTTTTGGCTATTATAAATAAAGTCACTATAAATGAATAAACAAAACAGTGTTTACTCATACTCTAATTTCTTGAAAATTTTGTCTAAATTTGGTATTATTTCTTTCTGAAATGGTTGGTAGATTTTGCACTTGAAGAAATACATCATACTTAATGATGAGAAACTCAAAGCTCTTCCACTAGGATCAGGTACAAGGCAAAGATTTCCCTTCCCCCACTCCTTTTCAACATCATACTAGAAGTTCTGCCTAATGCAATAAAACAAGAAAAGGAACAAAAAGGTGTACATATAAGGAAGGAAGACATAAAACTGTATCTTTTCAAAGACAATATGATCATCTATGTAGAAAATTAGCAAGAATAGACCAAATAACTACTTAAACCAATGAGTGATTATAGCAAGGTTGCAGGATACAAAGTTAATATACAAAAGTAAATTTCTTCCTGTATACCAGAAATGAACAAGTAAAATTTGAAATAAAATTTCATTACCATTTATATTAGCCCTCAAAAAAGTGAAATACTTAGATGTAGATCTAACAAAGTATGTACAAGATCTATATGAGGAAAATTACAAAATTCTGATGAATGATATAAAAAAACTAAATAAATGGATAAATATTCCATGCTCATAGATAGGAAGACTCAATACTGTCAAAATGTCAGTTCTTCCCAATTTAATCTATAGATAATGCAATTCCAATTAAGATTTCAACAGGTTGTTTTGTGGATATCAAATGATTCTAAAGTTTATAGTAAGAGGTAAAATACCCATAGTAATCAACACAATATTGAAGGAGAAGAACAAATTTGGAGGACTTCAAGATTTATTATAAAGCTATATTAATCAAGAGAGTTTGGTATTGACAAAATAATAAAATATCAATAGATCAATGGAACAGAATAGAAAGCCCCAGAGTAAACCCACATAAATATAGTCAGTTGATCTTTGACAAAGGAGAGAAGGCAATATGATAAAGCAAAGATAGTCTTTTCAACAAATGGTGCTGGAACCACTGGACATGAAAAAAATAGAATCTACACATAGACCTTACAGCCTTCACAAAAATGAATTCAAAACGGATCACAGACATAAATGGAAAACACAAAACAATAAAACTCCTACAAGATAACAGGAGAAAACCTAAATGCTCTTGGGTGTGGTGATGTCATTTTATATACAACACCAAAGATAGAATCCATCAAAGAGATTATTGACAAGCTTGACTTCATTACAATTAAAAACCTCTCTGTGAAAGACAGTGTCAAGAGAATGAGAAGACATGGCACACAAAGAGGGGAATTATTTCCAAAAGACACATCTAGTAAAGGACTGTTATTCAAATATACAAAGAACTCTTAAAATTTAATAAGAAAATGAACAACCTTAATTTAAAAATGAGCCAAAGCTTTTAACATACACCTAATCAAAGAAGATACAAAGATGGCAAATAAGCATATGAAAAGATGGTCAACATCATATGTCATCAGAGAAATGTTCATTGAAAAACTGAGTCACCACAACACACATAATAGAATGGCCAAAATCCAGAACAATATAACACTAACTGCTGTTGAGAATGTGTAGCAAAAAGCTCTCAAACATTGCTGGCAGTAATTCAAAATGATACAGCCATTTTGGAATACAGTTTGGTGGTTTCTTATAAGACTAAATATACTCTTAAAATACAATTTGGCAATCATGCTCCTTGCTACTTACCCAAAGGAACTGAAAACTTATGTCCTCCAAAATATAACAGAAGGAGGAACACTCCCAAACTCATTCAATGAGGCAACAATCACCCTGATCCCAAACCAGAAAAAGATGCCACAAAAAAGAAAGCTACAGACCAATATCACTGATGGACATAGATGCAAAAATCCTCAACAAAATTCTAGCAAACAGAATTCAACAACATGTTAAAAGGATCATACATCATGATGAAGTGAGGTTTATCCCAGGCATGCAAGGATTCTTCAATATATGCATATCTATCAATGTGATAAACCATGTTAACAAATTGAAGGATAAAAACCATATGATCAGCTTGTTAGATGCAGAAAAAGCTTTTGACAAAAGTCAACACCCATTTCTGATAAAAACCCTCCAGAAAGTAAACATAGAGGGAACTTACCTCAACGTCATAAAGACCATATATGACAAAACCCACAGCCAATATCGTTCTCAATGGTGAAAAACTGAAAGCATTTCCACTAAGATCAGGAACAAGACAAGGTCGCCCACTCTCACCACTCTTATTCAACATAGTTTTGGAAGTTTTAGCCACAGAAATCAGAGAAGAAAAAGAAATAAAGGAATCCAAATCGGAAAAGAAGAAGTAAAACTGTCACTGTTTGCAGAGGACACGATACTATACATAGAGAAACTTAAAGATGCCAGCAGAAAACTGCTAGAGCTATTCAATGATTTTGGTAAAGTAGGAGGACACAAAATGAATACACAGAAATATCTTGCATTCCTATACACTAATGATGAAATACCTGAAAGAGAAATTAAGGAAACACTCCCATTTACCACTGCAACAAAAAGAACATACTACCTAAGAATAAACCTACCTAAGGAGACAAAAGACCTGTATATAGAAAACTATTAGACCCTGATAAATAATTTAAAAATGATACAAACAGATGGAGAGGTATGCCATGTCCTTGGACTGCAAGAATCAACATTGTGAAAATGACTATACTACCCAAAGCAATCTGTAGATACAATAAAATCCCTATCAAACTATCAATGGCATTTTTCACAGAACTAGAACAAAAGAAATCACAATTTATATGGAACCACAGAAGATGCTGAATAGCCAAAGCAATCTTGAGAAAGCAAAACGGAGGAGGAGGAATCAGGCTCCCTGACTTCAGACTAGACTACAAAACTACAGTAATCAACACAGTAAGGTACTGGCACAAAAACAGAAATATAGATCAATGAAACAGGATAGAAAGCCCAGATATAAACCCACGCACATATGGTCACCTTATCTTTGATAAAGGAGGCAAGAATATACAGTGGAGTAAAGACATTCTCTTCAATAAGTGGTGCTGGGAAAACTGGACAGCTACATGTAAAATAATGAAATTAGAACACTCCATGACACCATAAACAAAAATAAACTCAAAATGAATTAAAGATTAAAATTTAAAGCCAGACACTATCAAACTCTTAGAGGAAAACATAGGCAGAACTCTATGACATAAACCACAGCAAGATCATTTTTGACCCACATCCTAGAGAAATGGAAATTAAAAAAAAAGAGACCTAATGAAGCTTCAAAGCTTTTGTACTGCAAAGGAAACCATAAACAAGATGAAAAGACAACTCTCAGAATGGGAGAAAATATTTGCAAATGAAGCAACTGACAAAGAATTAATCTCCAAAATATACAAGTATCTCATGCAGCTAAATATCAAACAAAAACCCAATCCAAAAATGGGCACAAGAGCTAACTAGACATTTCTCCAAGGAAGTTATACAGATTGCCAACAAACACATGAAAGTTTGCTCAACATCACTAATCATTAGAGAAATGCAAATCAAAACTACAATGAGATATCACCTCACACTTTTCAGAATGGCCATCCTCAAAACATCTACAAACAATAAATACTGGAGAGGGTGTGGAGAAAAGGGAACCCTCTTGCACTGTTGGTGGGAATGTAAATTGATACAGCCACTATGGGTAACAGCATGGAGTTTCCTCAAAAAAACAAAATTAGAAGTACCATATGACCCAGCAATCCCACTACTGGGCATATACCCTGAGAAAACCATAATTCAAAAGGAGTCATGTACAACAATGTTCATTGCAGCATTATTTACAATAGCCAGGACATGGAAGCAACCTAAGTTTCCATTGACAGATGAATGGATAAAGAAGAAGTGGCACATATATACAATGGAACATTACTCAGCCATAAAAAGAAATGAAATTGAGTTATTTGTAGTGAGGTGTCATACTGAGTAAAGTAAGTCAGAAAGAGAAAAACAAATACTGTATGCCAACACATATATATGGAATCTAAAAAAAAAGTAGTTGATTCTGAAGAACCTAGAGTCTGGACAGGAATAAAGATGAAGACATAGAGAAAGGACTTGAGGACATGGGGAGGGGGAAGGATAAGTTGGGATGAAGTGAGAGAGTGGCATGAACATATATACACTACCAAATGTAAAATAGATAGCTAGTGGGAAGCAGTCGCAATACACAGGGAGATCGGCTTGGTGCTTTTTGTCCACCTAGATGGGTGGGATAGGGAGGATGGGAGGGAGATGCAAGAGGGAGGATATATGGCAATATATGTATACGTATAGCTGATTCACTTTGTTATACAGCAGAAACTAACACGTCATTGTGAAGCAATTATACTCCAATAAGGATGTTAAAAAAAAGAAAACATATGTCCATCAAAAATCCTGAACAATGATGCTTAGAGTAGCTTTATTCATAATTTCCAAAACTCAAAGAAACCAAGATGTTCTTCAGTAAGTGAATGGATAAATGAATGTGGTATATCTAATTATACCAATGGAATATTATTCAGCACTATAAAAAAATGAGCTGTGAAGCCATGAAAAGACATGGAGAAACCTTAAATAGTATTAGTAAGTGTAATGAGCCAATCTGAAAAGAATACATACGATATGATTCCAACTGTATGACACCTGGAAGAGGCAAAACTATGGAGACAGTAAAAATATCAGTGGTTTCCTGGAGTGAGGAATGTGGAGAGAGAATAATAGGCAGAGCACAGAGGATATTTAGGAAAGCAAAAATACTCTGTATGATAACATATTGATAAGTTCATGTCTTTATACTGTTGTCTGAACCCATAGAATGTACAACACCAAAGGTAAACCATAGTGTAAGCCATGGACTTCGGGTGATTATGATGTGTCATTGTAGATTCATCAATTTTAATAAATGAACCACTCTGGTGGTGTTCGCTGATAATCGACAAGGTTATGCATGTGTGGGGACAGGATATATGACAAATTTCTCAATTTTCCTGTGAATCTAAAACTGCTCAAAAATAAAATTTAGTGATGAAAAATTTGACTTTTTTGTTGAAAATTTTGTATGTACAATTTCTTTAACTGATAAAAAATATTCAGGTTATTTATTTATTCTGGAGTCAGTATTGATAGTTTGTTTCTTTCAAGGAACTGGTCTGTTTGTTTTAAGTTGTGGAATTAATTCACACACAATTGTTAATATTACACTTGTATTTATTATATGCCAGAATGGTCTATAGTAATTTTCCCTCTTCTATTTATGGTTTTGGAAATTTGTATCCTTTCCCTTTTTTTCTTTGTTAGCATAGTTAAGTTTATGAATTGTATTAATCTTTCAGAGTCATTTGAGTTATTGTTTTTCTGTTCTTGATTTTATTGATTTCTGTTATTATCTTTATTTCCTTCTTTCTGCTTGCTTTGAGTTTATTTTGCACTTCCTTTTCTAGTTTCTTAAAGTGGAAGCTGTATCATTGACTTTAGACATTTCTCCTTTTCTAATATCAGCATTTAATATTATAAATTGCTCTCTAAGCAATTATTTAGCTTCTATCCCAGAGATTTAAATTTATTGTGTTTAGGGGCTTCCCTGGTGGTGCAGTAGTTGAGAGTCCGCCTGCTGATGCAGGGGACATGGGTTCATGACCTGTTCCAGGAGGATCCCACATGCCGCAGAGTGGCTGGGCCCGTGAGCCGTTGCTGTTGAGCCTGCATGTCCGGAGCCTGTGCTCCACAATGGGAGAGGCCACAGCAGGGAGAGGCCCGCATACCAAAAAAAAAAAAAAATTATTGTGTTTACATTTACATTGAATTAAAAATATTTTCTAATTTCCATTGTGACTCCCTCTTTTACCATTGAGTTATTTAGAAGGTTTTTTTTTTTCTTAACTTCTAAATACTTGGGTGATTTCCAGAAATTTGCTGTGATTTATGTCTATTTTAATTTCCTTATGGTTAGAGAACATACTATCAATGCTTTCACTTCATTTTTTAAGTTTATTTTTATTGAGGTATAACTGACATATAACATTGTGTCAGTTAAAAATGTACAATGTATTGATTTGGTAAACTTATATATTGGAATATATATCATCATAGTATTAATTAATTCACTATTATGTCACATAAATATCATTTTTATTGTTTTTATTTTTTTATTTCCTATTTTATTATTTTTTAACATCTTTATTGGAGTATAATTACTTTACATTGGTGTGTTAGTTTCTGCTTTGTAATAAAGTGAATCTGTTATACATATACTTATGTTCCCATCTCTTTCCTCTTGCATCTCACTCCTGCACACACTCCTTATCCCACCCCTCTAGGTGGTCACAAAACACCAAGCTGATCTCCCTGTGCTATGCGGCTGCTTCCCACTAGCTATCTATTTTACATTTGGTAGTATATATATGTCCATGCCACTCTCACTTTTTCACACCTTACCCATCCCCCTCCCCATATCCTCAAGTCCATTCTCTAGTAGCTCTGTGCCTTTATTCCTGTCTTAACCCTAGGTTCCTCATGACTTTTATTTTTCTTATATTCCATATATATGTGTTACCGTACGGTATTTGATTTTCTTTTTCTGACTTACTTGACTCTGTATGACAGACTCTAGGTCCATCCACCTCATTACAAATATCTCAATTTCATTTCTTTTTATGGTTGAGTAATATTCCATTGTATTTATGTGCCACATCTTCTTTATCCCTTCATATGATGATGGACAGTTAGGCTGCTTACATGTCCTGGCTATTGTAAATAGAGCTGCAATGAACATTTTGGTACATGACTGTTTCTGAATTATGGATTTCTCAGGGTATATGCCCAGTAGAGGGATTGATGGGTCACACAGTAGTTCTATTTTTAGCTTTTTGAGGAACCTCCATACTGTTATCCATAGTGGCTGTATCAATTTACATTCTCACCAACAGTGCAAGAGGGTTCCCTTTTCTCCACACCCTCTCCAGAATTTATTGTTTCTAGATTTTTTGATTATGGCCATTCTGACCAGTGTGAGATTATATTTCATTGTGGTTTTGATCTGCATTTCTCTAATGATTAATGATGTTGAGCATTCTTTCATGTGTTTGTTGGCAATCTGTATATCTTCTTTGGAGAAATGTCTATTTAGGTCTTCTGCCCATTTTTGGATTGGGTTGTTTGTTTTTTTGTTATTGAGCTGCATGAGCTGCTTGTAAATTTTGGAGATTAATCCTTTTTCAGTTGCTTGATTGGCAAATATTTTCTCCCAGTCTGAGGATTGTCTTTTGGTCATGTTTATGGTTTCCTTTGCTGTGCAAAAGATTTGAAGTTTCATTAGGTTCTATTTGTTTATTTTTGTTTTTATTTCCATTTCTATAGGAGGTTTGTCACAAAGGATCTTGCTGTGATTATTGTCATAGAGTGTTCTGCCTAAGTTTTCTTCTAAGAGTTTGATAATGCCTGGCCTCACGTTTAGTTTTTTAATCCATTTTGAGTTTATTTTTGTGTATGGTGTTAGAGAGTGTTCTAATTTCATATTTTTACATGTAGCTGTCCAGTTTTCCCAGAACCACTTATTAAAAAGGCTGTCTTTTCTCCACAGTATAATCTTGCCTCTTTTATCAAAGATAAGGTGAACATATGTGTGTGGGTTTATCTCTGGCATTTCTATCCTTTTCCATTGATCTATATTTCTGTTTTTGTGCCAGTACTATACTGTCTTGTTTAGAGTAGCTTTGTAGTATAGTCTGAAGTCAGGGAGACTGATTTCTCCAGCTGAATTTTTCATTCTCAAGATTATTTTCGCTATTTGGGGTCTTTTGTGTTTCCATAGAAATTGTGAATTTTTTTGTCCTAGTTCTGTGAAATATGCCAGTGGTAGTTTGATAGGCATTGCATTGCAGTGAATCTGTAGATTGCTTTGGGTAGTATAGTCATTTTAAGAATGTTGATTCTTTCAATCCAAGAACATGGTATATCTCTCCACCTATTTTTATCATCTTTAATTTCTTTCATCAGTGTCTTATAATTTTCTGCATACAGGTTTTTGTCTCCTTAGGTAGGTTTATTCCTAGATATTTTATTCTTTTTGTTGCAGTGATAAATGGGTGTTTTCTTAATTTCACTTTCAGATTTTTCATCATTAGTGTATAGGAATGTCAGAGACTTCTGTGCATTAATTTTGTATCCTGCTACTTTACCAAATTCATTGATTAGCTCTAGTAGTTTTCTGGTAGCATCTTTAGGATTCACTATGTATTGTATCATGTCATTTGCAAGCAGTGACTGCTTTACTTCTTCTTTTCTGATTTGGATTCCTTTTATTTATTTTTGTTCTCTGATTGCTGTGGCTAAAACTTCCAAAACTATGTTGAATAAGAGTGGTGAGAGTGGGCAACCTTGTCTTGTTCCTGATCTTAGTGGAAATCGTTTCAATTTTTCACCATTGAGGACGATGTTGGCTGTGGGTTTGTCATACATGGTCTTTATTATGTGGAGGAAAGTTCCCTCTATATTTACTTTCTGGAGGGTTTTTATGATAAATGGGTGTTGAATTTTTTGAAAGCTTTCTCTGCAACTATTGAGAGGATCATATGGTTTTCCTCCTTCAATATGTTAATATGGTGTATCATGTTGATTGATTTGTGTATATTAAATAATCCTTGCATTCCTGGAATAAACCCCACTTGATCATGCTGTATGATCCTTTTAATGTG
>NW_020175415.1:119553-131242 GCF_003031525.2 Neophocaena asiaeorientalis asiaeorientalis
TTCCATAGAAATTGTGAATTTTTTTGTCCTAGTTCTGTGAAATATGCCAGTGGTATTTGGATAGGCATTGCATTGCAGTGAATCTGTAGATTGCTTTGGGTAGTATAGTCATTTTAAGAATGTTGATTCTTTCAATCCAAGAACATGGTATATCTCTCCACCTATTTTTATCATCTTTAATTTCTTTCATCAGTGTCTTATAATTTTCTGCATACAGGTCTTTTGTCTCCTTAGGTAGGTTTATTAAGTGTCTTATAATTTTCTGCATACAGGTTTTTGTCTCCTTAGGTAGGTTTATTCCTAGATATTTTATTCTTTTTGTTGCAGTGATAAATGGGTGTTTTCTTAATTTCACTTTCAGATTTTTCATCATTAGTGTATAGGAATGTCAGAGACTTCTGTGCATTAATTTTGTATCCTGCTACTTTACCAAATTCATTGATTAGCTCTAGTAGTTTTCTGGTAGCATCTTTAGGATTCACTATGTATTGTATCATGTCATTTGCAAGCAGTGACTGCTTTACTTCTTCTTTTCTGATTTGGATTCCTTTTATTTATTTTTGTTCTCTGATTGCTGTGGCTAAAACTTCCAAAACTATGTTGAATAAGAGTGGTGAGAGTGGGCAACCTTGTCTTGTTCCTGATCTTAGTGGAAATCGTTTCAATTTTTCACCATTGAGGACGATGTTGGCTGTGGGTTTGTCATACATGGTCTTTATTATGTGGAGGAAAGTTCCCTCTATATTTACTTTCTGGAGGGTTTTTATGATAAATGGGTGTTGAATTTTTTGAAAGCTTTCTCTGCAACTATTGAGAGGATCATATGGTTTTCCTCCTTCAATATGTTAATATGGTGTATCATGTTGATTGATTTGTGTATATTAAATAATCCTTGCATTCCTGGAATAAACCCCACTTGATCATGCTGTATGATCCTTTTAATGTGCTGTTGGATTCTGTTTGTTAGTATTTTGTTGAGGATTTGTGCATCTATGTTCATCAGTGATATTGGCTTGTAGTTTTCTTTCTTTGTGACATCTTTCTCTGTTTTGGGTATCAGGGTGATGGTGGCCTCGTAGAATGAGTTTTGGAGTGTTCCTCCCGCTACTATATTTTGGAAGAGTTTGAGAAGGATAGTTGTTAGCTCTTCTCTATATATTTGGTAGAATTCGCCTGTGAAGCCATCTGGTCCTGAGCTTTTGTTTGTTGGAAGATTTTTAATCACAGTTTCAATTTCAGACCTTGTAATTTGTCTGTTCATATTTTTTTTATTTCTTCCTGGTTCAGTCTGTGCAGGTTACGCATTTCTAAGAACTTGTCCATTTCTTCCAGGTTGTCCATTTTATTGGCATAGAGTTGCTTGTAGTAATCTCTCATGATCCTTTGTATTTCTGCAGTGTCAGTTGTTACTTCTCCTTTTTGATTTCTAATTCGGTTGATTTCAGTCTTCTCCCTTTTTTTTCTTGATGAGTCTAGCTAATGGTTTATCAATTTTCTTTATCTTCTCAAAGAATCAGGTTTTCATTTTATTGATCTTTGCTATCGTTTCCATCATTTCTTTTTCATTTATTTCTGATCTGATCTTTATGATTTCTTTCCTTCTGCTAACTTTGGGGATTTTTTCATCTTCTTTCTCTAATTACTTTAGGTGAAAATTTAGGATGTTTAATTGAGATGCTTCCTGTTTCTTATGGTAGGATTTTATTGCTATAAACGTCACTCTTAGAACTGCTTTTGCTTCATCCCATAGGTTTTGGGTTGTTCTGTCTCCATTGTCATTTGTTTCTAGGTATTTTTTGATTTCCTCTTTGATTTCCTCAGTGATCACTTGGTTGTTAAGTAGTGTATTGTTTAGACTCCATGTGTTTGTATTTTTTACAGATCTTTTCCTGTAATTGATATCTAGTCTCATAGCGTTGTGGTCAGAAAAGATACGTGATACGAGTTCAATTTTCTTAAATTTACCAAGGCATGATTTGTGACCCGAGATATGATCTATCCTGGAGAATGTTCCATGAGCCCTTGAGAAAAATATGTAGTTTGTCGTTTCTTGATGGAATGTCCTATAAATATCAATTAAGTCCATCTTGATTAATGTATCATATAAAGCTTGTGTTTCCTTCTTTATTTTCATTTTGGATGATCTGTGCATTGGTGAAAGTTGGGTCTTAAAGTCCCCTACTCTGATTGTGTTACTGTCAATTTCCCCTTATGGCTGTTAGTATATGCCTTATGTATTGAGGTGCTCCTATGTTGGGTGCATAAATATTTACAATTGTTATATCTTTTTCTTTGATCGATCCCTTGATCATTATGTAGTGTCCTTCTGTGTCTCTTGTAATAATCTTTATTTTAAAGTCTATTATGTCTGATATGAGAATTGCTACACTAGTTTTCTTTTGATTTCCATTTGCATGGAATATCTTTTTCCATGCCTTCACTTTCGGTCTGTATGTGTGCCTAGGTCTGAAGTGGGTGTCTTGTAGACAGCATATATATGGGTCTTGTTTTTGTATCCATTCAGCCAATCTGTGTCTTTTGGTGGGAGCATTTAATCCATTTACTTTTAAGATAATTATCGATATGTATGTTCCTATTCCCATTTTCATAATTGTTTTGGGTTTGTTATGGTAGGTCTTTTACTTCTCTTGTGTTTCTTGCCTAGAGAAGTTCCTTTAGCATTTGTTGTAAAGTTGGTACTGACATCTATCAGCTTTTCCTTGTCTGTAAATGTTTTAATTTCTCCATCAAATCTGAATGACATCCTTGCTGGATAGACTAATCTTGGTTGTAGCTTTTTCTCCTTCATCACTTTAAATATGTCTGCCACTCCCTTCTTGCTTGCATAGTTTCTGCTGAAAGATCAGCTGTTAACCTTATGGGGATTCCCTTGTGTGTTATTTGTTGCTTTTCCCTTGCTGCTTTTAATATGTTTCCTTAGTATTTAAGTTTTGATAATTTGATTAATATAGTCTTGGCGTGTTTCTCCTTGGATTTAACCTGTATGGGACTCTCTGTGCCTCCTGGACTTGATTAGCTATTTCCTTTCCCGTATTAGGGAAGTTTTCAAGTATAATCTTTTCAAAAATTTTCTCATTTCCTTTCTTTTTCTCTTCTTCTTCTGGGAACCCTATAATTCGAATGTTGGTGTGTTTAATATTGTCCCAGAGGTGTCTGAGACTGTTCTCAATTCTGTTCATTCTTTTTTCTTTATTCTGCTCTGTGGTAGTTATTTCCACTCTTTTATCTTCCAGGTCACTTATCCGTTCTTCTGGCTCAGTTATTCTGCTATTGATCCCTTCTAGAGTATTTTTAATTTCATTATTGTGTTGTTCATCATTGCTTGTTTCCTCTTTAGTTCTTCTAGGTCCTTGTTAAATGTTTCTTGCATTTTCTCTATTCTATTTCAAGATTTGGATCATCTTTACTATCATTATTCTGAATTCTTTTTCAGGTAGACTGCCTATTTCCTCTTCATTTGTTAGGTCTGGTGGATTTTTATCTTGCTCCTTCATCTGCTGTGTGTTTTTATGTCTTCTCATTTTGCTTGTCTTACTGTGTTTGGGGTCTTCTTTTTACAGGCTGCCATTTCATAGTTCCTGTTGTTTTTGGTGTCTGTCCCCAGTGGCTAAAGTTGGTTCAGTGAGTTGTGTAGGCTTCCTGGTGGAGGAGACTGATGCCTGTGTTCTGGTGGATGAGCCTGGATCTTGTCTTTCTGGTGGGCAGGTCCAAGTGGTGTCTGTGGACTTATTATGATTTTAGGCAGCCTCTCTGCTAATGGGTGAGTTTGTGTTCCTGTTTTGCTAGTTGTTTGGCATAGGGTTTCCAGCACTGTAGCTTGCTCATCGTTGAGTGAAGCTGGGTCTTTGTGTTGAGTTGCAGATTTCTGGGAGATTTCTGCCGTTTGATATTACATGAAGCTGGGAGGTCTCTTGTGGACCAGTGTCCTAATGGTGCCTCTCCCCCCTCAGTGACACAGCCCTGACACCTTTCTGGAACACCAAAATCCTTTGCTCCACACAGCTCAGAATAAAAGGGAGAAAAAGTTGAAAGAAAGAAAGAGGATTAAATAAAATAAAGCAAGATACAATAAAATAATTAAAATAAAAAATAATTATTAAGAAAAAAATTTTTAAAGTAAAAAACAGAACAAAATAAAAATGGATGGACAGAACCCTAGGATAAATGGTGGAAGCAAAGCTATACAGACAAAATCTCACACAGAAGCATACACATACACACTCACAAAAAGAGGAAAAGGGGAAAAAATAATATATCTTGCTCCCAAAGTCTACCTCCTCAATTTGGGATGATTCGTTGTCTATTCAAGTATTCCACCGATGCAGGGTACATCAAGTTGATTGTGGAGATTTAATCCACTGCTCCTGAGGCTGGTGGGATGGATTTCCCTTTCTCTTGTTTGTTCGCACAGCTCCCAGTGTTCAGCTTTGGATTTGGCCCCACCTCTGCGTGTAGGTCGCCTGACGGCCTCTGTTCTTCGCTCAGACAGGACAGGGTTAAAGGAATGGCTGATTCAGCAGCTCTGGCTCACTCAGGCTGGGGGTGGGGAGGGGTACGGATTCCCGGCCAGCGCGCAGCAGCAGAGGCTGGTGTCACATATCAGCAGCCTGTGGCCCATTGTGCGTTCTCCCGGGGAACTTTTTCCTGGATCTCGGGACCCTGGCAGTGATGGGCTGCACAGGCTCCAGGGAAAGGGTGGTGTGTATAGTGACCTGTGTTTGCACACAGGCTTCTTGGCGGCAGCAGCAGCAGCCTTTGCGTCTCATGCCCGTCTCTGGGGTCTGCACTGATAGCCGTGGCTTGTGTATATAACTATTAACATTTAATATATATGTGGGTATGGTTGGGTTAAAATATATCATTTGCCAGTCATTTTCCATTTGTTTCATTTTTTACTCTTCCTTCTTTAATCTTTAGATTAATTATATATTTCTACTTATCTCCACTTTTGCTTTATTATTTTAATATAGATTAAGTTGAAATTTTTAATTATTATTTATATATAAAAGATTTATAACATAAATCTTTATTTAATTGCAGTCTACCTGCAAATAATATTATACCTGTTCATTTATAGTGTCTGAGGTTTGTAATAATATATTCCGAATTGCACCTTCCCATCTTTTGTGATATTTTTCTCTTACGTTCTTTTTTACATATACTATAAACGTACATTACATTATCTTTTTTTTTTTTTGCTTTAAGTAATCAATTATTTTTATTGTGATTAAAAATAGCTAAATTATTTTTTTGTTTATTCCTATTTTTACCATTTCTAGCACTCTTGATTTCTTTGGGGAGATCTAAGTTTCTTTCTCTTATCATACACCTTTTGTCTTAAGCTAAATTTTTAACAGTCCAGGTCTGTTTACTATGAATGGTTTTGACTTTAGATTGCTTGAAAAAGTCCTTATATATTTTTCAAATATATTTTTACAGAGTACAGAATTATTGGTTGATAGTTATTATTTTTTTTCCTTTAATACTCTATGATTCTAGTTCATTGACTTTTGTGTAGTTAGTGACAGTATGTTGCTATTACTCTTATCTTTGTTCCTCTGTATGTGATGTGATCTCTCTCACTCTCTTAACCTACAATACCTTCAAGATTTTTCTTTTTATTTTCATTTTTAGCATCTTAAATATGATATATGTGTGTATGTATGTGTATAACTATGTGAGTGTTTGTGTGTATATGTTTGAGAAAGAAAAGGAGTGAGGGAGAGAAAAAGAGAGAAATAATTATTTATTATGCTTGGTGTTCTCTGACATTCTTGGATTTTTCATTTAATGTCTTTATTTGCTTTAGAAAGTGCCTAGCTGTTACCTTTTCAAACGTTTGTTCTGTCAAATTCTCTCTCTCTTCTTTTTCTTGGAATTCAACTACACACAGGTTAAACTGTTTGATGTTGTTCTAGTGTTTAAAATCTTGGATAGCCTTTTTTGTGTGTTGCAGTTTGGACGATTTCTATTTAACTATCTTATAGTTCAGTGTTCTTTCTGCTTTCTGAAACCCGGTGATGAGCCCATCAAAAGTACTCTTTATCTTTGTTACTGTGTCTTTCCTCAGTATTTCCATTTGATTCTTTTCTATTTTTTTCCATCTTTGTGCTGAAATTTCCCATCTGTTCATTCATGTATAGCTTTTAACATTAATTATAGTTATCTTAAAATTCCTCTCTGTTAGTACCAACTTCTGAGTCATACCCATCTCGTTTTATTGATTGTTTATTTCTCAACCATATTTTTTCTTTTGTTGACTAATTTTTTGTTAAAGCTAGACATTATGTGTAGAACAGTAGAGACTGAGGTAAATAGTATTTATGCCTGGGCACACTTCTGTTAAGTCTTTATTGTGATTGATTGAACCAATCTAGTCAGGAGTTGAGCTGGGTTTTTCTTTTGTTATTTATTTACAGTGTATCACAATCTTTAAATTCCTCTAGCTTTACTTTGTGCTTAGTATGTGAATTGGGATGCTGGAAGTTTGTTTGTTTGTTTCCTTTACTCTTCCATTTCCACCATAAGATTTTAAGTTTTACCTGTGAGCCACAGCCTTAGAGAGGATCTCCCTCCTTCTCTTCCCCCACCATTCAATTTCTCTCAACTCTCCCTCATCCTCCAGAAGTCTGTTATCAGTGTCTGTTGGCCTATTTGGAAGATGCTGTTTGGAGCATTCTCTGTTGTTCTAGTTCCGTAACAGTCTTAGGTGGCTCCTCCTACCTGTGACAGCCAAACTCTGCCTTGTATCTTGCATTTTTAATAGATCTTGTACAAGAGATAGTTTCTGGCTTCCTCCTCAGCAGATGTGGATTTCTAATGGTCTGAGCCCAGGATGATTTCCTGCACCTTTTTGCAGTGTAGAGGATTATTTTTTTTCCTTTCATCTAGGAATGGAACTTCAAGTGTGCCCTGGGGCATTTTTCTGCCCTTCCCCTCAGTGACTTAAGGCTTATGTTCTGTAGAAACAGATGACTAGGATCTAGTCAAAGCTTTTTGCCTTTCCTGCAGCTGACACTGATCCTTTCACCCAGGCTTATACCGATCAGGTGAGTTCTCTCTAATATCTCACCCTGGCTTTCATGTTTATCCTGAGGACTCATTACGGTCCATCGAGACAGCAGTTGGGTGCAAACTCCCTTGTATCTCCAGCTCTCAGAGTATGTATTCTGTCACATTAACCAAAACTAAGCCTTTAGTGATTAATTTAAAAACTAAGCCTTTAGTGATTAATTTAAGATTTAATTTTTAAATCTTCTTCCCTGTTTTTATGGTGGTCCCCATCTTCCTCCCATGTGTTGCTCCCAGGACACAAATGCATGAATCCCATATTTCCTTGGAGACACCTTTCTTTACTTAGGTTACTTCAGTTCTCTGAGGAACTCAAGAAAAGTTATGATTTTTCAGTCTTCCATTTTATTTTGTGGTTGTTAATTTGGGAATGATTCTGTTTCCAGATTTCAATAAACATCCAAAACCAGAAGTCCTGACTTCCATTTTTAAAGGATCATTGTGATCACTGTGTTAAGACTAAACTATAGGGCAGCGAAGTGGAAGCAGGGAGTGTAGTTATAAATTTATTGCAGAAATATAGACAAGAATCTATGCTGATATGGACAAAAATTGTTGTGATAGAGGTGATAAAATTAGACAGATTCTCTATATATATTGAAGGTAGAGTCAATAGGATTTTCTCATTTATTGGATAAGGGGTGAGAGAGAAAGGACTTTTTTTTAAGATTTGATTCTGAGCAAGTAAAATAATAAAATTGGCATTTCCTGAAATAGGTAAACCTATGAAAAGAGTTGGTTTTGGGGGAAATCTAGGAGAGTTTTTTTTGAGCAGGCATCTTATGCTTAATGTGTCTATTAGATAGTCAACTAAAATATATGAGTCTAAGGATATTAGAAACTTATGTTTGAAGACGTCTGGACTAGATGTATAAATCTGATCGTTATGATATCTTCAAGAGAGTATGTGGACATCAAGAATATAAGAGGTTCAAGGACTGATGCCAAGGTATTTCAGCATGAAGTGGTTGAAGAGATGAGAAATTAGTAAAGGAGACAGAACAGCACAGGCCTAAAATGTAGAAAGAAAACCATAAGAGTGAAAAGTTCTGGATTTTCAAAAAGTGTTTCAAGGAAAAGAATGTATTAGTTATATCAAATCCTGCTTACATGTTGAGTAAGATGAGGACTGAGGATTGATCAATGCCCTTAATTAGTCAAGAGGGAGTGGAATATTATTCATAAGTGGAATATTTTACTTTTGATAAGAATAGAGACATGTCATACATTGTGAGAAGAGGTAAAACAGCAAATATATAGTATAGTTGTTGGTAGTAGATGGTGGTGGTAGAACCTATGTGGTGTTTATACGTGTATGTGTGTGTGTGTGTGTGTGTGTGTGTGTATGAATTAGAAAGCACAATCATTAGCTGGGAGTAAAAATGGGACATACGGATTTGAAGGTTGCAGGTGAAAAGAAAGTGTGAAAACAGACATCTAGATGAGTGAATAGATTAGGAAACTGTGGTCACAGATTTACAAGTATATGAGACTTTTATGTGTGTTTTGAGTTAGTTAAATGTCCTTAGGGAAAACTTTGACAAATGCAAACATGAGTTTATGGATAAATTAAATTTCCTTTCCTACATGAAGTGGCTTACAGATAGCCAATATTTCAGCTCTTTCCATAAATAACAGTCTATTTTCTATCCCTTGAATCTGTTCTGGCCTTGTGACTTGCCTTCACCAATTGAATGCAGCAGAATTGAGCTTGTGTAAGTTCTCAAGAAGCTTGTAGCCTTCACTCTTACTCTCTTGGAATACTGTTGCCATGTGTAAATCATCATAAGCCTCTTTGAGGATGGGAGACCATGTGCTGACAGAGGCACAGTCGCCCAATAATATCAGCTGTACCAGGCTTTCTAACCATTCCATATGAAGAATCTGTCTATTCTAAGTGTAAAACCAGTGGAGCCCACATGGAGCAGTGATAAGCTGACTTGGTTCAGTACAACTCAAATTGTCAACCTATAGAATCATGAGGAAATAAATTCTTATTGTTTTAAATCACAGATGCAGCAGAAGTAAAAAGACACATCCCCACTCAGACAAAATGTCCTTAGATATTGCAGTTCAAGTGACTCCATCCAAGACAGTCTTGCAGGATTGAGCAATTTGTTGTACTTGACACCAAGTGATGACTAGTTCCTCAGTAGGTTTGCAGTGACCTCCCCAGTCTGATTTAAGTACCTGTGATATATACTCTTATAACAATCTCTACTCTCACTTTCACATCACTTAATTATAGTGAGTGTTTACATATTTCTATCCCAAAAGAGTGGAAACACAGTGAGAGAAAAGCAACAGTCTATCTTGTTCATTGTTATGTCTGTCACATGAATAGTGTCTGGTGCATATCATATGTTTAGTATTTGGTGAAACAAATTTTATCTCTTTATCTTTTTATTCTATTTTTCAGAGGGATTATTTCAAAGAAAGAGTTTAAATTTTAGAAGTTTGTGAGCAACTTATCCTTGTTTTCCTGGGATTTTCTCAGTTTTATGACTGAAAGTCCCATATTTCCAGAATCCATTCAGTCCTGGGCAAACCTAGACAGTTGGTCACCCTATTAGTAATTGACATTACAAATATAAGACTACTTAAAGCAAGAATAACTTAAAATATCAATGGTCTGTCTTGTGAGAGGAGTTCTCTATCACTAGAAGAGTATGAATGGATACTGGTGACTATAATCCAGTCCAATGGTTACAGAAAGTATGATTAAACATTTGGATATCTTATGAGAATGCCAATTTTCAAAGTGTGATTTGTGGTCTTGGGTACTTATCTACAATGCTTAGGTCTAGGCCTACCCCAAATCTGCTCAATCAATGCCTTTAGAGATAGAGCCTGAACTACTTTTTCATAAGTTGCATAGGTTAGTCTGATGCATACCAAAGTTTGAAAATCAGAGTTCAACACTGGAATTATGATGATAGAAAACAACACAATTATAACAAGGTAATCGTATCATTACTGAATATGGAGTGATTTTCTGAGGGAATAAGGAAGAAATAAATTGTATTTTGGCCCATTGATAATAGTAAATAACTTCTTGAGTAATTATGAATACAATGTCCTGAGAAAAGTGCTACATTTGTAGCCTCATTGAGGATCTGAGATTTTATGTCATTAAATAATTCTTCATTTTATAAATTTTATAATCTGGGAGTCACCATAAATAGAATGGAGAAAAAGTTTCTATAAGATATTTTAAAGAGGAGCTAAAACAGCATAAATTCCAGAAATTTTAAACAGAAATTATAACAATAAGAAATTAGAAATAAACAGAGAATACTATCAAAAATTTTTGGCACAGCTCACTTGGCAGCAAACCACACTAGGTCAGGGAGAACCGGGATTCAGAAACAAGAATAGTACTACCAGGTGTAGGAAATAAATGACCATGGGAAAAACAAATATATCATCAAATGGCAGTCTTTCCAATATTTGGAGCCATTATTATGTCCTCCCTGTATCTTCTCTTTTCCAGGTGAAGCATCCACTATAGTTTTTATTATTCTTTATGTTATTTAGTTTTCAGACCCTGGTACAACTTCATGTTTTTCCATTTCTTGTTACATTAATTATAAACGGAATTTTTTTAACTCACTATTTTCAAAATGATGAAAGTAATGCTACCAGCACACTTAGTTGATAGTTTGGCTGCATATAGACTTCTTTTTAATTTAATTTTTATTGCAGTAGAGTTGATTTACAATGTTATGTTTGTTTCAGGTGTTCAGCAAAGTAAATCTGTTATACATATAAATATATCCAATCTTTTTTACACTCTTTTATTTCTCAGAAATTTGAAGATATTACTCCATAGCCTTCTAGAATCTAGCATTGCTGAGGAGAAATCTGCAGTCAATCTGATTCATATTATTTTGGAGTTTGCTTTTATTTTAAACTGTGGATGCTTTTAGAAACATTTTTATTCTTAGTGTTATGAAATTTCATTAGGAAAATTTTAGGTCTTTTTTCACTTATTCTGAATGGAAGGCTGTACGCTCTTTTAATTCAACAATTTTAGTCTCACTTCAGCTCTAGGATATATTCATCAATTCTTTGTTGGATTCGGTTGGATCTCTTGGATTGATCTTCTAAGACTTTTATCTTCTTCTTATAGTGTATATCTATCTCAATGTCATGGAATTTACTTTCTGAGATAATTTCTCAACTTTTTTTTTTTCTAGCCCATAGGAGATTGGCACAATTATGCCCAGAGGAGTGAACAGTACTCAAATCAGGGTGGTGAAAAGATAAATGGAATAGAATTGACAAATCTGACAAGTGACTTTGAGACAACTCACACTATAAACCAGTATTTTAAAAATTGCAGATGAACAAAAGACTTACATGTAAAAACTGGACCCAGGAGTAGATGAAATTTAAAAATTGGGGGACTTCCCTGGTGGCGCAGTGAATGCAGGGGACACGGGTTCGTTCCCAGGTCTGGGAGGATCCTGCATGCTGCAGAGTGGCTGGGCCCGTGAGCCATGGCCACTGGGCCTGCACATCCGGAGCCTGTGCTCTGCAATGGGAGAGGCCACAGCACTGAGAGGCCCACGTACCACAAAAAAAAAAACAACAA
>NW_020175415.1:131317-131577 GCF_003031525.2 Neophocaena asiaeorientalis asiaeorientalis
AATGGGCAAATCATCCCCTAACCTAGAATATAAATATTGTCTTATATGTTCTGTGAAGCATAAAACGAAGACCAATGCATTTGATTAAATAGATGTTAATCTCTAATTATACAACAACAAAAAATATGTCTTAATAGCAAACTATAAAGGGAAATAACTTGCAAATTTTATGGCATATGATGGGTTGATATCCTTAATATAAACAGAGCTCTTAAAAATCAGTAGTAAAAAGATTTCCCTGGTGGCGCAGTGGTTGAGAG
>NW_020175415.1:131597-180222 GCF_003031525.2 Neophocaena asiaeorientalis asiaeorientalis
AAAAAAAAAAATCAGTAATAAAAATACAAATAAGCCCCTGAAGACCAAAGAATGGGAAAATACAATTTTTTTAAAAGGAAATACAAGAAGCCAATAAAGCATGGAGCAAGGATATTGTCACGCTCATTTCTATGTCCCTAGGAACCCGAGTAAGGCTGCTATGTATATAATATGTTGACAAGAAATGCCTATATATATGTATAATATATTTAGAAATTAAGGCTTTTGTCATAAAAATATATAAGAATCTGTAGAAATGCTAAGGTTATAAATGAAAAAGTAGTGTGAAATTTAACAAAGATTAAATTTGGTAACCAAATAGTGGTTATGGTTAGATTCCAAAAGGATGAGTTTACTAAGACAGATAATTGCCTTAATCTGAGGCAAATGAACTTTTTCCAATCTTCCAAGCCTGGGAAAACAAAAATAAATATTAAGAAAGCAGAACCTCTGAGTACTGCTTCTCAAACTATCTGTGATGAAGAAACAGCTTGTTTTGTTTGCAATCTCTTGTGCATTTATAAAATATTAAAAATTGAATTATTAAAAATATTAACTGGGCTTCCCTGGTGGCGCAGTGGTTGAGAGTCTGCCTGCCGATGCAGGGGACACGGGTTCGTGCCCCGGTCCGGGAAGATCTCACATGCCGCGGAGTGGCTGGGCCCGTGAGCCCTGGCCGCTGAGCCTCCACGCCCCAAGCCTGTGCTCCGCAACGGGAGAGGCCACAACAGTGAGAGGCCCGCGTACTTCAAAAAAAAAAAGAAAAAAAAAATATTAACTTATTGATCCTTTAACATAACTCTAGAGATATAAAATGAAATGTTGCAAAAACATTCAAATTTTAAGCCCAAATTATCTTATTATTAGGTTGAACAGAAATAAAACAATTCTGTCAAATGGCTGGTAATTGTTTGTGGATCAGCTTGTGCTGAGGAACATACTTTGAATAGCTCTAAAACATAAAGTACAAAGAATACATAAGAATAGATGGAGAATCTCTTCTCCTATTATATTCCCCTTACCTGACCTATAATTTAAAGCGTACAGTTGTGGTCTCTATTTTAAATGGATATGAAATAATCTGGGAATTGTAAGAAGAAAAAGAAAAACTAATGGCTAGAAAAACAGTTTTCATAAATATATGTTATAACAAATAGAAGCATGAGGATAAAAGAGAAAATATTTTTTCAGAAATATAATGATTCATTTGCTTTAGTTCCTTTTTACCTTTTTTTGACAACAAAAGATAGATGCAAGAAAATACTCAAAACAAATTGATAGTTTACTTTATTGTGAGGCCAACACCCTTATAACCACCAATAAGGTCAAGAAATAAAATTCTGTTAGCCACCACAGAAGCCTCTCTCTATGCCCCATCCAAATTGCAGCCTCCTCCCTTCTTCCAAACGTAACTGGTATCTTGACTTTATAGAAATATCTGGCTTGCATTTCTTCATGGTTATGCCACTCAGTTCCCCCTCCATCTTTTTCTTTTCCTTACAATTTATCTGCTGAAAGACCTAAGCCATTTAACCTGAATTTTGCTGAATTTAGACTCTTGAAAACTGTGAAGACATAATAGAATATATTCTGCCATGGTACACGTAGTACATTATCATATGAAGGCTGCAGGAATGAACTAGATGATCTTTCCAGATATTCTAGCTCTAGAATATCAAGACATGGAATTAAGTTTTCCATAAAAGAATAGTTCTAATTTATATTGGAACATTTCTCAGGTTGTTTGGCATGTTGGTTAGAATAGAGCCAGAATTTGTGATTTTTGCTCTGACTCCCAGGGATTACCAACTCATCTTTTCAGATTTTTACATCCAGAAAAGACTTCCACTATTTATTCTTAAAAAAAGTCATCAAAATAATGTTTTCTCAGTGCCATAGAATGGACTCAGGTGATCTTTAAGAAGGTGGAAATAAAATAAATATGTAGAGGTGATCTAGACGTATACATTATTAAAAGATCAACTAAATCACATTAAACTTTTAAGAGTTTATTTGAGCAAAAATTGATTTGAATTGGGCAACATCAAATAGAGCAGATTGAAAGGAGCTCTAATGAGTTGTACGAAACGAGACTTTTATAAGCAGAAGGGGGCAGGAATGAAGAAATTTTACTAGGCAAAATAGTGGTTTAGTTATTGTAAAGTTACTTTTCTTTCAGGGATAGCCAGGGTCTATTTAGAAGATTACCTAACTAGTGCTGGTCAGGCAATTCCTGATTCACTGTTTAAGATTCAGTTTCTGGGACAGCTGAACTATAATGGAGTTAAGCCTTGGATTCATGACATGGGGCTTAGTATAAGCGACTCCGTTTTGGAGCTGTTGTCTTGTTTTTACACCACAACATTGTAGTCAGAGAAGTGAGAAAGTGAAAATAAATTGGATTTTTCAAAAAGAAAATAAATTTTATTTTTGCATTTTGGACCAAGAACCAATTCAACACTGGCTAAGTAGAAGTTGAAGGATGGGGAGGAGATCAAGATGGCAGAGTAGGAAGATGTAGAGCTCACATCATCCCATGAACACATCAAAAATACATCTAAATGTGGAATAATTCTCACTGAAAGCTAACTGGAGAGTGGATAAAAGACTCCTTCCTGTACAACAAAAGCTGTAAGGAAGATCCTCACAAAACTGGATAGGAATGGAAGAGCAATAAGGTGGGGACCTGTGACACTGAGAAGGGACTCAGAGTAAAAGGGAGATTGCATTGTTGGAGATCCTCCCTGAGGAGTGAGCTGTTTGGGCTGCATATTGGACACCCCAGCTGGGAGGTCCAACAGAGTGAAGATAAGCCCTCTTGGCTGTTTGGAGGGCTGATGGGACTAACAGGAGGGCTATGGGAAGCCTGAGCTCTGCTTGTGAGGTGTGCACGTACACTTGTTTGCTCACTTATGAAGCAGAGTCAGGGATGCATATTGAAAACTGAATGAGTGGCTGGACAGCTAACTTCAAATGACCCAGCACATGTCCCAGCCTGAGCCAAGCAGATTATCTAGCCCCACTTGTGATCTTGGATGTGAGACATAGAAGTGGCTCATAATCAAAGTGGCATCTGAGCAGGGCAGAGACAGCCATTACTGGCACTTACACAGGTAGTGCATCAGAGGCAGTACTGTCTCTGTCTTTGGCTGTACTACTACAGCCTATGAGCTGACACACACCAAAAGCCTACACAGGCACCACCTGAACTCTGGCATAGTTCCACAGCAGGATAAGGGCAGCAGATGCTGAGAGCAGAGCCCAGCTGTGAGGGACAAAGGACAATCAGAACTGAAGTAGCATCTGAGCCAGGTGGGGGCAGCTATTACTGGTGCTTACACAGGCAGCACATTAGAAGCAGTCCAGATCTCTGACCCCGGTTGCACAAACACAGCCTAGGCTCCACCTTAGAGCAAGTGCCAACAGCAGTCCTTGCACCAGCTTTTGCCCCTCTGACGGGAAGGTGCTGGTGCTGGGAGGCGGAGAGCACACACTTAAAGGAGATAGAGTCAGCTTAGACCTGAAACTTAGGGTTTCTCCTTTAGCAACTTGAGACCCATCCCCCATTACCAATGGGGTGGTGAGAGCCACAAAGCACAGGGGAAGCCCTGGCTTATACCTGGTTCCTGACCTACCCTTTCCATCCCCAGTCCCACCTCATACTGAAGTGATAGCTGCCAGCACACCCTGAAGAAAGATGTGACTTTCATCCATGTCAAATCCAGCTCTTTCACCAAACCAACGGGGCACACTCAGAATTTATAGAGAGACTCTCACATAAGGACACTGTTCAAGACCTCAATAGGTACCTGTTTTATTTAATTTCATGCAGACAAAAGAAATTAAGCAAAATGAGAAGAAAGAGGAATTTGTCTTGATAGACCAAGGAAAAACTACTAAAATACAACTAATGAAACAGAAATAAATAATTTATCAGATAAAAAGTTCAAAGCAATAGTAATAAGAATGCTAACAGCCTTAGGGGAAAAAAAGATAGATGAACACAGTGAAAAGTTAAACAAGGAACTAGAAAATATAAAAAAGAACCAGTCAGAACTGAAGAATACAATAAATAAAATGAAAAACACAAGAATGTATGAATAGCAGACTAGGTGATAAAGAAGAGCTCATAGCTAATCTGGAAGATATAAAAATGGAAGTCACCCAAACAGAACAGAAAAATGAAAAAGAAAAAAAGAAAAGAAAAATTGAAAACAGTTTAAGAGACTTCAGGGACAACAGTAAGGCTACCAACATCTAAATTATAAAGGGTCCCAGAAACAGAAAAGAAAGTGAATAGGGTGGAAACTGTATTTGATAAAATTATGGCAAAAAATTTCCCAAACCTGAAGAAGGTAAACAAGCTTCAGCTACAGGAAGCACAAAGAGTCCCAAAAAAGATGAACCAAAGCAGACCAACACCAAGACATACCATAATTTAAGTGGCAAAAGTGAAAGATAGAGTTTCTAAAGAAAACAAGAAAAACACAAAGAGTCATACAAAAGGGAACCCCCATAAGGCTACCAGCTGATTTTTATGCAGAAATTTCTAGGTCAGAACAGAGTGGCATGATATATTTGAAGTGCTGAAAGAGAAAAACCTGCCATCTAGGACACTATAAAGAGCAAGATTATCATTTAGAATTGAAGAAGAGAGAAATAACTTCTCAGATAAGGAAAAACTAAGAGTTGATTAATAATAAAACTACCCTAATAGAAATGTTAGATGATCTTCTCTAAGTGGAAAAGAAAAGATAATAAAAACAAGTAAGAAGCTATATGAAAGGAAAGTTCCCACTAGGAAAGACAAACATATAGTAAAGTCTGAGGTACACCCACGAAGATTAAAAGACAAAAACAAAATTGTAAAATCTTCTATAACTACAATAATTATTAAAGAGATAAACATGAAGATGTAAAATATGACATAAAAAAAACAAAATGTGGCTATGGGTGAGGAGTAAAACTGTAGATCTTTTAGAATGTGTTTGATCTTAAAACACTACCTGTTTAAAACAAGTAGATAAAGTTCAACATATATGAAACTAATGGTAACCACAAATCAAAAACCTACAATAGATATAAAAAAAAAAAACTAGAGATAAAGGAACATAAGCATATCATTAAAGAAAATCATCAAGCCAAAAGGGAAGAAACAAAACTAAGGAGACAATAACAGAGAACTACAAAAAACAATGAAATGGCAATAAGTACATACTTATCAATAATTACTAAAATGTCAATGAACTATATGCTCCAATCAAAGCATAGTGTGGCAGATTGGATTAACAAAATTTGACCGGGCTTCCCTGGTGGTGCAGTGGTTGAGAGTCTGCCTACCAATGCAGGAGACACGGGCTCATGCCCTGGTCCGGGAAGATCCCACATGGGGCAGAGCGGCTAGGCCCATGAGCCATGGATGCTGACCCTGTGTGTCCAGAGCCTGTGCTCCACAATAGGAGAGGCCACAACAGTGAGGGGTCCTCATACCACAAAATAAATAAATAAGTTAATTAATTAAAAAATCTGACCACCAACACCCTGATACCATAACCACACAAATACACTACAACACAAGAAAATTACAGGACAGAATATCTGATGAATATAGATGCAAGAATTTTTAACAAAAAATAAGCAAATCAAATTCAAAAATATATAAAAAGAAGCATATACAATGACCATGTGGGATTTATTCCAGGGATGCAAGTATGGTTCAATATTCACAAGACAATCAATGTGACATACCACATTAACAGAAGGAAGGATAAAAATCACATGATTTTCTCAATAGATGCAGAAAAAGCATTTGGCAAAATCCAACATCAATTTATCATAAAAACCCTCATCAAAATTGGTATAGAGGAATTCACTAATGATGAAAAATCTGAAAGAGAAATTAAGGAAACACTCCCACTTACCACTGCAATAAAAATGATAAAGTACCTAGGAATAAACCTACCTAAGGAGACAAAAGACCTATATGCAGAAAACTATAAGATACTGATGAAAAAAATTAAAGATGATACAAAGAAATGGAGAGATATACCATGTTCTTGGATTGGAAGAATCAACATTGTGAAAATGACTATACTATGCAAAGCAACCTGCAGATTCAATGCAATCCCTACCAAATTACCAATGGCATTTTTTACAGAATGAGAACAAAAAATCTGAAAATTTGTGTGGAGTCACAAAAGACTCCAAATAGCCAAAGCAGTCTTGAAGGAAAAAAAAGCAGCAGGAGGAATCAGGCTCCCTGACTTCAGGCTATGCTACAAAGGTACAGTAATTAAGAGAGTATGGTCCTGTCACAAAAACAGAAATATTGATCAATGGAACAGAATAGAAAGCCCAGAGATAAACCTACACACCTATGGTCAACTAATCTATGACAAAGAAGGCAAGGATATAAAATAGAGAAAAGATAGTCTCTTCAATAAGTGGTGCTGGGAAAACTGCACAGCTACATGTAAAAGAATGAAATTAGGACACTCCCTAACACCATACACAAAAATAAACTCAAAATGGATTAGAGACCTAAATGTAAGACTGGACACTATAAAACGCTTAGAGGAAAACATAGGAAGAACACTTTTTGACATAAATCGCAGAAAGATCTTTTTTGATCCACCTCCTAAATTAATGGAAATAAAGACAAAAATAAACAAATGGGACCTAATGAAACTCTCTAGCAAAGCAAAGGTTACTACAAAAAAGATGAAAAGACAACCATCAGAATGGGAGAAAATATTTGCAAACGAAGCAATGGAAAAAGGATTAATCTCCAAAATATATAAACAGCTCATGCAGCTCAATATTAAAAAAAAAACAATCAAAAAATGGGCAGAAGACATAAATAGATATTTCTCCAAAGAAGACATACAGATGGCCAAGAAGCACATGAAAAGCTGATCAACATCACTAATTATTAGAGAAATGTAAGTCAAAACTACAGTGAGGTATCACATCCCACCAGTTAGAATGGGCATCATCAGAAAATCTACAAACAACAAATGCTGGAGAGGGTGTTGAGAAAAGGGAACCCTCTTGCACTATTGGTGGGAATATAAACTGATACAGCCACTATGGAAAACAGTATTGAGGTTCCTTAAAAAGCTAAAAATATAATTACCATATGGTCCAGCAATCCCACTACTGTGCATATACCCAGAGAAAACCATAATTCAAAAAGACACATGCACCACAATGCTCATTGCAGCACTATTTACAATAGCCAGGTCATGGAAGCAACCTAAATGCCCACTGACAGATGAATAGATAAAGAAGATGTGGTACATATATACAATGGAATATTACTCAGCCATAAAAAGGAACGAAATTGGGACTTTTATAGAGATGTGGATGGATCTAGAGACTGTCATACAGAGTGAAGTAAGTCAGAAAGGGAAAAACAAATATTGTATATTAACGCATATACGAGGAACATAGAAAAATGATACAGATGAACCAGTATGCAGGACAGAAATAGAGACACAGATGTAGAGAACAAACATATGGACACCAAGGGGCAAAGTGGCAGGGGGTTGGGGTGGTAGTGGTGGTGGTGTGATGAATTGGGAGATTGAGATTGACATATATACACTAATATATATAAAATGGATAACTAATAAGAACCAGGTGCAAAAACAATTAGTATAGAGGAAATATCTCAAAATAATAAATGCCACTTATGACAAATGCACAGCTATCATCATACTCCAGAGTGAAATGCTGAAAAACTTTCATCTAAAATCAGAAACAAGACAAGGATGCCTAGTCTCACCACTTCTATTTATCATCATATTGGATGTCCTAACCACAGTAATCAGACAAGAAAAAAAAAATAAAAATGCATCCAAATTGGAAGGGAAGAAATAAAATGTCACTATTTGCAGATGACGATACTATACATAGAAAACCCTAAAGTCTCCACCAAAAACTATTAGAACAAATAAATAAATTCAGTAAATTTGCAGGGTACAAAATTAATATACAACAATCTCTTGCTTTTCTATACACTAATTATGAACTATCAGAAATAAAAAGCAGGAAGAAAATTTTGTTTAAAATTGCATCAAGAAGGGTGCTTCAAGATGGCAGAGGAATAAGACGTGGAGATCACCTTCCTCCCCCAAAATACATCAAAAATACATCAATTTGGCCTTCCCTGGTAGTGCAGTGGTTGAGAGTCCACCTGCCAATGCAGGGGACACGGGTTCGTGCCCCATTCCGGGAAGGTCCCACATGCTGCGGAGCGGCTGGACCCGTGAGCCATGGCCGCTGAGCCTGCGCATCCCGAGCCTGTGCTCTGCAACTGGAGAGGCCACAACAGTAAGAGGCCCATCTAAAAAAAAAAATAGATCCATGTGTGTGAACAACTCCTACAGAACAACTACTGAATGCTGGCAGAAGACCTCAGACTTCCCAAAAGACAAGAAAGTCCTCACGTGCATGGGTAGGACAAAAGAAAAAAGAAAAAACAGAGACAAAAGAATAGCAACAGGACCAGCACCTCTGGGAGGGAACTGTGAAGGGGGAAATGTTTCCACACATTAGGAAGCCCCTTCACTTGCAGAGACAGGGGGTGGGCAGGAGGGGAAGCTTCAGAGCTATGGTGGAGTGTGCAGCAACAGGAGTGCAGAGGGCAAAGTGGAGAGATCCCTGCACAGAGGGTTGATGCCGACCAGCACTCACCAGCCTGGGCTTGTCTGCTCACCTGCTGGAGCAGGTGGAGGCTGGGAGCTGAGGCTCAGGCTTCAGAGGTCAGATCCTAGGGAGAGGACTGTGGTTGGCTGCGTGAACACAGCCTGAAGGAGGCTAAAGGGCCACAGCTACCCAGAAAGGAGTCTGGGAAAATGTCTGGACCTGTCTAAGAGTCAAGAGAACATTGTTTTGGGGTGCACGAGGAGAGGGGATTCATAGCACCATCTAAACGATCTTCATGGCACAAGCCATGGCTATCAGCGTGGACAACAGAGACAGGCAAGAAGTGCTAACACTGCTGCTGCAGTCACCAAGAATCATGTATAGAAGCACAGGTCACTACCAGCATTTCCCTTCCCCAAAGCCTGCGCAGCCTGCCACTGTCAAGGTCCCGTGATCAAGGGACAAGTTCCCTGGGAGAACACAATGTACACCTCAGGCTGTTGCAACGTCAAGCTGGCCTTTGCCGCTGCAGGCTCACCCCACATTCCGTACCCCTCTCTCCCCATGGCCTGAGTGAGTCAGAGCCTCCTAATCAGCTGCTCCTTTAACCCCCTCCTCTCTGGGCAAAAAATAGACACCAGCCGGTGACCAGCATGCAGAGGTAGGGCCAAAATCATAGCTGAATCCCAGGAGATCTGCAAACAAAGAAGAGAATGGAAAATCTTTCCCTGCACCCTCAGGAGCAGCAGGTTAAATCTCCACAATGAACTTGATGTACCCCGCACCTGAGGAATATCTGAATAGACAATGAATCATTCCAAAATTGAGGCTGTGGGCTTTGGGAGTAACTGTAACTAGGGTTTTGCTGTATGTGACAGACTAATTTCTGATTTTTATGTTTATCTTAGTATAGTTTTCAGTGCTTGTTATCATTGGTGGACTTGTTTATTGGTTTGGTTGCTCTCTGCTTTTTTAATTACATTTAAAAATATTTTTATTTTAATAATTTTAAACTATTAATTAATTTATTTATTCTTTCTTTCTTTCTTTTTCTCCCTCTTCTTCTGAGCCTTGTGGCTAACAGGGTCTTGGTGCTCCAGCCTGGTGTTTGGCCTGAGCCTCTGAGGTGGGAGAGCCAAGTTCAGGACATTGTACCACCAGAGACCTCCCAGCCACATGTAATATTAATCAGTGAGAGCTCTCCCAGAGGTCTTCATCTCAATGCTAAGACCCAGCTCCACTCAACGGCCAGCAAGCTACAGTGCTGGACACCACATGCCAAACAAATAGCAAGACAGGAACACAATGCCACCCATTAGCAGAGAGGCTGCCTGAGATAATACTAAGATCACAGACACCCAAAAACACACCAGGGGATGTGGTCCTGCCCACCAGAAAGACAAGATTCCGCCAAACCAACCAATACACAGGCACAAGTCCCCTCTTCCAGGAGCCTACACAAGCCCCTGAACCAACATTAGCCACTGGGGCAGACACCTAAAACAACAGGAACTACAAACATGTACCCTCAGAAAAGGAGACCACAAACCCAGTAAGTTAAACAAAATGAGAAGACAGAGAAATATGCAACAGATGAAGGAGCAAGGTAAAAGTACTCCAGAGGAAACAGGTGAAGAGTAAATAGGTAGCCTACGAGAAATAAAATTCCAAGTAATGATAGTAAAGTTGATAAAAAGTCTTGAAAATAGAATGGAGAAAGTACAAGAAATGTTTGAAAAGGAACTAGAAGAAGTAAAGAGCAAATAAACAATGATGAACAACAAAATAAATGAAATTAAAAATTCTTTAGAAAGAATCAATAGCAGAATAACTGAGACAGAAGAACGGATAAGTTACCTGGAAGATAAAATAGTGAAATAAGTACCACAGAGCAGAAAAAAGGTAAAAGAATGAAAATAATCGAGGACAGTTTCATAGACCTCTGGGACAACATTAAATGTATCAACATTCAAATTATAGGGTTCCCAGGAGAAGAAGAGAATAAAAAGGGTCTGAAAAAATATATGAAGAGATTATAACTGAAAACTTCCCTAATATGGAAAGGAAATAGTGAATCAAGCCCAAGAACTGCAGAGTCCCATACAGGAAAAATGCAAGGAGAAACACGCCAAGACACATAATAATCAAACTATCAAAAATTAAAAACAAAGAAAAAAATTAAAAGCAGCAAAGGAAAGCAACTAATAACATAAAATGGATCCTCATAAGGTTAATAGCTGAGCTTTCAGTAGAAAATCTGCAAACTAGAAGGGTGTGGCAGGACATATTTAAAGTGATGAAAGGGAAAAACTGACAACCAAGATTACTCTACCCAGCAAAGACCTCATACAGATCAATGGAGAAATTAAAACATTTACAAACATGCAAAAGCTAAGAGAATTCAGCACCACAAAACCAGCTTTACAACAACTGCAAAAGGAATTTTTCTAGGCAGGAAAAACAAGAGATTGAAAAGACTTACAATAACAAACAAATTAAGAAAATTAAGAAAATGGTAGCAGGAATATACATATCAATAATTACCTTAAATGTAAATGGATTACCTGCTCCAACCAAAAGATATAGACTGGCTGAATGGGTACAAAAACAAGACCTGTGTATATGCTGTCTACAAGAGACCCACTTCAAACCTAGGGACACATACGGACTGAAAGAGAGTGAGTGGAAGAAGATATTCCATGCAAATAGAAATAGAAAGAAAGCTGGAGTAGCAATTCTCATATCAGATAAAATAGACTTTAAAATAAAGACCATTTACAAGAGACAAAGAAGGATACTACATAATGATCAAGGGATCATTCCAAGAAGGAGATATAACAATTGTAAATATTTACACACCCAACATAAAAGCACCACTATACATAAGGTAAATGCTATCAGCCAAAAAAGGAGAAATCAACAGTAACACAATCATAGTAGGGGAATTTAAAACCCCAGTTTCACCAATGGACAGATCATACAAAATGAAAATATAAAAAGAAACACAAGCTTTAAAAGACACATTAAACAAGATGGACTTAATTGATATTTGTATGACACCCCATCCTAAAACAACAGAATACACATTATTTTCAAGTGCTCATGGGACATTCTTCAGGATAGAGCATATCTTGGGTCACAAAACAAGCCTTGGTAAATTTAAGAAAGTTGAAATCGTATAAAGTATCTTTTCTGATCACAATGCTACGAGACTAGATATCAATTACAGGAAAAAACACTGTGAAGAATAGAAACACATGGAGGCTAAAAAATATGCTACTAAATAACCAAGAGATCACTGAATAACTCAAGGAGGAAATCAAAAAATACATAGAAACAAATGACAATGAAAACATGATGAACCAAAACCTATGGGATGCAGCAAAATCAGTTTTAAGAGGGAAGTTTAGAGCAATAAAATCCTACCTCAAGAAACGAGAAAAATCTCAAATAAACAACCTAACCTTACACTGCAAGCAATCAGAGAAAGAAAAAAGAAAAACTACCTCATAGTCACAGAAGGAAATAAATCATAAAGTTCAGATCAAAAATAAATGAAAAAGAAATGAAGGAAACAGTAGCAAAGATCAATAAAACTAAATGCTGTTTCTTTGAGAAAATAAACAAAATTGATAAACCATGAGCCAGACTCATCAAGAAAAAAGGGAGAAGACTCAAATCAATAGAATTAGAAATGAAGAAGAAGAAGTAAAAACTGACATTGTAGAAATACAAAGGATCATGAGAGATTACTACAAGCAACTCTATGCCAATAAAATGGGTAACATGGAAGAAATGGACAAATTCTTAGAGAAGCACAACCTTCTCAGCCTGAACCAGGAAAAAATAGAAAACATAAACATACCAATCACAAGCCCTGAAATTGAATCTGTGATTTAAAATCTTCCAACAAACAAAAGCCCGGGACCAGATGGCTTCATAGGTGAATACTATCACACAAGTAGAAAAGAGCTAATATCTATCCTTCTCAAACTCTTCCAAAACATAGAAGAGGGAGGAATACTCCCAAACTCAATCTACGAGGCCACTATCACCCTCATACCAAAACCAGACAAAGATGCCACAAAAAAAGAAAACTAAAGACCAATATCACTGATGAACATAGATGCACAAATCCTCAACAATATACTGGCAAACAGAATCCAGCAGCACAGTAAAAGGATCATACACAGTTGATGAAGTGAGGTTCATCCTAGGAATGCAAGGATTCTTTAATATGTGCAAATCAATCAATGAAAGACACCATACTAACATACTGAAGGATAAAAACCATATGATAATCTCTATAGATGCAGAAAAGGCTTTTGACAAAATTCAATACCCATTTATGATAAAAATTCACCAGAAATTAAGCATAGAGGGAACTTACCTCTACATCATAAAGGCCATATATGGCAAACCCACAGCCAAGATCATTCTCAATGGTGAAAAACTGAAAAGACCAGGAACATTAAGATCAGGAGCAAGACAAAGTTGCCGACTCTCATTACTGTTATTCAGCATAGCTTTTGAAGTTTTAACCAGAGCGATCAGAGAAGAAAAAGGAAATAAAAGGAATCCAAGTCAGAAAAGAAGAAATAAAACTGTCACTGTTTGCAGAGGACATGATACTATACATAGAGAATCCCAAAGATGTTATCAGAAAACTACCAGAGCTAATCAATGAAACTGGTAAAGTAGCAGGATACAAAATTAAAGCACAGAAATCTCTGGCATTCCTATACATTAATAATGAAAAATCTGAAAGAGAAACTAAGGAAACACTCCCATTTACCACTGTAGCAAAAAGAATAAAGTACTAGGAATAAACCTACCTAAGGAGACAAAAGACCTGTATACATAAAACTATAAGAGACTGATGCAAAAATTAAAGATGATACAAACAGATGGAGAGATACACCATGTTCTTGGATTGGAAGAATCAACATTGTGAAAATGACTATACTACCCAGAGCAATCTACAGATTTAATGCAATCCCTATCAAACTAACAATGGCATTTTTCACAGAAATAGAACCAAAAATATCACAATTTGTATGGAAATGCAAAAGACCCTGAATAGCCAAAACAATCTTGAGAAAGAAAAATGGAGCAGGAAGAATAAGGCTCCCTGACTTCAGAGTAAACTACAAAGCTACACTAATCAAGACAATACAGTATTGGCAGAAAAACAGAAATGCAGATCAATGGAACAGGATAGAAAGCCCAGTGATAAACCCACACACATATGGTCATCTTATCTTTGATAAAGGAGGCAAGAATATACAGTTGAGAAAAGACAACCTCTTCAGTAACTGGTGCTTGGAATACTGGACAACTACATGTAAAAGAATGAAATTAGAACACTCCCTAACAGCGTAAGAAAAATAAACTTAAAATAGATTAATGACCTCAATGTAAGGCCAGTTTTCCTCTATAAAACTCTTAGAGGAAATCATAGGAAGTACACTGTTTGACATAAATTACAGCAAGATCCTTTTTGATTCACCTCCTAGAGAAATGGAAATAAAAACAAAAATAAACAAGTGAGACCTAATGAAACTTAAAAGCTTTTGTACAACAAAGGAAACCATAAACAAGATGAAAAGACAACCTGCAGAATTGGAGAAAATATTTGCAAATGACACGACAAAGGATTAATCTCCAAAATATACAAGTAGCTCATGAAGCTCAATATCAACAAAACAAACAACCCAATCCAAAAATGGGCAGAAGACATAAATAGACATTTCTCCAAAGAAGATATACAGATATCCAACAAATACATGAAAGGATGCTCAACATCACCAATCATTAGAGAAATGCAAACCAAAACTACCATGAAGTATCAGCTCACACTGGTCAGAATGGTCATCATCAAAAAATCTAGAAACAATAAATGCTGGAGAGGGTGTGGAGAAAAGGGAACCCTCTTGCACTTTTCATGGGAATGTAAATTGATACTGTCACTCTGGAGAACAATATGAAGGTTCCTCAGAAACTTCAAAATAGAACTACCCTACGACCCAGCAATCCCACTTCTTGGCATATACCCTGAGTAAACCATAATTCAAAAAGTGTCATGTACCACAATGTTCATTGCAACTCTATTTAAAATAGCCAGGGCATGGAAGTAATCTAAGTGTCCATCGACAGATGAATGGATAAAGTAGATGTGACACATATATATATAATGGAATATTACTCAGCCATAAAAAGAAACGAAATAGAGTTATTTGTAGTGAGGTGGATGGCCCTTGAGTCAGTCATACAGAGTTAGGTAAGTATGAAAGAGGAAAACAAATACTGTATGTTAACACATATGTACGGAATCTAAAAAAAAAAATGGTTCTGATGAACATAGGGGCAGGGCCAGAATAAAGACGAAGGTGTAGATAATGGACTTGAGGACATGGGGAGGAGGTAGTGTGAGCTGGGACGAAGTGAGAGGGTTGCATTGACATATATATACTACCAAATGTAGAAGAGATAGCTAGTGGGTAGCAGCTGCATAGCACAGGGAGATCAGCTCAGTGCTTTGTGACCACCTACAGGGATGAGATAGGGAGGGTGGAGGGAGACACAAGAGGGAGGGTAGATGGTAATATTTGTATACTTATAGCTGATTCACATTTTTATACAGCAGAAACTAACACAACATTGTAAAGCAATTATACTCCAATAAAGTTGCTTAAAAAAAAAAGACAACCCATAGAACAGGAGAAAATATTTGCAACCATATATCTGATATGGGACTTGTATCTAGAATATAATAAAGAACTATTACAAGTCAATAATAAAAAGATAAATAACCCAATTAAAAATTGACAAGGGAGAGACTTCCCAGAGGTCTAGTGGTCAAGAGTCCACGCTCCTAGTACTGTGGGTGCAGATTCAATCCTTGGTTGGGAAATTAAGTTTCCACATGCTGCATGGCACAGCCAAAAAAACAAAAATGTCAAAGGATCTTTACAGGCATTTTTCAAAAGAAGGTATACAAATGGCCAATATACATGTTAAAAAATGATCAACATCATTATCTGTCAAGGAAATACAAAACATAACCACACTGAAATACTATTTCACACCCACAAGGAGGGCTGCAATCAAAAAGGCAAATGATAACAAGAGTTGGCAAGGATGTGGAGAAAATGGAAGCCTCACACACTGCTGGTGGGAATGAAAATAATGCAGCCACTTTAGAAAACAATCTGGCAGTTCCTCAAAAAGTTAAGCATAGAGTTACCACATGACCCAGCAATTCCACTCCTCAGTCTATACCTACCAGAAATGAAAATATATGTCCACACAAAAACATGTACACAAATGTTCATACAAGCATTATTCATAATGTTCAAAAAGTGGAAACCACCCAAATACCCATCAAGTAAAATGTGGCATAGCCATACAATGGAATATTATTTGACAATAAATAAAGAATTAAGTACTGATTAAAAACATAAATAAATAAATAATTAAAAGAAACATGGAGATTAAAAAATAAATACATAAAATAAAATGGCATCAGAAAGAAAAAAAAATACCTAGGAATAAACTTAACCAAGGAAGTGAAAGAACTATACTGTGGAAACTATAAAACACTGATGAAGAAATTAGAAAATGATACAATAAATTGTAAAGCTATCTGGTAATCTTGGATTGGAAGAATTAATATTGTTTAAATGTCCATATTACCCACATAAATCAACAGATTTAATGCAATCTCTATCAAAATACCCAGAACGTGTTTCACAGAGATTGAACAAATAATCATAAAATTTATATGAAACCATGTATGACCCCAATTTGTTAAATCAGTCTTGAGAATAAAAGAACAAAGCTGGAGGCATCATGGTCTCTGACTTCAGATTATACTACAAAGACACAGGAGCCAAAGCAGTATGGTATTATCACAAAAACAGACACATAAATCAATGAAACAGAATAGAGAGCCCAGAAGTAAACCCACACACTTATGGTCAATATATGTATGACAACGGAGGCAAAGATATACAATGGAGAAAAGACAGTCTCTTTAACAGGTGGTGCTGGGAAAACTGGGCAGTTACATGTAAAAGAATGAGATTGAACATTTACTCACACCATATACAAAAATAAACTCAAAATGGATTAAAGACCTCAATATAAAACCTGAAGCCATAATGCTCCTAAAGAGAACATAAGCAGAACACTCTTCGGTATAAATCACAGCAATATTTTTTTTGAATCAGCCATCTAAGGCAAAAGAAATAAAATTAAAAATAAACAAAAAGACCTAAGTAAACTTAAAAGCTTTTGCAAAGCAAAGGAAACCATCAACAGAGCACAAAGACAACCTACTGAATGAGAAAAAATATTTGCAAATAATATGACAAATAAGGGGTTAATATCCACAATACAGCTCATACAATTTAATATCAAAAAACAAACAAAAACTCAATTAAGAAAATGTGACTAGGACGTGAGTAGACATTTTTCCAAAGAAGGCATACAGATGGCCAACAAGCACATGAAAAGATGTCAACATTGCTAATCAACAGAGTGATGCAAATTAAAACCACAGTAGAATATCACCTCATACCTGTCAGAATGGCTATCACCAAAAGGACCACAAATAGCAAATGTTGGCAGGAATGTAGAGAAAAGGGATCAGTTTTACATTGTTGGTGGGAATGTAAATTGGTGTAGCCATTATGGACAAAGTATGGAGGTTCTTCAAAAAACTAAAAATCAAATTACCAAATGATTCAGCAATTCCGCTCCTGGGTATATATACAAAGAAAACCAAAACACTACTTCAAAAAGATCGTGCACCTCAACGTTCATAGCAGGATTACTTACTCCACAGTCAAAATATGGAAACAACCAAAGCGTTCAATGACAGATGAATGTATAAAGAAGATAGTATATATATACGATGGAATACTAGCCATAATAAAGAAGAAAATTTGCAACATGGTGGATGGACCTAGAGAGTATTATGCTTAGTGAAATATGTTAGACTGTGTACATACAAATGCTGAATGTTATCACTTATATGTGGAATCTAAAAATAAAACAAATGAATATAATGAAGCAGAATCAGACTCACAGATATAGAGAACAAGCTAGTGGTTACCAGCAGAGATGTGGGGGAGGGTAAAGAGGGTTTGGGGATTAAGAGAGATGAACTACTATGTAGAAAATAGATCAGCAACAAGGACATATTGTATAGCACAGGGGGGAATAGCCATTATTTTGCAATAACTTTAAATGGAGTATAATCTATAAAAAATGTTAACTCACTTTGTTTTACATCTGAAACTAATACAATATTGTAAATCAACTATATGCCAATTAAAAAAAAATCAATGATGAACGTAATAGCCCTGCAAGCATTCAGCTCTTTCTTTGTAAAGAGAAATCTCCCAGGTTATAATTATTTTTATGCTACTAAGACATTTTTCTGTTACAATGTAGTCTGAAAATTAGACCTTTATTTATTTATATTTGTATCTTTTTAAAGACACTTCAAGGTTTGATGGTGCCACATTATGTACTTTATTTTACATATTCTGTATAAATTTGGCTAAGCCTAGAATGTTATGCTTTATTGTGGATGTCACTATTTTAAAACTTCATTAAGAAACTGGCACTTTTCCAAAGAAATCCAACTAAGAAGCTAAGTGGGTGATTGCTAGTATGCATAAGAGTAGTTTATTTGAGAATTTTTTAGCCTAAAGAAGATCAGTTTTAAAGAGATAGTATTTAAAACTTACTAAAAATATTTGAAGGATAAGAAAAGGGATTACTTACTTTGAGTCCAGAAGGGATAAGTAGATCCAAAGAATGAAAATATTAGAGAAACAGATTTTTAGATAAATATCAGAAAAAAAAATAAAAACAACAAGAAAACTTACCAAACAAAATGGGCTTTTTCAAAAAGTGATGAGTTTCCTGACACTGAAAGTAATTTATTGGAGGCTGGCTGAAAATGTCTGCATCTGTGAAAGATTTTATGGAACACTTGGAAAGGAAGGCAAGGCAGTTATAAACCCTGCTTTGAAAGGGAGATTGAATATTATACACATGGTTTCAGACACACATTTTGAATCCAAAGTACAACATGTTAACTGGACCACAGATAACTTCTTCTAGTAAAATCCTGTTTGGCTTTGATTTCTCCATGTCATTTGAAAAAAATCAAGGTATGATAATATTCCCAGCTTATCATTTCATTTCAAAACTTTGGTCCATGTTATACGCAAGGCAAAATCGCAGTGCAGTGTCATTTTATTAAACCTTAAGACGTATATTTTTCCATATTACCCAGATTTCTTCCATTTTTAAGATATTATAAAATAATAATGATTAAATTTTCATAATATTTAAGTTTCTTAAACAACTATTTTCCAAAGTAATGCATAAAGTAGCAATAAAATAAGTTCAACAATTGGAAGTTATTTAAACTACCCACAATGTGATATGCTGTTAAATGATATTTTTATGGTGATGCAGTAGTCTGTGTCTTGACTGCATTGGCGGTTACATGAATCGTCACATACCCATTCTTATTTTTGAAAGATGTAACTATTGGGGAAAATTGTGTGAGGAATACATAGGGACTCTTTGTACTATATTCATAACTTCCCATGAATCTATAATTATTTCCAAACATAAAGTTTAAAAAGAAGTAGGAATAAAATATGTTCCCAGGTACTCACCATCTAACTATATTTCCCTCTATCTATTGTTTAAGTCCGCATTCTCAAGGTTTTCAGGATATCTTTGCACTCATAAAATTATTGAGGAACTCAAAGAGCTTTCTGTTTACTTTAGCTATATCTTTTGATATTTAGTATACTAGAACTTAAACCTGAGAAATTTAAAAAATATTTATTAATTTTAATTTAGATATGATAATAAACCCATTATGTATTGACTTAAATAACATTTTATAACTATATTATACAAAACAAAAATGTAGTAAACAACATAGCATCTTTATTCATTTTTGCAAATCTCTTTAATACCTGGCTTACTGAAGATAGCTGGATAGACAGTAAGATCTACTTTTATGTTGAATCCACTACATTGTGTTCTGGTGGTTGGAGGCTATGAATAAAATATGCTTACACAGATATGTAGCTGGGAAAGGGAATATTAATAGACATTTCAGAATGTTGTTATTCTTCTAGAAAGTTTCCAAAAGGTTAGTCACAATGTGGAATCAGAAGCCACATCAATGAAATTCTCATACTCTGTTTTATTAAAATTTATTAATCAGTGTTGTAGTTTAGTGGCTTATCCATGCATGTATTTGCAATATAATGGATTTTTCTTGTGTTTAGTGACTTTTAATGTTGTTTATGTTCCTTACATCTTTATCTGTGCTAAATAATTAATGCCTTTATTTAAGGCAACTTCCTTCAAAGAAGGTTAGCATTTGTGTTACCACTTGAAAACTAAAATGTCAATGTCTATAGTTTTATGGGAAAGGGGTATGTTGGTTTGAGAAGTCCAGCCCCCAATCAGCCTGCCTAGAGAAGATTGGTTTCCTAGGACTGTCGTAATATATTGCCACACACTACATAGCTTAAAACTAGAGAAATTTATTGTCTCATAGTTCTAGAGGCTAGAAGTCTGAAATAAAGGTGTCACCAGGGCTATTCTCCTTATGAAGGCTCTAGGGGAAGATGCTTCCTTGGCTCTTCTTAGCTTTCAGTGGTTGGCAGTAATACTTGGTGTTCCTTGGTTTGTGGACACATCACTCAAACCTCTGTTTCCATTGCTGCATGGGATTCTCCCTCTGTATATCTTGCCTTCTTTTATAAGGACACTAGTCATATTGGATTTAGGGTCCACCCTATTCTAGTATGACCATATCTTAACTAATTGCATCTGCAACAATGCCCTATTACTAAATAAGTTCACGTTCTTATATTTTGGAAAGGAAATTAACTTTTTTGGGGGGGCGTGGGTAGTAGGACACTCCAATCTAGTACATTTGATTAGGAATTGTCAAAAAATACTTTTCTTTTTCTTAATTATTCATTAATTTATTTCTGTCTTTACCTTGAGCTGAGGCAGAGACGGGCATACGTTCCCACCATATGCTTGGATAGATTGTTTCTAGTTCATTCACTGATGGTATAACTCACTGTGGGTACTCCACATACCTTCCAAATGCTGAAGTGCCTCAAGATTCTGTCTTAAGCTCTCTTCTTTTTGGGTCTGCATTCCTATTCATAGTAGTCTTATATACTCTTATGGTTTCAAAAAGCACTTATATACTGGTACCTCCCAAATCATATCTCCAACCTAAATCCACTTTCTGAGCTATGGATTAATATAGCTAACTAGTTGACATTTACATGTGGATATCTGATGGGTAACTCAATATTTTATTTCAGTCAATTCCCTCAATCACCTCTTGGCCCCTCACAACAACTGTATACTTTCTATCTCTATCATGTTATTTTTTTCTAGAACTGCATATAGATGAAATTGTATAGTATGTAGTATTTTGTGCCTGGCTTCTTTCAGTTAGCTTAGCACTTGTGAGATTCATCCACATTAACTGCATGTGTCAGTAGTTTGTCCCACTTAATTGCTGAGTAGCATTCCATTGTACACATTAACAATACTTTGTTTATCCACTCACCAGTTGATAACCATTTTGGTTTCCATTTTTTGGTTTTTATGAGTAAAGCCAATAAATTTGCTAAGAATATTTGTACACAGCTCTTTATGTTATGTTCTCAATGTTCTTGGCTAAACACCTAGTATTAGAATTGCTATGCTATATGATAAGTGTATGGTTAACTTTTTAAAAACAGCCAAACTGTTTTCAAAAGTAACTCGAAAGTTTTGCCTTCCTTCCAGAAATGTGTTAGACTTCCTGTTGATCCAAATAATTGACATTCTTAGTATTTTTAGCTTTAGGTATTCTAGTGAAAATGCACTGTACCATGTTATGGATTTAATTTAACTTCACCAATGAACAGTAATGTTGACTATCTTTTATCATGCTTACCTGTTATCTATGTATTTTTCATAAAACGTCTATTCACATATTATACCAATTATTCTAAAATTGGATTGTCTTCTTATTATTGAGTTTTAAGTATATCTATCTATCTATCTACCTCTATATTCCAAGTACAAGTCTTATGTCTGATATATTTTTTCAGAATCATTTTCACAGTCTGTGGCTTGCCTTGGCACTTTCTTAGCAATCTCTTTTATAAAGCAATTTTGATGAAGTCTAATTCATATATATATTTTCATTATTTGTAAATTTTGTGTCTAACTTCAAATCTTTTTTCTTAAAGAAACCAAGATGGCAGAGGAGTAGGAGGATATGGAGTTCGCCTCTATCCACAAATGCATCAAGGATACATCTACAGATGGAACAATTCTCACAGAACACCCACTAAACATTAGCAGAAGAACTTGGACACCAAAAAGGACAAGAAAGATACCTGCATAACTGAGTAGGATGAAAGAAAAAAGGGAAAAAGAAGAGGAGAGGAAGTGGGACAGGATCTGCACACCTGAGGGGGAGTTGAAGCAGAGGAGAGGTTCCTCCATCCAGGGAAGCACCTTCACTGATGGGGAAATCAGTCTGGACAGAAGTGGAGCATCTGAGGCTGTCAGAGGAGGGTGAAAAGGCCGGTCTGTGGCAGACAGGATAGAGTGAGACTTACATAGACGGTCTGTGCCACAGCTCTGTACACCCCAGACTGGGACATGTGTCCACTGGTGCACACGGGGGCTGAGAGCTGGAATGTGGGGATTGGAGAGCAAACCCGGAGTGAGGACTGCTGTTGGCTGTGAGGAGACAGCCTGAGGGGACGGGAGGGAGGAAATCCCCAATCGGGAATGCTTGTGGAGGAAACCCAGACAGCCATAGAAGCAAGGTGTCACTGTCGAGTGACAAACATGGGGTAGAGCCAACATTGAATACTGTCCTCACATGCTGCCCCCCTGCCCTGCCGGGTGCTAGGAAAAGCCCCAACCAGGGCTGGCCTTTTTGCACCTGCTGCCAGGCACTAGGAAAAGATCCAACTAAGGATGACCTTCTTGTGCCTGCTACCAGGTGCTAGGAAGAGCCCTCACCAGGGAAGTCCTCCTTGCGCCTGCAGCCAGTAACTAAGAAAAGTCCCCACCAAAGCTAACTTTCTCACATCTGCCACCAGGCATTATGAAAAGCCCTCACTGGGGCTGACCTTCTGGTGACAGCTGCCAGGCACTAGGAAAGGCTGCCACTAAGGCCGGATCTCTTGTGCCCATGGCCTCTGGCTTTCCTGCAGACCTGTCACTGCCTGTGACCTCACAACCCAGGCAGTCATGTCACATCTGCTCCCTGTCCTCACTGGGGCAGACCCAAGTGCTCCAGGGCAGCCTCAGGAGCAGACTCCTGTGGGTGGCCCACATGCAGAGTTGAGGATAAAACCACAGCTGAGTCTCAGGGGCAGGAGAACCAAGAACAGGAACAAAAATCTTTTATGCAGCTGCACAAAGGGCAACAATCCCCGCGATGGTGATTAAATCCTGCATCTATGGAATATCTGAATGGAAAATGAGTGTTCCCAAAACAGAAACTGGTCAACCTCTAGTGGCTTTGGACTTTGGGGACTAGTACACACTGGATTTGGGACAGGTCAGAGTCTGAGCTGCCCTCACAGTGCCCACAGAGGGATCAGAAACCTACCTAGAGCTTTTGGAGGGACTCCTGAGGAGGAGGAAGTTGGCTGTGACTCACAGCGGGGGCAAGGACACTGACAGCTGAGACTCCAGGAAAATAAAATTATTACTATTTTTTAATGTTTTCTTTTATTCTATTCCTGTTTTTTAGTATTATTTTTATTTGGTTTTGTTAAATTTTTAATATTTTTTTATGTTTCTATTTTTACATTACTTTTGTGCTGTTCTGTGTTTTTACCTTGTCGTTTTTCCTTTGTTATATTTTGTTTATATATATTTTTTGACTGTTCTATTTGACCTTATGTTTTTTTATCTCTTTCTAATCATTTTTGTGTGTTTGTTTTCTCTTCTTTTTTCCTTAAGTTTGTAGTCTGCTTTTGTCTTTATTTTTAACGTTTTTATTGCAGTATAATTTCTTTACAATGGTGTGTTAGTTTCTGCTTTATAACAAAGTGAATCAGTTAAACATATACATATACCCCCATATATCTTCCCTCTTGTGTCTCCCTCCCTCCCAGACACCCTTCTAGCTGGTCACAAAGCACCAAGCTGATCTCCCTGTGTTATGCGACTGCTTCCCACTAGCTACCAATTTTACATTTGGTAGTGTATATATGTCCATATATATACTACCACTCTTTCACCTTGGCCCAGCTTACCCTTCCTCCTCCCCGTGTCCTCAAGGTCATTCTCTAGTAGATCTACATCATTATTCCCATCTAGCCACTATGTTCTTCATGACCTTTTTTTTTTTTTTTTTTTTAGCATAAGGTGTTCGTTTTTCTCTTTCTGACTTACTTCACTCTGTATGACAGACTCTAGGACCATCCACCTAACTACAAATAACTCAGTTTTCTTCATTTGTATGGCTGAGTAATATTCCCTTGTATACATGTGCCACATCTTCTTTATTCATTCATCTGTTGATGTACAGTTAGGTTGCTTCCATGTCCTGGCTAATGTAAATAGAGCTGCAATGAATATTCTGGTACATGACTCTTCTGGAATTATGGCTTTCTCAGGATATATGTCAAGTAGTGCGATTGCTGGGTCATATGGTGGTTCCATTTTTAGTTTTTTAAGGAGTCTCCATACTGTTCTCCATATTGGTGTATCAATTTACATTCTCACCAACAGTGTATGAGGGTTCCCTTTTCTCCACACCCTCTCCAGCATTTATTGTTTGTAGATTTTTGGATAATGGCCATTCTGACAGGTGTGAGGTGATATCGCATTGTAATTTTGATTTACATTTTTCTACTGATTAATGATGTTGAGCATTCTTTCATGTGTTTTTTGGCAATCTATATATCTTCTATGAAGAAATATCTATTTAGGGCTTCTGCCCATTTTTGGATTGTTTTTTTTTTTTTTTTGATATTGAGCTGCATGACCTGCTTGTAAATTTTGGAGATTAATCCTTTGTCAGGTGCTTCATTTGCAAATATTCTCTCCCATTCTGAGGGTTGTGTTTTCATCTTGTTTATGGTTTCCTTTGCTGTGCAAAAGGGTTTACGTTCCATTAGGTACCATTTTTTTATTTTTTATTTTATTTCCATTTCTATAGGAGGTGGGTCAAAAAGAATCTTGCTGTGATTTATGTCATAGAGTGTTCTGCTTATGTTTTCTTCTAAGAGTTTGATAGTGTCTGGCCTTACATTTAGGTCTTTAATTCATTTTCAGTTTATTTTTGTGTATGGTGTTAGAGCGTGTTCTAATTTCATTCTTTTACATGTAGCTGTCCAGTTTTCCCAGCATCACTTATTGAAGAGGCTGTCTTTTCTACATTGTATATTCTTGCCTCCTTTATCAAAGATAAGGTGACCATATGTGCGTGGGTTTATCTCTGGGCATTCTATCCTGTTCCATTGATCTATATTTTTGTGTTTGTGCCAGTACCATAATGTTTTTATTACAGAAGCTTTGTAGTATAATCTCACCTCAGGGAGCCTGATTCCTCCAGCTCCATTTTTCTTTCTCAAGACCGCTTTAGTTATACAGGGTCTTTTGTGTTTCCATACATTTTGTGAAATTTATTGTTCTAGTTCTGTGACAAAAGCCAGTGTAGTCTAATAGGGATTGCATTGAATCTGTAGATTGCTTTGGATAGTAGAGACATTTTCACAATGTTGATTCTTCCAATCCAAGAACATGGTATACCTCTCCATCTATTTGTATCATCTTTAATTTCTTTCATCATTGTCTTATAATTTTCTGCATAGAGGTCTTTTTTCTCCTTAGGTAGGTTTATTCCTAGGTATTTTATTCTTTTCATTGCACTGGTAAATGGGAGTGTTTTCTTAATTTCACTTTCAGATTTTTCATAATTAGTGTATAAGAATGCAAGATATTTCTGTTCATTAATACTGTATCCTGCTACTTTACCAAATTCACTGATTAGCTCTATTAGTTTTTTGGTAGCATCTTTAGGATTCTCTGTGTATAGTATCATGTCATCTGCACACAGTGACAGCTTTACTTCTTCTTTTCTGATTTGGATTCCTTTTATTTCTTTTTCTTATCTGATTGCTGTGGCTAAAACTTCCATAACTATGTTGAATAATAGTGGTGAGAGTGGGCAACCTTGTCTTGCTCCTCATCTTAGCAGAAAAGTTTTCAGTTTTTCACATTGAGGATGATATTGTCTGTAGGTTTGTAACATATCGCCTTTATTATGTTGAGGTCATTTCATTCTATGCCTACTTTCTGGAGGGTTCTTATCATGATGTGTGTTGAATTTTGTTAAAAGATTTTTCTGCATCTATTGAGATAATCATATGTTTTTTCTCCTTCAGTTTCTTAATAGGATGTATCACACTGATTGATTTGGGTATATGGAAGAATCCTTGTATTCTTGGGATAAACCACACTTGACCATGGTGTTTGGTTGTGCTGAATTTTCTTTTGCTTTTGCTTTTCTGTAAAGGTTTTAATTTCTCTATCAAATTTGAAAGACATCCTTGCTGGATAGAGTAATCTTTGTTGTAGGTTTTTCCCTTTCATCACTTTAATTATGTCCTGCCACTCCTTTCTGGCTTGCAGATTTTCTGGTGAAAGATCAGCTGTTAACCTTATGGGGATTCCCTTGTATGTTATTTGTTATTTTTCCCTTGCCACTTTTAATATTTTTTCTTTGTATTTAATTTTTGATAGTTTGATTAATACGTGTCTTGGCGTGTTTCTCCTTGGATTTATCCTGTATGGGACTCTCTGTGCTTCTTGGACTTGATTAACTGTTTCCTTACCCATATTAGGGGAGCTTTCAACTATAATCTCTTCAAATATTTTCTCAGTCCCTTTGTTTTTCTTTTCTTCTGGGACCCCTATAATTTGAATGTTGGTGCGTTTAATATTGTTCCAGAAGTGCCTGAAACTGTGCTCAATTCTTTTCATTCTTTATTCTTCACTGCAGTAGTTATTTCTACTATTTTATCTTCCAGGTCATTTATCCGTCCTTCTGCCTTAGTTACTCTGCTATTGATCCCTTCTAGAGAATTTTTAATTTCATTTTTGTGGTGTTCATGGTTGTTTTTTTGCTCTTTAGCTTTTCTAGGTCCTTGTTAAACATTTCTTGTTTTTTCTCCATTCTATTTCCAAGATTTTGGATCATCTTTAGTATCATTATACTGAATTGTTTTTCAGGTAGGCTGCTTAATTCCCCTTCATTTGTTAGGTCTGGTTGGTTTTTACCTTTCTCCTTCTTCTGCTGTGTGTTTCTCTGTCTTCTCATTTTACTTAACTTACTGGGCTTGGCATCTCCTTTTCTCAGGCTGCAGGTTCATAGTTCCCATTTTATATGGTGTCAGCTCCCAGTGGCTAATGTTGGTTCAGTGGGTTGTGTATGCTTCCTGGTGGAGGGGACTAGTGCCTGTGTACTGGTGGATGAGGCTATATCTTGTCTTTCTGGTGGGCATTTCCACGTCTGGTGGTGTGTTTTGGTGTCTTTGTGACCCTATTACGATTTTAGGCAACCTCTCTGCTAATGGCTGGAGATGTGTTCGTGTATTGCTAGTTTTTTGGCATAGGGTGGCCAGAACTGTAACTTGCTGGTCGTTCAGTGGAGCTGGGTCTTGTCATTGAGATAGAGATCTCTGGGAGATTTTCACAATTTGATTTTACATGGAGCTTGGAGGTCTCTGGTGGACCAATGTCCTGAACTTGGCTCTCCCACCTCAGAGCCACAGCCCTGACGCCTGACTGGAGCACCAGGAGCCTGTCATCCATGCAGCTCAGAATAAAAGGAGTAAAAATGAGGAAAGAAAGAAAAATATAAAATAAAATACGATAAAATAAAAAAGTTATTAAAACAAAAAATAATTATTTAAAAAGTTTAAAGTAATTAAAAAGAAAGAAGAGAACAAACCAAAAAACAAATCCACCAATGATAACAAGCGCTGAAAACTATATTAATAAAAAAACAACAAGAAAAAAACACGGAGAGACAGAACCCTAGGACAAATGGTAAAGGCAAAGCTATACAGACAAAATCACACACAGAAGCATGCACATACACACTCACAGGAAGAGAAAAAGGGGAAAAAAATATATCATTGCTCCCAAAGTCCACCTCCTCAACTTGGGATGATCCATTGTCTATTCTTGTATTTCACAGATGCAGGGTACATCAAGTTGACTGTGGTGATTTAATCTGCTGCACGTGAGGCTGCTGGGAGAGATTTCCCTTTCTCTTCTTTCTTTGCACAGCTCCTGGGATTCAGCTTTGGATTTGACCCTGCCTCTGCATGTAGGTCTCCTGAGGGCATATGTTCTTTGCTTAGACAGGGGGGTTAAAAGAGCAGCTGTTTCAGGGGCTCTGGCTCACACATGCTGGAGGGACTGAGGGGTACAGAGTGTGGGGTGAGCCTTCAGCAGTGGCAGAGGCCAGCATGATGTTTGAACTGCCTGAGGCATGCCATGTGTTCTCCTGTGGAAGTTGTCCCTGGATCACGGGACCCTGGCAATGGCGGGCTGCACAGGCTCCTGGGAGGGGAGGTGTGGATAATGACCTGTGCTTGCACACAGGCTTCTTGTTGGTTGCATCAGCAGCCTTAGCATCTGATGCCCGTCTCTGGGGACCATGCTGATAGCCACGGCTCACCCCCATCTCTGGAGTTCCTTTAAGCCACGTTCTCAATCCCCTCTCCTCGAGTACCAGGAAAAAATGAGGCAAGAAAAATCTCTTGCCTCTTCAGCAGTTCTAGACATTTTCCCAGCTAGCCATGGTGCACTAGCCCTCTTCAGGCTGTGTTCACGCAGCCAACCCCAGTCCTCTCCCTGGGATCCAACAGAAGCTGAAGCCTCAGCTCCCAGCCCCCACCCATCCCTGTGGGTGAGCAGACAAGTTTTTCGGGCTGGTAAGTGCTGGTCAGCACTGATCCTGTGTGGTAATCTCTCCACTTTGCTATCTGAACCCCTGTTGCTGTGCTCTCCTCCATGGCTCCGAAACTTCCTCCCTCCACCACCCACAGTCTCCGCCTGCAAAGGGTCTTCCTAGTGTGTGGAAACCTTTCCTCCTTCACAGCTCCCTCACACTGGTGCAGGTCCCATCCCTATTCTTTTGTCTCTATTTTTGCTTTTCTCTTTTTCCCTACCCAGGTATGTGGGGAGTTTCTTGCCTTTTGGGAGGCCTGAGGTCTTCTGCCAGTATTCAGTAGGTGTTATGTAGGCATTGTTCCACATGTAGATGTATTTCTGATGTATTTGTGAGGAGGAAGGTGGTCTCCACGTCCTACTCTTCCATCATTTTGAAGCTCCTACTTCTTTTTTTTTATTTCTATTACTTTTGTGTTTAATTGTTTTATTTTTGGATTTTTTTTTTTAGGCTGGTTATTTTCTTGGTTTTTGTTTTCTATTTTTATTTTTCTTTCTTATTTTGCATGCCTGTTTCCTTGGGGTATTTTATTTTTTATTTTTTTGCTGTTGCCATTTGGCTGGGGTTTTGTTTGTCTGTTCATTTGTTTGTTTTTAATTGTTGCTGCTGCAGTTTGCTCATTTTTCTGCTTGTCTTGAGTTTTGTATAACTGTATGTTTTCATTTGTTTTTTTCCACCCATCATTTTCTTTTATCTTTCCCTTTTTTCCCATTTTTTGGCCGAGCTGTGTGGCTTGCAGGGTCTTGGTTCCCAGGCCGGGGGTCAGACTGAGCCTTTGGTTTTGGAGTAATGAGCCCAGGACACTGGAACACCAGCGAATTCCTGGCCCCAGAGACTACTAATGGTCAAGAGCTCTCCTGGAGGTCTCCATTTTAACTCCAAGACCCGGCTCTACACAACTGCCTGTAGGCTCCAGTGTTGAAAGCCCAATGCCAAACAACAAGCAAAACAGGAACACAAACCCACCCATCAGCAGGCAGGCTGCCTAAAGTCATACTAAGTCCACAGACTCCCCAAAACACACCACCTGACACAGCCCTGTCCATCAGAGGGAAAATATCCAGCACCATCCACCAGAATGCAGGCACCAGTCCCTTTCACCAGGAATCCTACACAAGCCGTGGGACCAACCTCACCCACTGGGAGCAGACACCAGAAGCAAGAGGAACTATGACACTGCAGACTGTGGAAAGGAGACCTCAAACCTAGTAAGCTAGATAGAAAGAGAAGACAGAGAAATACGTTGCAGATGAAGGAGCAAGGTAAAACTCATAAGACCAAATAAATAAAGATAAAATAGACAATGTACCTGAAAAAGAATTCAGAGTAATGGTAGTAAGGATGATCCAAAATCCTAGAAATAGAATGGAGAAAATAAAAGAAACGTGTAACAAGGATTTAGAAGAACTATAGAAAAAACAGTAATAAAAAACACAATAACTGTATGAAAAATACACTAGAAGCAACTAATAGCAGAATAACTGAGGCAGAAGAACGGATAAGTGAGCTGGAAAGTAGAAAGGTAGAAATAACTCTCACAGAGAAGAATAAATAAAAAAGAATGAAAAGAATTGAGGACAGTCTCAGAGACCTCTGGAACAACGTTACACACATGGACATTCGAATTATAGGGGTCTCAGAAGGAGAAGAGAAAAAGAAAGGCACTGAGAAAAGATTTAAAGAGATTATAGTGGAAAATTACCTAACATGGGTAAAGAAATTGTCAGTCAAGTCCAGGAAGCACAGAGTCCCATATAGAATAAACCTAAGGAAAAGCATGCAGAGACATATATTAATCAAACTATCAAAAATTAACTACAAATAAAAAAATATTAAAAAAGCAAGGGAAAAGCAACAAATAACATACAATGCAATCCCATTAAGGTTATCAGCTTATCTTTCAACAGAAACTCTACAGGCAAGAAGGGAGTGGCAGGATAAATGTAAAGTGATGAAAGTAAAAAAACTACAACCAAGGTTACTCTACCCCGCAAGGCTCTCAATCAGATTTCACAGAGAAATAAAGCCCTTTACAGACAACCAAAGCTAAGAGAATTCAGCACCACCAAACCAGCTTTGCAACAAATGCTAAAATAACTTCTATAGGCAGGAAACACAAGGGAAGAGACTTACAAACCCAAACCCAAAACAATTAAGAAAATGGTAATAGGAACCTACATATTGATAATTACCTTGAATGTAACTGGATAAATATTCCAACTAAAAGATAGAAAGTAGTTGAATGGATAAAAAACAAGACCCATATACATATTGTCTACAAGAGACCCGGTTCAGACCTAGGGACACATAGAGATTGAAAGTGAGAGGAGAGAAGAAGATATTCCATGCAAATGGAAATCAAAAGAGAGGTGGAGTAGCAATACTCATATCAAACAAAGTAGGCTTTAAAATAAAGTCTGTCACAAGAGACAAAAAGGGGCACTCCATAATGATCAAGAGATCAATCCAAGAAGAAGATATAACAATTAAAAATACTTATGTACCCAGCATAGGAGCACCTCAATACATAAGGCAAATGCTAAGAACCATAAAAGGGAAAATCGACAGTAATGGAATAACAGTGGGGGAATTTAGCACTCCACTTACACAAATGGCTAGATCATCCAGAACAAAAATTATTAAGGAAACACAAGCCTTAAAAGACACATTAGACCAGAAAGACTTAATTCATATTTATAGGACATTCCATCCATAGGCAGCAGAATAGACTTTCTTCTCAAGTGCACATGGAATATTCTCCAGGTTAGATCACATCTTGGGTCACAAATCAAGCCTCAGTAAATTTAAGAAAATTGAAATCATGTCACACAACTTTTCTGATCACAATGTTATGAGACTAGATATCAATTATGGGGAAAAAAACCTCTAAAAAATACAAAGAAATGGAGGCTAAACAATATGCTACTAAATAATCAAGAGATCACTGAAGAGATCAAAGATGAAATTAAAAAATACCTAGAAAAAATGACAATGAAAACACAATGACCACAAAACGAGGAGTTACAGCAAAAGCAGTTCTAAAAGGAAAGTTTATAGCAATAAAACCCTACCTCAAGAAACAAGAAAAATGTCAAATAAACAACCTAACCTTACACCTAAAGCAACTAGAGAAAGAAGAACAAACAAAACCAACAGTTACTAGAAAAAAAGTAATCATAAAATTCAGAGCAGAAATAAATGAAATAGAAATGAAAAAAAGAAAAGATCAGTGAAACTAAAGTCTTGTTATTTCAGAAGATAAACAAAATTTATAAACATTTAGCCAGACACATCTGAAAAAAAAATAGGAAGAGGCCTCAAATCAATAAAGTTAGTAATGAAGAGAGAGAAGTTACAACTGACACAGCAGAAATACAAAGGACCATAAGAGCAATTATATGCCAATAAAATGGACAACCTGAAAGAAATTGAAAAATTCTTAGAAAAGTACAAGCTTCCAACATTGAACCAGGAAGAAGTAGAAAATATGAACAGAACAATCACAAGTAATGAAATTGAAACTGTGATTAAAAATCTTCCAACGAACAAAAGTCCAGGAACAAATGGATTCACATGTGAATTCTATCAAACATTTAGAGAAGAGCTAACACCTATACTTCTCAAGTTTTTCCAAAAATTGCAGAGGGAGGAACACCCCCACCCTCATTCTATGAGGTCACTATCACCTGATACCAAAACCAGACAAAGATATCTCAAAAAAGAAAATCACAGGCCAATATCTCGGATGAACATAGAAGCAAAAATCCTCAACAAAATACTAGCAAACTGAATCCAACAACACATTAAAAGGATCATACACCATGATCAAGTGGGATTTATCCCAGGGATGCAAGGATTCTTCAATATATACAAATCAATCAATATGATACACCATATTAACAAATTAAAGAATAAAATACATATGATCATCTCCATAGATACAGAAAAGGCTTTCAATAAATTTCCACAACCATTTATGATGAAAACTCTCCAGAAAGTGGGCATAGAGGGAACCTACCTCAACATAATAAAGGCCATGTCTGAAAAACCCACAGCAAACATCATTATCAATGCAAAAAACTAAAAGCATTTCTTTTAAGATCAGGGACAAGACAAGGGTGGCCACTCTCACCACTATTATTCAACATAATTTTGGAAGTCATAGCCATGGCAATCAGATAAGAAAAATAAATAAAAGGAATCCAAATTGGTAAAGAAGTATTAAAACTGTAACTGTTAGAATATGACATGATACTATACATAGAAAATCCTAATGATTCCACCAGAAAACTACAAGAACTAAACAAAGATTAGAGTAAATTGCAGGTTACAAAATTAATACACAGAAATCTCTTGCATTCCTATACACTAACAACAAATGTTCAGAAAGAAAAATTCAGGAATCAATGCCATTAACCATTGCAACAAAAAGAATAAAATGCGTAGGAAAAATCCTATATAATGAGGTAAAAGGTCTGTATGAAAAAACTATAAGATACTGATAAAAGAAATCAAAGACAACACAAACAGATGCAGAGATATAACATGTTCTTGAATTGGAAGAATCAATATTGTGAAAATGACCATAATACCCAAAGCAATCTACAGACTCAATGCAATCCCTATCAAATTATCAATGATTTTTTTCACAGAACTAGAACAAAATATTTTACAATCGGTATGGAAGAACAGAAGACCTAGAATCGCAAAAGCAACCTTGAGAAAAATAAACTGGAAGAGCTGGAGGAATCAGGCTCCCTGACTTCAGACTATAATACAAAGCTGCAGTAATCAAGACAGTATGGTACTGGCACAAAAACAGAAATATAGATCAATGGAACAGGATAGAAAGCCCAGACATAAACCTACACACCTATGGTCACCTAATCTATAACCAAGGAAGCCAGAATTTACAGTTGAGCAGAGACAGCCTCTTCAATAAGTGGTGCTGGGAAAACTGGACAGCTACATGTAAAAGGATGAAATTAGAATGCTCCCTAAAACAGTACACAAAAATAAACTCAAAATGGATTAAAGACCTAAATGTAAGGCCAGACACTATAAAACTCTTAGAGGCAGAACACTCTTTGACATAATTCTCAGCAAGATCTTTTTTGACCCACCTCCTAGAGTAATGAAAATAAAAAAAAAAAATTAAAAATGGGACCTAATGGAACGTAAACGCTTTTTTACAGCAAAGGAAACCATAAACAAGATGAAAACACAACCCTCAGAATGGGAGAAAATATCTGCAAATGAAGCAACTGACAAAGGATTAATCTCCAAAATATAGAAACAGCCCATGCTGCTCAATTTCAAAAAAACAAACAACCCAATCAAAAAATGGATAGAAGACCTAAATAGACATTTCTCCAAAGAAGACATACAGATGGTCAACAAATTCATAAAAAGATGCTCAATGTCACTAATTAGTAGAGAAGTGCAAGTCAAAACTGCAATGAGGTGTCACCTCACTCTGGTCAGAATGGCCATCATCACAAAATCTACAAACAATAAATGCTGAAGAGGGTGTAGAGAAAAGGGAACCCTCTTGCACTGTTGGTGGAAATGTAAATTGATAGAGCCACTGTGGAGAACAATATGGAGGTTCCTTAAAAAACTAAAAATAGAACTACTATGTGACCCAGCAATCCCACTACTGGGCATATACCCATAGAAAACCATAATTCAAAAATACACATGCATCCCAATGTTTATTGCAGCACTATTTACAATAGCCAGGACATGGAATCAACCTAAGTACTCATCAACAGAGGAATGGATAAAGAAGATGTTGTCCATATATACAAAGGAATATTCCTCAACCATAAAAAGGAAGAAAATTAGGTCATTTGTAGAGATGTGGATGGGCCTAAAGACTGTCATATAGAGTGAAGTAAGTCAGAAAGAGAGAAACAAATATTGTATATTAATTCATATGTGTGGAATTTGAAAAAAATTTGGTATAGACCATCTTATTTACAAAGCATAAATAGAGACACAAATATAGAGAACAAATGTATGGATACCAAGGGGGAAAGGGGGTGTGGGATAAATTGAGAGATTGGGATTGACATATAAACACTATTGATACTATGTATAGAATAGATAGCTAATGAGACCCTACTGTTTAGCACAGGGAACTCTAGTCATTGCTCTGTGTTGACCCAAATGGGAAGGAAATCCAAGAAAAGGGGATAGGTGTATACATATACCTGTTTCACTTTGCTGTACAGTAGAAACTAACACAACATTGTAAGGCAACTATATATGCTCCAATAAAATTTTTATAAATAAATAAAACCGTTTTTCTTGACCCAAAGTTATTAGGAATTTATCCATGTTTCGCTCTAGGAGTCTTACAGTTTTAGCTTTTATGTTTATGATACATTTTGAGTTACTTTTTGTATGTGTTGTAAAGGTCAAATTCATTTCTAGTGCATGGACATATAAATTCTGCTATTAATTATTGAAAATATATATTTTTCATATTGGTTTTCCTTGAAGCCTTTGTCAAAAATCAATGGGCTCATCAATATGTGAGCTATTCATAGATTCTCTATTCTGTTATCTTTATTATATGTCCATCACAGGGCTGATTTTCAAGTCTTCTGTGTAGCTGAGCTAGTGGGGATGGACATAGAGCAAGTTAAAATGCCACACATCTCACTGTTCTTATCAGGATTAAGCCAGTTTTCTTGAGTAAATATTTCATGGATTGTTAAGTCTTTGGTTAGTATCCAGAATTCTAAAAATGTTGACTCATACATTTTGCCAGTGTTATTTTTTTTTTTTATGGAGAGGGTTTTCAGAGGTCCTTAATTTGCTGTTCCCTGTGCTGTCCACTGGAGCCTTTTATTTAAATGCCCCCACCCCGCATTCTTATCTCCACTTACCTAATCTATCACCAAATCCTGATGACTATTTGTTCATAGTATTTCTTGTATTACTTTAATTTTCTCTACATCTTCTATCAAAACTCTAATTCAAGTAATCAGAATCTCTGGCCTGGAAGAAGCACTGTACTCTTATTGCTTGCCCCCACAATCCTTCTGTGTGCCCTCCCCAGTCCATCCTACCACTGTGGCCAGAAAAAATATTTTAATGCCAAGTCCCTGTTTAATACCTGTTCATTGTTTCCCATTACATCTAGGAGTACAATATAAAATCCTTAATATGACCTACACAAGATGTTTAAGGATCTGGGTGTAACCTACTTCTCTGACCTTATCTAAAACTACTGTTCATCTTCATGCTCTGCCCTTCAGTCATATTAATAATCTTTCAATTTCCAGAATATGCCAGATACTTTTTCACCTTTGTACCTTTATTTATGCCAAATGTCTACAGCATACTTTCTCTCACTGTTTGGCTGGATAAATCTTACTTATTTTTACTAGTTTCAGTTTACATATCACATCTTCATAAGAGACCTCATACGAGCTTTCAAACAAAAGCAGGTGTCCACTATTATTCTTTCTCTTTCCCATAATTAACCTTCAGGGATATTTTTTGAGTTTATAATAGCTCATAATATAATATTAATGTTGAAGAATTAACTCAATATCTCCTCTAGAAATTCATCCAAACTGGCCACAAAGAATACAATTTGCACACACCTATATCCAGGGTAAGGTACTGTAGCACACCTATATAGGTTGCACTTTAATAATAGTACAGAACAAGTTTTGAGAATTTTAGAAATCATGTAACATAATGTACTGTTACTTCCAATAGTTTCTGGTATTTTAATTGCTTTTTATTCCTGGGCTTTTATTTGAGTCCAATACATAAAGTGTAGGGATGGAAAGGAAGAGATTCGATAGGCTGGATAGTATTCTTAAGTGTTTATGTTTTTATGTGTTTTTTTATAAGGAATCTGAACTTGAAAAGTCATGATAAGCTGCATGGATATTACTCCAGCAACCCACCATTCAACTTAGTTGACTTTGGTACGTTTTAGTATCAGTCAATCCAGCATGATTTTACTATTAATAGCAACATTCCATAAATTCTTGATTAAATTTCAGAGAGAAAAATATTAGTCACTTAGGATTATTTTGTGTTCTTTGATTCAGATAACAGTTACTTTTTACTAGATGTTTCATATCAAATTACTGGATATTAACCTCTAAGACACGAAAAACAGCAGGAAATTAAAATGTTGAATAAAGAAACACTTTTTCATACATTGAGGTTTACTGAGAGCTGTGTTACAAGTAGTGGTTTGTGGTTATGGCATTCTTTAAAGCACCCATATTTAAACTTCCCTTGGTCAGAAATGTGAGAAGCCTTTATATTTGAGTGGCATCAATGGATAATGTTAAATATATTCATCTTTTTCTTTCTATCTATCTATCTATCTATCTATCTATCTATCTATCTATCTATCATCTATCTATTTATATAGATTGAAAGGTCTATAATATTTGTATAATTCTGTCAAGAACTAAAAATGAAGTAATTCATCTAAGTCCTAATCTGCCAGAATGTGAGTCTTCAGAGAAAAAGGAACTCCACAAACATTGAGGATAAGCTAGTCTTAAAAGGCAGAATCTCAAGAGATATCAGGATATAAAAGTGTAGTCCCTTTAATTGAATTGTAAGTTAACAGGAGCCCAACACTAAATGGTATGAAAGGTCAAAGAGAGATATATACTTCTTTGTGTTTAACACTTAATTTTCAGATGACAACTAAATATATACATCATTGTACCTAATTAAATTAAAAGTAATATAGAATGCTTTATAGGGCCAAATTCTTCCCCCAAGTACCACTTGTGGTTACTGAAGAACTAATTTTGGCTCATTGTTTTCAAATGGCAATATTTAAATCAATTTTTGTACCATAGGTGAAATCTTAAACAATTTTTAAAAATTTTATTAATCTCATTTATTTTAGATTTGCAAAATAGTATGATACATTCCAAGGGGCATGGAAGAAAGAATTCACACTCTTACAAACACACCCTAGCTCTTCCAGCCTGGACTTTACATGTAAAACAGGAACACAAATAGAGATATATTGCCATTCAACCAACATTTATTTTCAGTGCCAATCTGAATATTTCTCATATAAGTGGCTTGGAGGACTTTCATATCATCACCGAAAAATATTCAGAAAATGTGTATGGCTTTCAAAAGCCCTGTGATCAGTGAAATTTAAGTCGGGTTCTTCTTTCGTTACCAGCTTCCTTTCATTTCATATATTGCTGCATAAACCCAAGAAAAACTTCCCTCGGGTTTGTACTGGTCCAAGAATGACAATTATTAATGCTGAATGCAAATCATTCACTAATTATATACCACAAAAATTGAGCAAGAATCTGCTAGATGAGGAAGCTACTCCAAGGATACTCAGGGGGCACATTGGGCTACTAAGGAAGTATTTAGAACAATGTAGAATCAAGCTAATAAAAAGGTGATGTGTGAAAAGATATTTCAATGGCTAGCATCTGGCTTCCAAATGTGTTAATCCTCCTTACATATTTATGAAAGAAATGAGTAGAAAGCAGTGCTTCCCTACTTTGTGAGCTGAAAAGCAGATGCACAGAGACAATAGAAGATTGTCTCCCCATGACTCAGTGACAAATGCAGGGATAGAATTCATGCCATTTATTTCTCAATCTGAACCTCTGTGGCTAGGCTGAGTAACTTCTGAATAATGAAGGAATCTGAGAGCACCTGATTTACTCTAGTGACAATATTCACATTAAAAGCATTTTGGATGCAATTTATAGCCTCTGCCTGGGCTATGACATGAAAAGGAACAAGAGTTGAAAAGGATCATAACCTGAATCCTGCTGATCACAATGACATTGGTTTATATTATTTATTTTTCTTTCTCCCTGGTGTGCATACTTGGGTGAACCCTGGAAGAGCTCCAGCTAATGTACAATAGAGCAGTTGCGGTACACGGGCCTCTCACTGTTGTGGTCTCTTCCGTTGCAGAGCACAGGCTCCGGACGCACAGGCTCAGCGGCCATGGCCCACTGGCCCAGCTGCTCCACGGCACGTGGGATCCTCCCAGGCCGGGGCACGAACCCATGTCCTCTGCATCGGCAGGCAGACTCTCAACCACTGCGCCACCAGGGAAGCCCCGAGCAGTCTATTTGAAGAGCAATATGAGCCATAGGGATAAAAGCACTGTACTGTATTTACTCCATTAAATTTAACACAACTCACAGACTGTTAAGGAGGAATTTCTATGTTCACAGCACAGTACTAGATATTGAGGTAGGTACGATGATCAGTGAAAAATGGCCCTTGATCCTAGAGGAATACTGACTTCTGTGTAAGTTAAAGATTTGGGATCACCTTAGAATAATGCTTTTCTGATATTTATCTCACTCTGGCTCTTGTCTTCAAGCAGAAATATTCAGTGAATGATTTCAGTCATCTATCCATATATTCATTCACTCTAAATCATTTCTGTAGCACCCATCGTGTTCCAGGGTCTTGGTGATGTGCTGGGAATGAGAAGCACAGGCACTGTTCTAAAGATACTCAGTCTATTAGGAAAAGTCAGATAACATAAAAAGTAACCTTACACAATGTATTAAACTTCAGAACACATTATATACATAAACATTTGCATGTATATTTGATCAGAGAATATGCTATCCATTATATATTGACTGCTTCATAAATAAATTAGATCATTCAATGTGTGTTATTTTCTTCTTATCAGATTGAATTCTGAAGAAAAAAATGACAGTTTAAAAATAGATACATTCTGATATTTTATTTGGAGTAAGTCCAGATAAAATCCTCATGATTGGCTTCACATGGACCACATCTAATTTTGCTCCCAAATAGCCTTATCTTTAATAATCTTTTTTATTTATTCTGACTTAGATTATAAAGGGGATAATTATTTCTCCAAAAATATAGTTAGTACACATTTGGCATAATGATATCATATTAATTCAGTAAAATCTACTTCTAAGTGTTTATAATAACCCACAGAGGAACTTTTCTATATATATGCCACTTTGCCATATTTGAAAAGAAACAAATAATAGTTGAATAGATGTAGTGCCTTATAGTTTTCTTTAAAAACAATTTTTTACAATTTTGAAATATTTAAAAAACATATAACAGTAGAATAATTAATTGAATAAGGTCCATTCAAGAAGATCATTCTCCTTGAACAATTTCTTCAGATGATCTCCTAGCTTACATGGTAAATTTCACATATATTAAGTCCAGCTTAATCTGAATGAAAAGCTTAAATCTCAAAATAATTTCATACTGTATTCCTACAGTGAGAGATATTGCCCCAAATCAGGTTCAACAACTTAAAGTAAAAAGAGAGAATGGCCTGTATCTAATCATCCTGCTATACCCCTTCTACAACTTGATCTGCTATTTCTGTTTCCTCCAGGTTCAGGGTGGAGAGGAAAGGGAAGCGGAAAAATTGAAAAAGTATTATCTGACTAACTGTAATCTATATTTGTGATTACAGGCATACCTCATTTTATATTGCACTTCACTTTATTGTGCTTCACATAGACTTTTCTTTTTACAAACTGAAGGTTTGTGGCAACACTGTATTGTGCAAATCTATGGAACCATTTTTCCAACATCATTTTCTCACTTCGTGTCTCTGTGTCACTCACATTTTGATAATTCTTACAATATTCTAATGTGATTCATTATTATTACATTTGTCATGGTGATCTGTGGTCATTGATCTTTGATATTACTATTGTAATTGTTTTGGGACACAACAAAGTGTGCCCATATAAGACAGCTAACTTATCTGATAAATGTTTGTGTTCTGACTGCTCCACCAACTGGCTGTTCCACATCTCTCTCCGTACTCTCAGGCCTCCCTATTCCCTGAGAAAAAAAAAAAAATTGAAATTAGGCCGTTTAATAACCCTACCATGGCCTCTAATTGTTCAAGCAAAAGGAATAATCACACATCTCTCACTTTAAATTAAAAGCTAGATATAATTAAGCTTAGTGAAGAAGGCAGGTCGAAAGCTGAGATAGACCAAAAGCCAGGCTTCCTGTGCTAAACATTTACCCAAGTTATGAAACTAAAGGAAAAATTATTGAAGAAAAGTAAAATTGCTATTCTATGAACTCACAAATGTTAAGAAAGCAAAAAAGCCTTATTGCTGTTATAGAGAAAGTTTTCGTAGTCTGGATGTAAGATCAAGCTAGCCACACTCCCGTAAGCCATTTCAGAGCAAGGCCCTAACTCTCTTCAATTCTGTAAAGGTTGAGAGAAGTGAGGGAACTGAAGAAGAAAAGTTTGAAATTAGCAGAGCTTGGTGCATAAATTTGAAGGAAAGAAGCCATCTCCATAGCATAAATGTGCAAGAGGAAGCAACAAGTGCTAATGTAGAAGCTTCAGCAAGTTATCTAGAAGATCTAGCTAGAACAATTAAGGAAGGTGGTTAAACTAAACAACAAATTTTCAAGGTAGTTTAAACAGCCTTATATTGAAAGAAGATGCTATCTAGGACTTCACAGACAGAGAGAAGTCAATGCCTGGCTTCAAAACTTCAAAGAACAGGATAACTGTCTTGTTAGGGGCTGATGCACCTGGTGACTAAGTTGAAGACAATGCTTATTCTGAAAACCCTAGGGCCCTTAATAATTATGCTAAATCTACTCTGCCTATGCTCTATAAATTGAACAACAAAGCCTGGACAACAGCACATCTGTTTACAACATGGTTTATTTTAAGCCCACTGTTGAAACCTACTGCTCAGAAAAAAAAAATTTCTTTCAAAATATTACTGCTCATTGACAAACCCAACTACTCACTTAAGAGCTCTGATGAAGATGTACAATGAGGTTAATGTTGTTTTCATGCCTGTTAACACATCCATTTGGCAGCCCATGGATCAAGGATTAATTTCAACTTTCGAGTCTTATTACTTAAGAAATACATTTTGTAAGGCTACAACTGCCATAGATAGTGATTCCTCAATGGATCTGGGTGAAGTAAATTGAAAACCTTCTCTGGATGCAATTCACCATCCTAGATGCTATTAAGAACATTCGTGATTCAAGGGAAGAAGTCAAAATATCAACATCCACATGAGTTTGGAGGAAGTTGATTCTAGCTCTCATGGATAATGTTGAGGGGTTTAAGATTTCAGTGGAGGAAGTAATTGCAGATGTGGTAAAAATAGCAAGAGAACTAGAATCAGAAGTGGAGCCTGAAGAACGGACTGAATTTTTGCAATCTCATGATAAAACTTGAATGGATGTGGAGTTGCTTCTTACGGATGAGCAAAGAAAGTGTTTTCTTGAGATGGAAACTACTCCAGAGGAAGATGCTGTGAAGACTGTTGAGTTGACAGCAAAGACTTAGAATTTTACATAAACTCAGTTGATAAAGTTGATAAAGGTGTGAGAGGACTGACTCCAACTTTGAAAGAAGTTCTATTGTGGGTTAAATGCTATCAAACAGCATTGCATTCTACAGAGAAGTCTTTTGTGAAAGGAAGAGTCAACCAATGTGGAAAACTTCATCGTTGTCTTATTTTAAGAAATTGCCACAGCCACCACAACATTCAGCAACTACAGCCCTGATCAGTCAGTAGCCACCAATATTGAGGTAAAACCCTCCACCAGCAAAAAGATTATGTCTCACTAAAGGCTCAGTTGATGGTTAGTGTATTTTTAGCAAAGTATTTTTAATTAAGTATTTTTAGATACAATGCTATTGCACACCTAATATGCTACAGTATAGTGTAAACATAACTTTTATACGCACAGTGAAATCAAAACACTTGCATGTGACTTGCTTTATTGCAATACTTGCTTTATTGTAGTAGTCTGGAACCAGACCTGCAATAACTTCAAGGTATGCTTGTATTATGTTGTGATCTGGAATTGATGCTCTCTGCAGGACAGACGCCTGGACTCTGGCCTTTTGTTTATGCAGTGATTTCATTGGCGAAAACCTGTGGGAGCGTCCCATTATATTATTTGAAAAGGCAATTTGCTCTTTGTTTACTGCTCCTAACCCCCCTTAGATCCTGGTTCTGGCAGTAAATTCAGATCAGATCTGTCTGTTGGGTTCATTACACTGTGGCAGATAATTTTCTTGGGTTGAGATGCTGGTTAAGATGGTGTATGCCCAGCTACATTCATTAATGCACAGTCTGGCCCATGAGAGGCATGGACCACTCCTTATTCACGCCTTAACCCAGGCCCTGGCAACCAATAATTTACTTCCTGTCTCTGAATTGGCTTATTCTGGACATTTCATATAAATGGAATTGTACAACATGTGCCTTTTTGTTTCTGACTTCTTTCACTGAGCATACTGTTTACAAGGGTTATTCATATTGCAACATGTTTCAGAGCTTCATGTTTTAAATTGCTAAATAGTATTCCATTGTATTGATTCACCACATTTTGTATACCCAATCATCAGTTGATATTTAGCTTGCTTCTGCCTTTCGGATATTATGAAAAATGCTGCTACAGATATCAGTGTACATGTTTTTGTGTGGACCCGTGGGTTATATACATAGGAGCAGAATTGTTGGGTTGTTTAGTTAAATAGCTAAACTATTTGAGTAACCATCAATCTGTTTTCCACCATTTTGCATTCCCTTCAGCAATGTATGAGGGTTCCAATTCTACAATTTTGCCAATACTTCTTATTGTCTGTCTTTTTTATTTTAGCCATCCTAGTGGATGTGAAGTGTTATTTCATCATGTTTTAACCTGTTTCCCATTGACTAATGATACTGAACATCTTTTCATGTGCTGTTTGGCCACTTGTATATCTTCTTTAGAGAAATGCGTCCTCAAATGATTTGCCTATTATTTAAACTTGTTATATTTTTATTGTTGAGTTGTAAGTGTTCTTTATATATTCTGAATACAAATCCCTTAGACATAAAATTTGCAAATATTTTCTCCCATTCTATGGGTTTTCTTTTCACTTTCTTGATGAGGTATTTTAAAACACAAAAGTTTTAAATTTTGATGAAGTCTAATTTATGTTTTTTCCTTTTTCATTTGTGCTTATTGTATTATATCTAAGAAACTATTGCTTAATCTTACGTCATGAAGATTTACTTCTGTGTTTTCTTATAAAAGTTTTAGTTTTAGTTCTTACATTTAGATGTATAATCCATCTTGAGTTCGTTTTTGTATAGGATGTGAGGCATGGATCCAAGTCTGTTCTTGGCTATTCTGGGTCCAATGAATTTCCAAATGTGTTTCAGAATTAGCTGGCCAATTCCTGCATAAAAGGCAGCTGAGATTTTCATGTGATTATGTTGAATCTCTACATCAATCGAGAGTATTGTCATTCTAACAATTTGTGTTTCTGTGCATGAACACGGCGAGTTCTTAGATTTAGTTAGGTTCTTAAATGTTAGTTCAAAGATGCTTTGTAGTCTTAAGGGTACAGCACTTATACTTCTTTTATTAAATGTATTCCTAATTTTATGTTACTGTAACTTAGGTTATCATAATTTCATTTTTACATTGCTCATCACTAGTGTAAAGAAAAACAATTGTTTTATATACATTAATCTTTATATATTATATATTTATACATTATGTTATACTATCTCTATATCTGTATCTATCTATATACATACACACACACACACACACACACACACACACACACAGAGGGAGGGAGGGAGAGGAAGAGAAAGAGAGAGAGATGAACGTGATTTCTTTTTCTTGCTTGCCTAATTGTTCTGGATAGGTCTGCTAGTACAGTTGGCTCTCCATATCGGTGGGTTTTGCATTCATGGATATTGAGGACTGAATGTAAGGGACTTGAGCATCTGTGGAATTTGGTATCCAGAGGGTATCCTGGAACCAATCCCCTGTAGGTACTCAGGGAGGAGTGTACAATGCTGAAAAAAGTGGCAAAAATGAATATCCTTTTTTTTTGAACTAATGAAGAAAGCATTGTCATTCATCATTAACTTTGATGTTAGCTGTGGGTTTTTTGTAGATGCCTTTCATAAAATTGCAGAAGTTGTCTTCTATTCCTAGTTTGTAGAATGCATTTTAATCAGGAAAATGTGTTGTATATGGTCAAATGTTTTTTCTGCTCCTATTGATATGATAAAGGGGGTTTGCCATTCATTCTATTAAATACTGTATTACATTGATTGATTTTCAAATGTGATAGCAACCTTGCATTCCTAGGGTAAATCTTACTTGGTTCCAGTGTGTAATCCTTTTAATATGTTTCTAGATATCATTTACTCATACTTTGTTGAAGAGTTTTGATCTATATAAGGGATACTGATCTATAGTTTTCTTGTGATAGCTGTCAGATACTGATATCAGTAATACTGTCATCAAAGAATGAGCTGAGAGATGTTCCTCTTCTTCAGTTTTGGAAGAGTTTGTGAAAGATTGTTGTTAGTGTTTCCTTAAACATTTGATAGAACTCAGTAGTAAAATCATCTTGTCCTTCACTTTTCTTTGTGGGACATTTTTTATTGCTAATTTAATATTTATGTACTTATAGATCTACTCAGATTTTCTTTTTCTTCTTGAGCTAGTTTTGTTATTTTGTATGTTTCAAGGATTCTTCATATCATCTATGTTATCTAATATATTGAAATGCATTTTTTCATAGTATTTAGTCAGCATTTTGTCAATTTTTCTAATTTTTTGAAATAATCAACTTTTGTTTTATAGGTTTTCTTATTTTTTCCTATTCTGTCCATATTTTATTTCTTCCAGATCTTTATCACTTTGCTTCACCTGCTTGATTTGTGTTTAGCTTGCTGTTTCTTCTCTAGTATTATGTTAGAAGATTAAGTTATTAATTTCAGATATTTGTTCTTTTAAAATATATTTATTTAAGCTACAAATTTTCCTTTGAGCACAGACTCTGCTGCATCCCGTACATTTTGTATATGATGTTTCCATTTCATATCTCTGAAAATGATCTCTTATTTATTTTGTGATTTCTTCTTTAAACCACTAGTTATTAAACAATGTGTTCCTAAATTTCCACAAATTTGTGAATTTCCAAAAATTCTTTGTTATTAATTTCTAGCTTGATTCCAATGTGGTTAGAGCTCATACTTTGCATTTCAATTCTTATAAATGTATTTAGATTTGTTTTCTGGAATAACATATAGTTAATTTTGGAGAATGTTATATGTGCATTTGACAATAACCTGTGTGTGCTTTCTACTGTTGTTGATTTTCTGCCTAGTTGTTCTAATTATTATTGAAAATGGGGTATTAAAATGTTCAAACATTCTTCATGAATGTTCTACTTGCACCTTCAATGTTGTAAGTTTGGGTTATTTTCTCCACTCTTTTTTAGATTTCCTTCCCATTTAGGTCACCACAGATCATTGAGTAGGGTTCCCTGTGCTAAACAGTAGGTTTTTATTAGTTATCTATTTTATACATAGTAATGTATATATGTCAGTCTGAATCTCCCAATTCATCCCACACCTCTCTTCCCTCCTTGGTAACCATAAGTTTGTTCACTACATCTGTGGCTCTATTTCTGCTTTGCAAATAAGTTCATCTGTATCATTTTTCTAGATTCCACATATATGCATTAATATATGATATTTGTTTTTCTCTTTCTGGCTTCACTCTCTATGACAGTCTCTAGGTCCACCCACATCTCTGCAAATGACACTGGTTCTTTTTTGTCTGGTACAAAGATGTTTATAATTGTTAGGTCTTCAAGATTGATTGATTCTTTTCTGGAGGGTGTTAAATTATTCTGATGTCTGATTTACACATTCATTTATTTATTTATTCATTCTTTTTTAATTGAGATATACTTGATATATAACATTGTGTAACTTTAACATGTACAACATGTTGATTTGACAAATTTATATATTGCAGTATGATTTTGACTATAGTGTTAGCTAACACATCTAGCACATGTTCATGGTGGGAACATTTAAAATTTAGTCTCTTAGCAATTTTTAAGTATACGATACCATTTTTGACTATAATTATTATGCTGTGCATTAGATTTCCAGAACTTATTCATCTTCTCGTTGCAACTGTGTATTCTCTGACATAATTTTCTCTCTGTTGTTCAGATTGTGTAATTTCTATTGTTCTATCTTTAAGTTTACTCTTTCCTGTGTCTTCTCTAGTCTGTTGTTGAGTTGTTTTAGTTTGGTTAAAGTATTTTTCAGTTTTTTCAATATACATTTGGTTTTCCTTTATATCTCCTTTTTCTTCGCTGAGATGTGTTTCATTGTTGAGATTTACTTTGTCACTTAATTTCAGTCTTGCTCAAATACATATTGAAGCATTTTTATAACTGTTTTAAATTTGTCAGATAATTTCAATATTTGCATTATCTTTATAGTTCAAAGCATCTTTTTAATTGCTTTTCTTATTCAAGTTGTGACTGATTCTTTGTATGACAATTGAGTTTGATTGTATCCTGGATATTTTGGATATTATACCATGAAACACTTAATATAAATACTCTGTGTTAGCAGGCATCTTCTAAAATAACACTGGCTAAGAAAGGAAAGAAAGAATGTTGTCTCTTTACTTTCAAGTGGGAGTGAAAAGTCCGGATTCCTCGTTCAGCCTTCATTGATACTCCAGGGTGGGAGGAGCACCTCATTACTCCTGGGTGGGGTTGAAGATTCAGGCACTGTATTAGGCATCTGATGACACTACCCTGTCTTGTTGAGGGAGAGATACTTTTTTACTGCTCTCCACATGGCCTCCATTGGCATTGCAAAGAGGTGAATCTCATTACTGCTTAACAGTGGTACATGTTATAGCTCTTCATTATGCCCCTTCTGACAACACAGTGGTGTAGAGTGGTGCCTCATTACTGCCAATCATGGTGTGGAAATCCAGGTTCTCCACATCTTCTCCACTGATGCCATGGTCCAGGTGGCGGAGGTGCCCCATTACCATCTGGCAGAGATGAAAGTTCCAGTTTACCACTAGTTCTTCTCTGACACAACCCTGGTGGATTGTATGGTGAGGGAGAGGTTTGCCTCCTTGTAGCAGGGCAAAGGTGTAATTCTAGTCCCCTTCTTTGTTTTTTCTGATTAAGTAGGGGTAAGACTACTGCTTTTTGTTTGTTTGTTTGTTTTGTTTTTTCTGTATTGTTTGGCTACAGTAGGATGAATGTGGTCTCAAAGTTTTCTTATTAAATTCTCCACCATGGTACTTTAGCTATTGAGAATAGACTTTTGTTGGGGCTATTTTTGTCACATATATTGGTGTTCCTGGGCTGCTGCAATCTCTAACATGCAGTCTGGGTTATATGAGGTGAAAAAGAAAACCCAAGGGTATAACAATAGTCTTATCCTTTGTATTCATAGTTCCCTAGCTACTTTAACTTTTTCTCTTATCTTTTAAGAGTCTCCTCATATCTCTTTTATATATAATATCCAGGGTTTTTTATAACTGTACTTGAAGATAGAAATAAGAAGTATGTATACTCCATCTTGTCTATAACCTGTTGGCTCAAAATATCTAATTATTTATTAAATACAAGACTAAACTCAGTCACAAGGTTACAATTTTTATATAACCCATTTTTCTTTTGCTTTCCAAATATATGCACTGAAAAGTGTTGTGTGTCTGAACAGACAGAATATTTCTGGAAGAAAATCATTTTTACTATAGTATCACTTAGAAAATTGCTTGCCTGTTGCATCAAATTATTGTTAGAAAAAAATTAATGTTCCTTTAAGCATCTTAATTTACTCTTTAGAATTACGTGAGGCTGTAAGATGTTCTCATTGAATAAAAATGAAAGAAAGGTGAGTAAAGGTAAATTATAAGTTCACTTGCAGGCTAACTGTTCTGTGAAACATACATTTTCTTACTGCAGGGTATTTAGGAAATGGGAAAAAGCATGAGAAACAGTACTAGAATAAAAGTATGTGCATCCTGGAATATTTACAACAAATCATATAATCATTCTGCTTATCATTG